>NW_020955361.1:1276141-1404749 GCF_003031625.1 Empidonax traillii | reverse complement strand
CAGAAAAATCTCTCATTTAGCTGGGTGGGAGATCTGCCCAAAGTCAGGCGTTCAGGAACTGATTTTAAATGCATGCCACGCAAAGCAGCTTCCTGTTCTCCTTCACCCCCAGCACTAGATTAGCACCTAGAAATACCAAAATTCAATAGTGGCAACTGTATTTTTAGTCCCTTGGGGAGCTGCAAATAATCTGTTCCAGAACAATCAAGGCTCTTCCTCTAGAAAAATCCTCTTCTGCACCAGGCAGCTTCTCCAGTGGCTTGGTGTCACACAACATGCTGGAATGCCAAGCCCAGGGCAGAGCCTCGAGTTGCTGATGGATGGGACAGTTGCAGAATATTGGAGTTTGCACATTCCCCGAGTCCCAGCTTGCTGGTTTGCAGAGTGCTTAGTGTTACTAGTATGGAAAAGGCTATTGGAAAATCCAGGATTTTTGCAGGGGTTCCAAGGCAGCATTTCTGAAGCGAGCAGCCCTGCTCAGCTCGCTGCTCTCCTTTGTCAGGCGGGGAGAAAGCCAGCCCTTCTTAATCACCCCAGAGTCAATGAGGGGCACTGCCACCCTGTCACTTGATGATTAATTACTGCATCTGCAGGCAGGGCTGCCAGCAAACCAGTGGGCATCATCCATGACGCATATGCAGCCACGTATTTAAAAGGAAATCTGCACAGCCACGGCAGTAGCATGGACTCGGGAGGGGAAGGGGGGGGGGCCTTGCCCCAGCAAATCGACATCTGCCATCCAGCAGCTGCAAGACCAACAAAGCTCCTTCAGAAGGAAATAAGAGAAAGCCCTCAAGCCACTGGAGGAAACTGTGCTATTATTCATCTTCTTCCCAGTGCAAGTATTCAATGTCTTCCCACCCAAATGTTCCCAACATAATTATTTCCATGGGTACATCTAAAGCGACTGGTGCTGGAAATTCATGAAAGAAACATGCTGGGAATCTTAGCGTTTCACTGGACTTAAGAGTTTAGGTTTTGGGAAGACCTTTAATTACCACAAGAGCTGGGAGTTCTGATTTTATGCAGTTTTGCTATATTTACCCTAATTTTAGGCACCAACAGAACTGGGGGTGGGGGGGTGGGCCTGATTACTTGTGAAGACATGGCATATATATTTATCCTCACAAATACACACAGCCCTATTTTAAAGAGATGCCCAGGAGATTCACAGGAAGGGGCAGGTTAGGATTTCTGTTTTCTGAGCTAATGCAGAACCGCTTATGCCTAAAAAAAAAAAAAAAAAAAAAATATTTGGAATAAAATAAAAGATTTTAAAGTGTTGCTTTCTTATGAGTCTATCCTCTCCCAGCCTGGCACACACTGGAGGGTGACACTTCAGTTTCCTCCACTCCCCTGGGCCTGTCCCCTGGCTCAGAGTACACATGGCACAAGTGGGTGGCATTCAGTTTTCGTTGCTCCTTTGTCCCAAAGCTGGAGGCAACTTTTTGTTTTAATGGCACATTGTGCTCCTTGACAAGACAGAGCTAATGCCCTGAGCGGGATTCTGCTCACACAGTAGCACTGGATTAGAGATTTGGTTTTCCTTTTTAACAAATCATTATAGCAGATGGTTTTGGGAAAAGAAAGTGCACTCACTACTGCGATGTAGCAGAGCTTCCCAGATCCTTACTGCACAGGGAACAGCGCTAAAAGGCTGCTCTATGCAAGCCAAGAACTTATGAATGCTGCCTCCAATTTTTTATTTCCCCTCTCAGAGCAGAGACCCCATGTGCCTCCAGCTGCTGTATGGTCTCCCTGGAGCCTTCTCCTCTGCAGTTTGGACATTTAGTGAAGGTAATTTGAAATGGTGCTGTCACCAACCAATCGGGATAGTCACAAGCAGTGTGAAAGGGAATTAATTTGGGGAAACCCTCCATGTCTCTGGTACTTGACAAGAGACAGTCTATAGGAAAGATCCCCTTCCTTTCTCCATGAAGGCAGAGTTTTATTTCCCACCCAGACAGAAAATTTGAAAGAATCTGCCAACTGTCCCAGGATACCATAGCAAAATATATTAACAATATTTTCACTTCTTGGCTTTTGACATCCACTCACTATTATGGACTAGTTAATAACTGAAGGGAAAAGGAGATGCTGCAATTTTCTCTACAACAGCTGCATCTTCTCTTTGTCCTGATCAGCTTTATACTGGCTTCTTACAGCTAAGTAGCATCAGGAGGGCATTATCAACAGCAGTCCCCTTATCAAACAAAGCCACAAACCCACTCAAAAGCCACTGCATAGGTTGTTTCTTTTCACCTAGCAAAATATATTTCACTGCAGTTCTTTTTTTATGAAAGCTTTTTGAAGCCTTTGTGTGCTGCATGCTTGACACTTAGTCAAGTGTCCTTTGCACTGACTGCTGCTGTAAGTTACTTCTTTGGAACAAAATTTGTCTCTTTCGGAGAAATAATTGGAAGAAGGAGACAGAGGGTGACCTTAACACTGCAGATTCCCCTGAATTTCTTGCAACAGGATGGGGGATGTGTCTCCAAGGTTTCAGGCAGGGAGCAAGGTCCCCCTTTTCATTCAGGGTATTACCTAAGGGACAATGGAGAGTTACATTTTATCTGTGAAGTTTTTGCAAGGTGAAATACAGAGATCTGTCTTCCCCAGAACAGTGAACCTGGAGTGCTGCAGCAGCCCTGGGTGGTACTGCTCCCTCCTGCCTGGACCACCACGCACTTCCCTCCAAGCAAGAGACATGACATAACTCTGAGTCAGTTCTAGCTCTCTCCCTGCTGTCAGTGAGCAGCTGCCAACTTCTTCCTGCAGCACAGCCCTTCTCCCAAGGCACCTGCTTTGCTGCAGTAGTGGATGTGTAGGTGGGGACTCCGCTCCTTACCCGCTCCATACCTTGCTTTCTCCTTGCCTATCCAGCTTGGAGGCATAGGAAACAGCAGTTATGCAGACAAACATCCTTTCCCATAAACAAGAGAAACAATGAATCACACAATTAATCCAGCAAAGAGAGAGGGTTTATTTATGCTCCCATATTTCATTGCCAGACCAGTCAGGAGGATGTGTTACACCCCGAGTCTTTGTGCAGATGGAAGGAATTCATTTCAGCATTCAGTCTTTGTCTCTCACTCCTGACTTTTCTCGTTTCTATTACTTTTCTGATGCAGGTGGAGCTTTGTTCCAGACAAGTAACCTGTGGCAGTGGACTCAGCCAAGAGGGCACTGGCTGTGAGTGTGTAGAACAGACAATGAGCGAATTGATGGGGGGAGACCTGCAGAAAATCACAGCAACAAGGAAAAGAGACCTCCAGAAATACAATCCAAATATTTCAGCTCTATTTCAGCAGCTGTCTCAGAAGACTCTGTTAGAGCAAGAATTTTTGTGCTGCAACTTGTTACCTGAAAAATAAATTGGGAACACGAAGAGAAAACGGAGTTGTTCTCAGACTGGTTTATCTGAATGAGATGCTGAGTTTTTTATGGACACAGAATTTCAGATTAACAAGGAGGTAGATGCTTCTGACATGTTTTAGGAGTGGCTCCAGGGACACAGAGGTTTTGAGAGCAGTGTGTGTTTAAGTGCAGCCCCATCAGCTTGGATACAGAGAGATTCATTTTACACAAGCCAAGCAGGGAAGAAATGAGAGGCCGTTTCTGCACTTGCTTTGGCCATGCCTGTCCTTGGTGTCTGTACTTCTGAGCTGGATTCAAAGTGCTTATTCAAAACAGTATAATCACTATGATGCATGGCCAGCTTTATTTATTCATTTAATCCAATAGGTAATGCTTGAGGAAATAACCACAAGAGGTCTTAATGTAATAGGTATTTAAGTACGTGTGTAAATGTTTTGTTGGTTTATGCTGAGAAACATGAAATTTTTGGGACTGTGTCTTTATCAACAAGCATGAGAATACTTTCATCTTCATATTTTTTTTTTCTTTCTCTGTGTGTCTGTCTGCACTTCCTATAACTTTTTAGATGGCCAAAAATAAACTATAGGATAGTCTTAATTTCAGACTGGAAGAGACTAAGCTTGTTGTGGGATCTTGTGACTAGAAATCTCAGGCTGAGTTTCCCAAGCAGTTCTCCTTCCCCTTCATTTCTGAGTATTACAGAGAAAACTGAGAATAATTTTCACTGTGAGAAAATGCAAGTAATGGTTGCACCGCAACAGAAAATATAGACTTTCATGAGAAGGTCAATTTTTTCCCTGTCAGATGTGTTCTGGTGAGAAGCAGAGAAGTACACACCAGAGGTGACAAGACCCTACCACTCCTTCTCATCCTCTTGCTGTAAATAGCCTCCAATTATTGCTATCTCGGACATTCAGCCCAGCTCTCTAATGAAAATATTTGGTTTCAGCAAATTCAGAGTGTCCTCGAAAGAGTGTTTATTATGAAAACCTGCAGGAGCAGATAAAGGATTTGGCAAAGGACTTTATGGGGTGGGAACTGCTGTGGGCAGTTGCCATGCCAAAGAGAGTCAGGTACAGCAACCCAAACATCAGTCTTACCGGTGCTGTTGCTGCCTCTGCTCCAAGAGCACTGGAGTCACTGGTGAGGGGTAAAACAGCTGCAGCTCCTGGTCCTTCTGCCCCAGGGAGCTGCGTCTTCAAGGAGATGGAGGCGGGGTGGCTTCACGCAGAAAGGCATCTGCTAATCGGAGAGGGGAAGGCAGCTTGGAGGACGTGATAATCACAGCCCATCACTAATGCAGATAACAACCTTTCCCAGTCATCTCCCTGACAGTGTATCTTTTTCTGCCTCATTGGAGGCCGGGGAGGAGAATCGGGGTTGTTATTCATATACCCAACCTGGGCTCTTTTTTTCCAAACAGGATTCCAGATGGCCAACGTTGTTGATTCAGGTGAACAGCTCATTTAGCAGGATGGGGCTGACGATTCAGCGATTTCAAGAGCAAACATCAACTTGGAAGCAAGAAAACACAGGGGCAAAGCCATAAAATATTGAAATAGTGATGGATGTGCACCTGAGCCTTGCCTCAGAAAAAGGCTCGTGAATTTTAAGGATCTTCAGACCTACCTAGAGGAAACCTTTCCTCCCCATACAACTGCATGTACATATGAATTAAAAAAGAACAGGCTTTATAGAATATCTTAAGACAATTAAATGTGGTTTTTTCATAGTACATCCATCATGCAAAATGTCAAATACAGTTTGCAGGGAAAATCAAACAGAAGCCAAAGAGGAAAAGAAGGTCTGAAGGTGAAGAATCAAGTACCACTGAGGAGTGACAGAATGTCAGAGAGCAGGGCTCCTCGTGCCCCTGGCTGTTTATTTATTTTTGTAACTGATAACTGTATATTGCAGCAGAGACTTATTTATATATATTTTTATTTATTTATGTAAAAGCCTAGATTTATAGACAAATAAATGACCCTGAAGTTGTTTACTGGAAACTTTCCTCTTCTTGAAGTTGGATATTTCACTGCTTACACTGAGCCCTTGGTGGAGCAGAGAGAGAGTCATACAAGGAACACTTGAGCTCAGAGTCGTCTTCTTTTGGTAGTTACTGCCCCTGCACCTAAAGATTTTCAGATTCATTTGTTTCTTGGGTTTCAGGACACAAATCTCACTTGGCTTTGTTACTCAGCAAGCAATTTAGGCAGATCCCTAAATATGCCCCATCCCTGAAAGTGTTCAAGTTGAATGGAGCTCTGAGTAACCTGATCTAGCAGAAGGTTCCCTGCCCATGGCAGGGGCGTTGGAACTAGAAGAGGTCTAAGGTCCCTTTCAACCCAACCCACTCCATGATCTTCTCCGGCAGTGGGAGCACAATTGGCTGAGGATTTCTGTCCAGGCAGGACTGTCCCGCTCCAGCAGGACTCTCTGTGCAGGAGGAAGAAGCCCACTGCTGTAGAGCTGCAAAGATCTCTCCTGGTTTCCACTGCTGTATATTTAGTCACTGGATAGCCCCACTGGGGAGAAGAATCTTTCCCCACTATAGATTTATACCAGTAAATATGTAGATTTTTCCCTCTGATGTTGTTACTCTGAATTAAAACCTGTATGGGAGCAGGTTGTAAACCAGAATGATCATTTCCAGGAAGGGCAAGTATTATCTAAGCTCCTAACTCTTGGATGAACCCTTTCTTTTGCAGCATTGTGTTATGAAATGGAGTCTCTGAAGAAGTTTATTAGCCTAGATTTAGACCCAGCTGGTTTCATAGTAATGGGCCCCTCCTCACATCAGCTGCCTTTGCAGAGGGCAATTAGAAAACAGTGGAAAAGAAACACTACTGTATTTACATTTTTAATAGCATTGGCTGGATGCCCTGACACCCTATGAAATCTGCTGTGAGGATGGTTATTAAAAAAAGGTAAGTGGATTGACAAAAAAAAGAGTTTCACTTTCAGGGCACTGGGATGGCAGTGACCAGAGCTCATCACCTGGCTGGCTGGGCCAGTTCCTGCATTCACATCCCTGGTAAAAAATATTTCCTTCTAGATTCCCCCATGAGACACGACACTGGCTTGGTGTGGGGAAGCCTGAGCTGACCCAGGGCAGGAGCTGCAGCAATTTGGCACCAATACTAGAGACACTGGTAAATAGGGAAACTGCTATGAAATCCTCCCCTGACCCAAAAGCAGGTATTTTTATGTGCTGCAAGGCTGTCTGCTCACTGTCTGTGAAAAAACAGGAAAGAAAACCTCAGGTCAGTGCATGCTCATGAATTAGTTTAAGATCCTGGGTTTGTATTCTCAAATAGTTAGGTATGGATCCTGGTTTGAATGTGGCTTTTCACAAATTTCCAACAATTATTTCCAGCACAAATAATGCCTGTGGTGTGGGAGTAGCATTTATTTGGTACAGAGGGAATCAGTTCAATCAGTCATTTCCATAGCACGAAGGTAGAACATGTCTGAAAAGAAAAAAGATAACAATTATCACAATAAAGAATTCTAATCCCTTAATTAAACAGAACAAATTAATCCCTAGGACAAAGAAATAGTCGAAGGTCAATTTATTTTCATTTGTTCCCAGGAAATCTCATTTCTTTTTCTGATAAAATAAAAAGACTGCAGTTTGAAAATACCTGTCACTTTTCAGGGAAAAAAAAAAAAGAAAATCTGGGATTTTTTTCTCCTTATGTCCATCTGTTGTTATTTCAGTTTTGACATAAGTACAAAACATAATGCATCAAAAATTACTACAAATGGAGGCAATCTGAAAAGATCAATAAACAGTTCAGTGGATTGGAGACAGAGCAGTTTTGCAACCTCCCAAAACCGGCATCCTAATGTTCTATTTTAATTAAATACAGATTTTCAAAAAGACAGTTAACAGAGCAAGTACAACCCAGCAGGTTGGGAATGTTGATTTCTCTTCCTTAATTGTGTTGTGAAGCCACCTCCACAGAGAATAGAATAACAAATTAGCATGGAGGACAAAAGAGCATAGTAATGACACAAATGAATAAGAAAAAATGAGGTGGAGAATAAAGAAATGATGGGGACTAAGCCATGCTGATTTCCCCTCTTCCTCATCCACGTGCACAGGCCTGGCCCAGAAACCCCCAGTGACAAACAGCAGCCACTCACCTGTGTCACCCCATTGACCCTGAGCTCGTGGTGCCCACAGATGTTCCCTTTCAGCTGTTGTTTATCACAGAGCAAAACACCCACTCCTTGTCCGCCCACCCTTTGCTGGTTTATCCCAGCTAAGACATGGAACACACGTTCTCAGAGTTCCTGGGCTTAAATTTAATTTTTGAGGCAATCAGCTTCAACAGACCTGCTGATTGCAGCAGGACAGGGATTAGATCCTATGTGAACACTTAAAATAACATTCCTCCACCTTCCCAGTATTAGTTTCCCCACGCTGAGTTCACTGGGGCCATTGTTGGGGGGAAAAAGAACCACTATAAAATAGGTAAAAAATAAATTTTAGGGAATATCTCAATGAACAGATTTTTCCACAAATTTTGATTTTTTTCCCCAAAAGTTCCTGCAGAAACCAACATTCAGAACCTGTCACTGAGCTTTGATGCTCTTTTTAATCATGAATCGAGCAGAAAGATGGCAACAGGATGCACTGTGTCCTGTTTGTGTCATTGTAATGTGAGGTGGCAGGGCTGTACTAAAAGCACATAAAAGTTCAGATTCAATTTGGATAAGCACTTTCAAATAATCTCACTGATCAGCTGAAGTCTTCTTACTTGGACACACTTCGGGCATGGCCTTTGCCACAGGATTTCCATTTCAGCCCTGCTGAAAGCACCTTGAGGAATGATAATTTCATAGCTTTCTTCCTTGGACCACTGGAAATGAGAAGTGCATAAAAATGAAAAGTGGTGGGAAAGGAATCAAACTTTTTCAGCACTTATCACAGTTTATATAATTTCAAGGCATAGTAAAATTTTTAGGAGATTTCTCATTTTACTGGAATAATTTTAACCCTCTCTGACAAGGAGAACAGGTGGTGGCTGCATGGAGGTTTCCTAAATAACTAAAAAACCAGCATCCAAAGTTCTTTAAAAAGTCATATTTTGATTAGACCTGAAAATTGCAGACCTCTCATCACTTACAGTGCCCTAGAGTAATTCTGATATAACATCAATTTTTCTCCAGGCTGTGGTGGAGAGCAAAACTGAATGTCTCTTCAGCTTCTGTGATGTCCAGGTTACACTTGGAAGGAAGAGGCGTGCAAAGAGAGGAAACACAGAGGGAACAAGACTCTGCTGCCTTTCATTTTGGAGAAGAGGGCTAGTGAAGCCTGGCCAGAGTGAGAGCTCTTCTGTTCTGGCAGCCAGTGTCCCCTGGGGTCCCATCAGAGGCTCCACTGGCTGACCTAACCCAGGTATAGTTTTTTGCATGGTTTTCTCTTGCATATTCTAAATCATATAATGCTGACACGATATAAAATATAGTTCTACATGATCTTTCCCCGTGTTGTGCTGGACCCCCTGAGCCACCCAGGAGCTGATTGTCCACATCAACTTTCGTGCTTCGTCCCAGTCTCCTGCCACCAGGGCTCGTAGCTGAGACAGTTCTCTGCTAACTGTGAACATGATGCCAGCCTGGAGCATGGACAGTGCAAACTGTGGTGGCTTTGCTGGGGACTCTGGAGTGCCACAGCTCTTCCATCTACTCACACTCCTTTCTCTTTCCCTGTGTGGCTTCCCAGCTCCTCGTTGTGTTGTTTTCTGCTCCCCTCACTCTGCTGCACTTGCTGGTGGGTGCCAACCTGGAGTGCAGGTGCTGCTGGTCCTGCTGGGCTGTGCCCAACAGCTGGCACATCTCACAGACTGCTCAGCTGCAAATTCCGAGTCCACCTGCCCTTCTGCCTTCTCCAACCATCCAGTTTTCGAGGGCTTTTTTTGTTGTTTGTGAGGCTTGGTTTTGTGTTTTGTTTTGGTTTGGTTTTGGTTTTGTTGGCAGAAAATCCAGAGCAGTGCTGAGCAAACCTGACTCTCCAGTGGCTGCACAGCTGTGTGACAGGTCATAAACAGAGAAACAAAACCATCACACTGGACAAGCAATTTCTGTGAGACTCACAGACTGTGCCTCAGGCTAAGAAGACAGGAGACAGAGGGGACAGTAATTGCTGGCCAGGCAGGACACCCATTTCATTACTTCATTGGCAGACCCCCCAAAGAAACACTGCACACAACTAAGCCATCAATTCATGTTTAAGCAGTGAAGAATAATTATAAATATACAGAGGAAGGAATATACACAAACAGTTCTTACTCCTGCAGTAGTATCCTGTTGCTCTGAGGTTTTATCAGGTGCTTGCAGGGACTGTTCTGTCTCCTTTGCCATAAACCTGTACGCCATGTAACAGGAGAGACCTCTTTGAAAGGGTTTTTATCTAATGATGCTAGATCAGATAGAAACAGTAATGTTGAGTTCTGCTGTGCAAGAGGTTAGTGAGGACATCCTCATGGTAGTTCCCATTCCCAGGCACTCAGAGTATCCTTCTTGAAAAACTATCATCTGGCAATGCCTGATGAAACTCAATCAGGGCATAGTGAAGTATACCAGTGAGGAATCCAAGGAGAAGTCTTGGAAGACCAAAAACCACTGGGGAGGAGCAGACATTCACTTCTGGCGGTCTGTGAGCTATCCATGTGCGTGCCCATGTGCTCCTTTCGCTCTGAGATTGTCAGCATCTCTCCATTCCTGTGATAATTGGAATGTTCTCATGTCCAGGACATAGCACTGCTGTGCTGTTCTGTGTACAGCACAGCAAATACTCTGGAGGATTCAAAGACACGTCTTGCTAGACACCTGTCTGACACTTCCATATTGTTCACCAAGCGGCAGTGAGAAATATGAATGCCCTCTTTTTAAGTCCACCACTGTGGAAAAAAGAAATACACAAATGTTAAGTCCAAAACCAGATTAATTTGACTGAGTCTGGCCAGACCTGGGATGCAAATCCACCATACTCGGTTCATGGTTATGATTGAAGTGTCAAGCAATGAACTGAAATTATTCATTCAGGCTTGGAGCCTCCTCCTAACCAAAGACCTGGGGAGCAACTTTGTTTGCCTGATCATCCTCCCACACACCATCCCAAAGAGCTGGTTGTTGGAGCCTCCCCCCCAGCACAGGAGAACCGAAAGGGGGCCCTGAGAGACCTTTTGTGCAAAGCTCACGCGGGCAGAGCAGTTCGAAAATGAAACTTCCTCCAAGTAAAAACATCCATAATTTCCTCCCAAATGCCTCCTCCTGAGCCGAGGAATAAAAATTGCAAAATCAACAGAGGCATCTATTTTCCCCGAGGCAAAGCACAGGAGCTGACCTAGCAAAAGCTCGTCTTTGTTTTGCTGTTACGGATTTTTCGTTTTGCTTTGGTTTTGTTTTGTTTCCAATGGTACCAATCTAGCTGTCCAAACTGTCTCTGTTCCCACAGAATAATAATCAACTTCCTAGTTCAACAGCTTTATTTCATGAATAATAGAAGAATATCTGAGTAACACAGCTCACCAGCATTGTGCCTTACTCATTGCAACCTCATGAAGGAATTTAGGAGAGTTAAAACGTCATCAAAATATCTTTTAAAAGGAGGGAATGATGACAGAATTTGATGGCACATATGCATATTAGCAATGGGAACACTAATTTTCAAATATTAATATTCTTGTCTGGGAAATGGATGTATTTGTTTACTTTTCCTGGAACCAATATAGTCTATATAACAAACAGAGCAATATGAGTTTAGCACTTACCTCTCTCTATTATTTTATAGCTGCTTCAACATGACTCTTTTACCTTTTAATACTGTACAATCTTAGTGAAAGTCTTCAATTAGCTTCTGTCAACCTGACAGAAAGCTATTTATCCCCCTGTAGGTGTGATTTCTACATTTAGGACAAATGATGCGTGCATTTTCATGCAGAATGTTTCACATGATGAGGACCACAAAAGATGTGTGAAACAGTTGTCGTGGCTGACACTGGATCACCTGCACCCGTGCACAGCACAGGGGCCAGGACAGCCCAGGATGGCCTTGGCTGCATCCATGAAAGGCTGCAGAAAGCTAATGTTGCACATGGCCTTGAGAAATCTTCTGATACACATTAATTGCAAAGCAAAAATATTATTCCACTCTTTCCATGGGTAGGTTGAACTGTGTCATACCATCAGTTTAGCTATCAGCTCCCGTGAGCCAGGGCTGCCTAACTGGTGTTTAGAGGATGTCAGGAGAACAGCAACAAGGGTAACAGGGTTTGATAAGAACTTCTGCACCACTTGGACTGGGGGGATGACACAATAGCAGCTGGAATACTATTTCCCAAAGCTGAGACAAGCTGCATTTACCGTGCTTGTGCTGGTTCACTAACTCACACAGAGCAGGCCAGGTCTCTGCAGCTGGCTCTCAGTCCAGCAATTCAGTCACTTTCTGGGCACTCATTTTTTGCTTTTTAGTCCTTTCTCAAGA
The DNA here is from genome assembly GCF_003031625.1 of Empidonax traillii. NCBI lineage: Eukaryota > Metazoa > Chordata > Aves > Passeriformes > Tyrannidae > Empidonax > Empidonax traillii. The sequence continues at coordinate 1,392,874 of NW_020955361.1, read as the reverse complement.
AGCTGCCCTACCCTTGCATGCTCTGTACCTTCCAAGGGGCACAAACATCTCCCTAAGCTGGTTAATACCCTCTAAACTGGTTGTCACCCCCTAATCTGGAAAACAGCAGATGCAGTGGAGCCATGAAGGTGGTTGTCTGTATCAAATATACTCTGATATTAAATACACCAGAAGATTTGCTTCCTGTCAGGTGTGAGATGATCAGAAGACAGAAGAGTCTGACAGCAGTAAAGGTCAGTCAAACTGAGAATTAGAACAATTTTCCCTAACTTTTCCTGCTAGTCAGACTTAGCAAAAACCCCACCCTTCCCACCCATTCACTTCGTGTATCTCTCCCATAAGGATGCCATCTTTATACTCTCCTCTCTCTGAGTCCTTGGGCTGTTGCTGACATGAAACAGTGACCCTGGATGTGGAGCTGCTGCTCCCTCCTTGCTGAAGTCAACATGCAGGGCAGGCTACAAGCAGCAAAGCTGTCAAGCCTTCATTTGATGGGATGGAGAACCTTGCCAAGGAGAAACACTCCCTTATTGATCACCATGTTGCAAAGACCCTGCACAGAGACCCCAAATGGCTGCTTGGCTGAAGATAGGTCTTGCTGGTGTTTAACCTTCCCTCTTGGGCTGCAGAAAAGGGAAACTGTGATTAACAGCCACTATCTTTCTGTGTGTTGGAGGCTGAGCTCTGCCCTGAAAAGATGTCCGTGGAGCTGAGATGCCAGAAGTTATCATGGCTTTGGTGTCCTTTGTAACAGCATTGAAAAAAATGGTTGTTGTGCCGTATTTTCTGCCTGCACTATTAACCTGCCCAGCCTGCTGGACCCAAGATTACTTTGCCCACGGGGTCACCAGAGAGATAAGAGACTTATCCTGAGGTGACAGGGCAGGACAACAAGCCTAGAAGCTGCCACAGCCTGCCTGGCAGATCAGGCTGCTCCTCCCGTGGGCAGGTTGCACCTGCAGAGCACTGGCCCAGGGTGGGATGTGAGTCTGGATAGGAAGGGCTAAGTGAAGTGCTTGTTATCCTTCAACTCAGCACAGGTATGGAGGGGAGGTGGGAGGTGAGGGGGCGTGGGGAAGGTTTATAAGGCTGCAGGACAGGAAAGAGTAGAGTTGTAGCTGCACCAGCTCTGTTGGATGTCTCACCTCTGGGTGCTGGCCCATTGCTGCTCACCACTTCAGGAGGGATGAGGTCAACCATGCACAGAACTGCAAGGTAGGACACAAGAGGGTTAAAACTAAGAGTGTGGCTCATGGTATTGGCTACCTAAGGGGCTACAAGTTTAACCAAGTTCTCTACTCATCTTTTCTTTGCTGATAAATAAGTTGGAGTGTTTCTGAGGCACCTCTGTGAGCCGTGTGGGGAGGACTGGACAGCTGGGCTCTCCCCTGAAGGGTGCTGAGATGTGGAGGTAGTGACTGGGCTGCTTTGGTGCCTGTTGGGTTAACTGGAGGTGGAAAAGGTTATATGAAGAGCTGGAGGAGAGTTTAAACCCAGATCTGAGCTACTGTGTGGCTGGTGTGGTGTTAGATTTTCACCTGGTATGGGTAATTGGTAGATGGGTTGAGAGTGACTGCCTGCTCTGGAGCTTCTCTCCCCTTTTGCTATAAGAAATTATGTTCTCAAAGGTACCTAATCTCAGAGGAGAGGTGGTTGGAGATGTTTTGGAGGAAAAGGACTTGTTTTGACCTGGTCTCTGTAGGTCCCTGAAGAAAGACTGGTTCTCCTCAGACAAGGCTCTGGGCTTGGCCTAGAACTCACAGCTGAAGAGGTGAGAATCACCCAATGGTGTTCTCTGCCAGAGCTTTTTTCAGAAGGCAGATGTGATTTCAGGCCCTGTAGGTAATAGTGCCAGCTTGTAAGAGGGAACCTCCATCTTCCCTTTCACCAGCTGCACGGGCCAATTGCCCATTTGCTTCCCTGTAATGGTGTTTGTTCCTCAGCTGAGCAGCGAGACAACTGATGCTGGAGGGGTAAGAGGAGGGTTTGGAATGTTAACAAGTATTGGCATGAGGACTGAGGGATGTTTTGACATTAGTATTGCTGCTTTGAATGATGTAGTGTCAGATCAGAGCCTTCAGCCACACCCATGCAAGGTTTCTGATTCATCCTGCTGCGTGAATGGATGGTGAAGAGACCTAGAGAGGCTGATGCTGTGGACACACATTTGACTGTGATGTTTTGCAGACTGGGAAGTCACTGGTCTTGTGTTAGCTTAATGCTGTCAGGTCTTTGTCTCTTAAGTGCTATTTAGATCTCCTGGGTTTAGAGAAGCCAGCAATTTAGTATGAGTTGGCAATAATTGTAGAGCACTGTAATGAGTCTCTAAAACTACAATGTAACTAGTTAGCTAATAGCCCCAGCAATGCCTTTCTGTGTAATGCTGTAAATACCTTGGAGAGATGAAATAGATAATCTTTGTTCTTTATTGAAGTTTTATGTTAAAAGCTTTGCTCTTTGGCTCAAAGCCTGGTTTTTGTCATTCTGGGAAAAAAAATTTCAAAACTGAAATGAAGTTTTTAAAGCTGTTTGCGCATCTTAAAAAGCACGTTTTTCATGTTAACTTGCAGTCCTGGAAGACAAGTCTGTTGTTCTCTTTTGTTGAACAAAGGAGAGTGGCTGAGTGAGAGCTTTAAGTGTCCTACCCACAGTTCCTCCAGGGACATGCTGAGCTGGTCGAGATTCCAGGCTTGCTTGTACCTTTGTCATGTGGATGCAGTTTGAGTCTCACTACTCTTTGTTGTAGCTTATTAAAATAAGAAATCACATCAGAACAGTGCACTCATTCCTCACAAGCTTTGTCAACTCTGTTATGACTCTACTTGCTACAAAACTCCTCCATGGAACTCCTCAAGCTGGCACTAACTAAGCTGGCACCAATCAGACTCAGCTGAGAAATTGTTTTGCTAGTGGAGTCAAGCTCAGAAATGAGAAGCTGGAGAAGAGCATCCAATCTTGAACAGATCTTGCCTCCCAGAGCTCTGGGTGGGATCTTTCCACTGAGATTTCTGTGATGCTGAGTTATTTTTCCAGGAGATGCCACAGAGTGGCTTTCTTGATAGATGGCAATTAATTGACAGCTTAAAAGGGCTTTTTCTATGTCATTTTTTTCTTCAGTGCTTTCTGACTAATAGAGATGGAACTGGCATCGCTGATGTAGGTAGTGGATTCTTCAGGCAAATCAGTTACTTTGAATTAATGTAGAGGAGCTGCCTGATGCCTGTTCTGGGCTACCCACTGTGCCTGAGAGGAGAGGGTTTAGTGGGTGACACTGGAGGGAGTGATGTGCTTTACCCAGGAAATGGACAGTCAGAATGGTTGCTGGGGAGTTTGGACACGCAAATATGACAAATGTTTTGTCTCAAGTTGATGCTTTATTAACTTTTTCCCTGAGCTTTCCTCGGTTTGGACCTTGAATTCCTGCTTTGAAAGATGAGGCATAATCACTTCATACAGGGTACTTGGAAAATAATCTAACATTCTCTGGAATCCTCTGCCAGGTTTGGCTTTATAGCCTTGTTCATTTTAAGAGTCCCTCTGGCTATTTGAACTTGGCCCTGACTGCTGTCACCAGCAATTGCCAAGAGGGTTTTATCTACATCTATAAGCTGTTCCTTGTCACTAGAGCATTAGCAGACACAGGTTTCTCAAGTCCTGCTTTGCATAAATGCTTTCTCAGAACTCTTGGAAGCAATTTTTTAAACCTCTCAGTATCATTATTTAGGCAAAGCCTTTTTACCTGCCCTTCTGCGGAGGCTGGAGACTGACCTCTGCCAGGTTTCATGTGGGCTGTTGGGGTAGGTAGGTGAAATAAAAGCTCTAGAGCTTGCCAAAGGAAACTTGTGCTGCAGAATGGATAGTAAATAGAAGGAAATGTGTTCAAAATTCTTTGCACCTGAGAACTGTTTATAATGACTTTGCGATTTTGGCCTCCACCAAGATTTCTTTTGTTTTCCTTCTTCCCTCTTGCTTGATCTGAAGTCCTGCACCAGCAAAAAGAGGGTTTCCCAGTCCCTTAACAACAGAGCTCACCAGTGCCAGGTCTTAAGTTGTCATAATGTATACTCTTGACATTACATGGGGTATTTTCTTGTGCACTTAGTTGAGAAATGTGTCTCAAACTGCATCAGGACTTTTGTGCTACACTTAGAGTGTTTCTACTTGTGTGCAGTGATTGAACAGCAACAACAAAACAAGCAGCAAAGCAGATGGCACTACAGAGATATCCTTGGTTTATTCCGATGAGCCGAGGAAAATGAATATCCTGATGATGGGATGGTATGTGTCATTAAACATATAGGTTAGTCACCACTCAGTATTTTGTCTGCTTCACAGAGTATGTAAGGCTTTAAACATAGACCACTATTTTTGCAGTTATTTGTGTTGAAAGTATCATGTTATAAGTGGTTTAGCAGCATCCATTAAGACTGAAACTGATGGGAGATTCTGTTGATGACTAGGATTGAAAGGAAGCTGCACTTAAGCAGAGTAGCCTCAAAGCAAGCCCTGGTTCTTCCTTAGGCTTTTTCAACTCCTTGAGGAAAATATTTCATTGTACATTGTGTATTATGCTCAGACTCCCATGAGGTTAGAGCAATCACCTCCTGTAATTTCAAAATAGAGGTGTAAGTTGATCTCTCTGCTACCTGTACACTTTTAAACAGCAAGATTTTTGAATGAGAGCTTTCTATTTAAAAAAAAGGAATAAAAGAAAGTTTTGAAGATAGCAATAGGTAAAAATAGTGTTCTAAAGTCAAGGATTTCTAGTAGAAATAGCCTGTGAATGGGTCTGAGAACATATGGTGTTTGTAAGTTTAACATTGAGTAGATGTTACTTCAAGTAGTTCCAGAGTTCTTGGAAGTGATTTTGCATCAAAAATACAAATGCAAGTCCTCTGATAAGAATGGATTCTGCAGATGAAACTGAAAATAGAAGAGCAGGATTTTTTTTTGGGGGGGGTAGGGTTTTTACTGTTTTAATGAGTTAATCTACTCTTTGTGCTATGTAAGCACTATATAGAAACTCCACAAAATCTAAACCATGGCACGAGCAGGTCACCTACATGGACTAGAGCCAATCTTAGGCTGTGGTTTTGCTGGTCAAAACATCTAAGTGTTATCACACTCCCGGTCGTGGAGAGTTGCTATGATTTGGGTGGGAGAAAACACCCTCCCTTTGGGCTTGGGTGGTGGTGGAGAGGCACTGGTGGTTATCCTGGTTTGATTCTCTCCTAGATGTCCAATGAGTGGTTCTTTTTCCTCTCTGAATTCAACAAGAACCTGAAGAATATGCTCTAGAGTTGGTTAGGTTAAAAACACCACTTGTGCAGGGGTGTCTTGGGGGTCACAGGAAAAGCCCTGAAAATGTCACTCCAGTAAGAGCTTTTAGTTTTGTACTGAAAGGTTAAATTGTCACTCAAGTTTATCTATACCAATACTTTCAATAAAAATACTGAGCATATGGGAGATGGATCTACTTAAGTTGTTTTTATAGTTGATTCATACTTCAATTTGTTAGTGAAATAAAATGATTGGACTTCCCTGGGGCAAAGGTAATCTCATAGTAGGAGTGCCTCGGGTATATACTCCCCAGGTAAATGTGGTGACAGGGTATACCTCCCTTCTCTGAGAAGTGAACATATCAGTGTGCAATGAGATGATGGGGGGCAGCAGCTTTGTGGCTGCCTTTAGCTCTCCTTTGCCCCTTATGCATAGGTCCAGAATTAATTGCCACCGCAGTTTAAAGATACTGGATGCCTCCAGCTGTATATCTTGAGGAGGTACAAGCTATTACCGAAGATTTTAAGTTTTAATCTTGCACTGACATTTAAATTTGAAACCAGTGTTGAAGTTTCCAGTGAGTTCATGGGTGCAGGTTTATATTTAGACCGCACTTGCAGAAGAGCCCTAAGGGCTGCCCTCAATTCCAGACTCAATTCTCCACACTCAAAGAAAGCAGGCTTGTCCCTTGGCATAGCTGGAGGCCTCTTCTCAAAGCAGCAGGACCCCAAGGATCCAAAACATTCAGTGCCTTTTTATTCTACTGATAGTCTCCCTCCTGGATGCTCCAGCCTCAGTCTAAACAGATGAGCTAATCTGGGAGTATCAGGCTCTTTAGTAGGGATGTTGTCATCCCTTGAGCATCCTGTGTTTTGTTTGCTTTAACCTCAGGCTCTGCCCATACCAGCAATATTGCCATCATATTTCTGTCCCCTTCTGTCAGGAAGTGCTGGTCAACCAAGAGAAGAGTTTGCATGGCAGATTTTCAGCTAGGGAGACTTTCTGTGTAATCAGAGCCTCTGGGGAGTGTTTACACACCAGGGTCTTGTCCTGACACATGGCACACATGGCATTGACTGTCTGGTGATTTGGAAGGTGAACTGAGCTTTGCTGTGTCGGGGATGTGCCACCAAGTGCTGCCAAGTCCCTGTGCTGTGAGCAGCTTCTGGAGGACTTCATTTTGCTGCCATGCAGCTCATTAGCTTTCAGCAGCTCTCACATGTTTGTTTGTATAGGCTAAACTTGTGAAAACAAGACAGTATGTCAAAGTCAACTTACTTAGTGTGAACTCCTCCTTCAGCAGGAAAAGATGGCGCTACTGTACTCATTCATATCCCTCTCATTCACTGTGAAGTAACACAATTAGCAGTGAGAAAAGTCTGCCAATCCAGTGAGTAATCCCGGAGATCTCTGAGCAGTTAAGTGTGTTAATTAAATTGGCATTGCAGCAGGAGTTTGAGTTAGCAGACTACCAGCAGCCTTTTGGAGGAGTGTTCCTTTCCCTACACAGTGCTCCAAAGACTTCTCAAGTCTAGACTGATTTGGCCAGATTCTTTGTTGCCTTTCAATGGCTTTTCGTTTCAGGGGATCTGTTCCTAATCTACATAACTCTAATCTGAAAAATATATGCATTAATTCAGTGTTTTATTCCTGTTTACAAGCATCTCTGATACTGTATGAGATTTACCCCAGAGTCTCCCACTTGTACAATCTGTTCTTTCTAATGTATTTTCTCCTGCTTAGGTACCTGTGGGACTCAATAGGCACAACTCAAACTTGACAGACCTTTTGACACTGATCTTATGAGACTCACCATCTAGATTTCTTATCTCTGCATTAATAACCACAGAAATGACTCCATGTGATGCTGAGGAGCCTGATGCCATCACAACAGCTCCGTGTTCAATTGTTGTTTACCTCCAGCTACATAAAAACAGACATCCTTTGGGATCTTGCTTTAAAAATATTGGTACTTTTGTTTTCAAGAACTTACATCACTTACTCCTTGCCTTGAACAAACCAGAACATACCCTCTGGATTTAAGGCTGTGTTCTCGTTTAAGGGTGGTAAATGCATGTAACCATGCTTTGGCAGTATGAATCAAATAGCTCTGTGGAGGTCAAAAGTGCAGTGCAATAACAAATTTCAGTGCAGGAGAGGGGAAGAAGTTTAAAACTATCCTCTATGAGCCTTATACTGTAACATTGTCTGGGAATGTTGATACTGCAGTGGATATTCATTGAAGTAATTAACTGGTAGTCTCTTCTGTGGCTGTTCACATGAGGTCAGCGTTAAGGAAGTGCAGCTGCTTTTAAATTCTTCCTGAAAAGTGTAGTCCTTGGGTTTGCCAGGTCTTCAGCAGCCTGCCCCCTTCCCTACCTTTGTATTGCCACTTTTGGAAGCAGATTGGGCATGTCCCCACTAATCACTATTAGTAAGCAGCTGATAATTGGGAGCATAAAAGAGGTAAGGCTGATCACTGCATCCTAGGACATTGTGGCAAACCCTTCAGAAGGAAATGTAACTTCATGTGCAATAGAGACAATACCTTGTCTACAGGTGTCTTGTCTGAGATGTCATTTGAATTCTCAGCACTAGATAGGGGAAGGGGCCCCCTTCTCCTGTCCCATTTTGACTGCTTTGCTTTAAAGGCTGCTGGAACTAGTTCATGGGAGGAAATCATTGTGCCTCTTCCTCTAAAATGGATCTGTAGGAGGCTGGATGTGCTGAACTAGTACATTTCTAAGGACAAAAACTCCTAATGTTTTTGAAGATTTTTTCTTTTTTTTTTTTTTTTTTTTTTTTTTTTTTTTTTTTTTTTTTTTTTTTTTTTTTTTTTTTTTTTTTTTTTTTTCCCCTGTTACCATGTTGCCAAGCAACATTTTTACAGTATCAGCAGCTGGGGAAACTGAATGTCTGAAAATGTGTTAAAGGAGAAGAAAGAAGGCACCTTTGTTGTCTTTTGGGTATACCCTTTCACTGCTGAGAAGGTGTCCCTCTCGCTCTACCAGTGGACTCCCAAAGTATTGAACTAGATATTGGACTTATTCATCCTCATTGGTCTTTAAACTTATTAATACTTGAAAGAGATGCTAGATAGAGATTAAAGTCTGTTGCTAATAGATTCTTAAATAATAGGGCTGGGACAGATCTCAGAGGTGCTCCAGTCATTTTTGCCACAGGAGTTCAGTTGCTGTCATCCCATCACTTCCAGTGGGACGGTGGGATGATGCCAGAGTCAAAGCTTCCACTTACAAATCTAAAGTGTGTTTCAGCCTGTACTCAACAGGCCCTTTTAGACCTGCAGCAGGTAACAATTATTTACTCTTGCAGAGGAAATCAAGGAAGCTAAATATGATGCAACACCTGACTCCTTCCCATGCCACTGGCAGCAGAACCTGCTCTGACTTAATTATGATAGCCCGAGGCATGTGCAGACTCTCAGGGCTGCTTTGGCATTTCTAGGGAAGTCTCAGTCTTGTATTGTTTTCCACAGATAGGACACCAGGGACCCCAATGTACTGAATGCTGTTCAAACATACAGCAATAGAGACTTCTTGCTCTGCAGTGTTTAGTCAAACTTATTCCCGGGTTTTTAAAAAAGCGCATATTTTACCATAATATCCAGAGATCGACAAAGTTCAGGCCCGTTGGGCCAGCAGTCTGCCATTACAGGAGAAGATGGTTTCTTCTCCAAGGGTGATTTGCACTCAGTTCTCTGACTCTTCTGCTCAACTTTAACACTAAAATATTTTCTAATCAAGGTCCAAAATTACATTGAGACTCCATCTCAGGTGACCTTCTAACCACTAAAAATTAATGTGCATTGAAGAAAAGCTGAGCTTTGGCTCTTCATATTTTGTGTTACAGTCTGAGTGATCTATGTTTGCTCTGTACAGTATAAAGGGAATTCTTTCCCTCTTTGAGCAGACAAATAATAAGTAATAAACTTTGAGAAGACACTTGGATCACCATAGATGAGTCTTTATAGTCTTCTGATTAATAAGATGCAGTAGATGGACAATACTTACAGATAGAAAGTAAGAAGAAAAACATTCTCTGAAAGGAGCTTCTTTAAGGGTAGGAAAAACTGCTCTTAAAAGTCATTACTGTAACAGCTTTTATATTACAGATGAAGGTGTCTAAATACTAGAGCCATAGAAAAAAACCACTTAAGATACTGGACAGAGACAATGGGGAAATTTAGCTGAACAATATTATATATGCATTAAATATTTCCAGGACTTAGTCACTTCCCAGCCACTAAAACACAGGTAACTTTTCAGCTGATAATCAAAACAATAACTAGGAGCAGCATTATGTACAATGAGCGTAGAAACAACTACTTCTAGAAGAGCTGCTTGAAGATATTTCAAAAATGAAGAAAATATTTCCTTAACTCTGTGATGTCAGAAGCTGAGGCTGCTGTGGATGCAGCTAATAGGACCCACTGCTATTTCATTAGACAGGAATGTTAAGCTTCCTGTAAAGCACATCAACTGTTTGTATTTGCAAGTGGTGTTAGATCTGTGCAACCAAGCTCTGGAGTAGATTTTTCTTGTGGTGACTTCTGGCAAGCTTGCAAGGAGAGCTTCTGAGTTATTACTTTCTCCTCTGGCAATGTTGCCTCTTCCAGTTCCATATTTCTTCCACTATTCTGTGTTTCAACTACATCAGAAAATGAAAAAGTTCATCACAATGGCTAAGGATAACCTAACAGAGCACTTGGCACCTTGGGGAAGGAGAAAAGAGAAACTATTTGTTTCCCACTTTGTTTTTGCAAAGACTTTAGAACCAGCAGTCTGACCTTCTCCGCAACACTGAACAGAGTCTTTGTTCCTTTCTTCTCATCTTTCTTTGAACTGTTAAAATATCCCTATTGCTGTGTTTAAAAAAGACCATGAAGGGTGGGAGTGGGGAGATAACAGCTCCCATAGAGCAGATTCTGTCCCCTTTTTAACTGCAAAATACTGATGAGTTGCCAGTGAGAGTTGCTAAAGCAGCCTGAGCCTTTGCCTTATGGATGTTAGAGCCCCTCACCTCGTCTGACCTTAACTTGGGGAAAATATCACGGAACTTTAGTAACAGTGGGATCGTGAAAGGAGTGACACTCTTGTTTCTGAAGATTGCATGCACTGATGGCATGTTCTCCAGAGAAACTTTTCTCTATTCACCCTCAAGTTCTGCAGCTCTCAAATGCTGTTTCTCATCTGGGTCAGTGCTGGTTACCTTGGGAGTCCCTATCCTGGCTGACCAGGGCAGGAGAAGGAGGGTGTCCCATCAAATAGTAAATAGAGCTTGTGTCCAAATTCACAAGATTTGAGCCCAGCCCTGCACAAACTGGTGTATGAAAACCTGTTGTGTCATTAAATGTTGCAGACCTCTAAAGCTGGCATTGCTGCTTCAGAGTTCAGATGTGTGTTATTAATTATGAATATAACATAGTCACACTTCGATACTTTCTGGTGGGGGGAGCATTGCCATTTGCCTCTTATTCCAAATTATTATTATTAATTAAATGTTTTCTGAATTTTTAAAATAATCTTCAGCAAATGTATCCAGCAAGGTAATTGAGGACTTTATCTAAAGCCCATTAACATCCGTGGAAGGATTCCTGCTGGATTTGGCAGGTGCTGAATAATACTGCGAAAAAGAATTTATGAAAAAGGTTCTCCTCTCAGAGATCTGACCTTCTGCAGTAATTACTCCATGGAGTAGAATTCAGTATAGGGTATAAGTTTTTGTTAGACCTGCACTAAAAAACTTCATTCATTACTCACTCTATTTGCAATGTGTGATCCACAGTGACTACATCTCTAAACTTGGAAAGCGAAAAAAAAAAAAAAATCTAAATTCAGAAATATGGCTTCAGGCACTGCAGAGACAGCTTCAGAATATCTCATGGCATAACAGTGATGTTACATCTTTTGGACCCGTGGAGCCTGGTAAAAATTGGACCAAGATCTCAGGCGTTCCTTGGTGAATCACCACCTTTAGGATATGAAGTTCCATTCTACGTTTGACCTAGACTAGGTCAGGAAAATACTTTCCTCTTATCCAGCTGGGCTGAAGTTGAAAGTCCAAATGCCAGTGAGAGAGCATGAGAAACATGAAGAAGGTATGAATGCAAGGCAGACACAGGTGTGAGGCCATGGCTGTGAGCACAGGTGTAGAACTCCTTGAGCCAGAGTGGTTTCCCCAGCTCTTGACGAAGTTTAACACAGCAGGCTTTTTGTTGTGGAGAAAGATCTAGGCTGTTAGAGGCAAGTGCAGTATATTGACTGAGTAAAATCCTCCCAGAGCTCTTAGGGTGAAGGCAGCTATACCTCAGTGTGTGCCAAGCTGTTTATGCTTGGAGCACTTTCCTGCTTCGTGGATGATGGTGTCACACCGCATCAATAAGCACTTCTGTGGCTGCTCAGGAAACAAGCGTGTGGTGAGAGGCAAAGTTATGCTATAGATTAGAAACTAGGATCAATACTAGGATCAGTGGGGGATTTTAGTGATGAGATTTTTAAGCTATTTAGCAAGAGTCTGGAAAGGGGCAAGGGATGAAGTGACAAAATCTGTAGAGTGTATAAAGAAATGCTGCAAAGTAAATCAGCTTTCCATTGGGGTAGAAAATGCTATCCCAGACTAGCTGAGCCTACTGCTAAATAAATCAGCCATCCTCAGGCTGGAATGGTGTTCATAGTTGCTTTGGTGTTGGGATGTTGCAGGACCAGGCAGCAATTAAAAAGAAATGAAAGCAGAACCATGACTTTGGAGGAAGAATAAGGGTGATGAGAGAAGGAGAGGCAGGAGAATGAAGGAAATTGTCCTGGATTAAGCTAAATTCACTTGGGCTCTTGGTCTGTTTGTCAGTACATCATAAAATGCATCTTGGGGGTCTCCATATGAGAGAACTGTTTCCTCTAAATTCACTTGTTTTATCTTTTTCTTCACCTACTGGCTGTTCCATATGGCTCTGATTAATAATGGTCACAAATTATAATATTATCACAGGAATGGACTAAGGACCTTTATTAAAAGCAAATCAGCTTTTAACTGAGACTTGCTAAGATGGAGCAATACAGTTTATGTAGATGTGAACTGCACCAAATGATTCCACAGACGTTGCTGAGAATTAATTTTGTAACAGATGCAAAGGCCAAAACTGTGGATGTAAAGTTGACTCAGAGCATCTGGTACAGTTTTTCTGCATGCTCTGGGCTGAATCACACCTTTGCCTAACCTCTCCTGTCTCCTCACCAGCAGCTGTCTGCAGGCATATTTGTACAACTGCAGCCTCGTGCCAGTGCTTGTCATGGACTTTTGACATCTGCCTGAAATCCTAGAGCTGGCTGGTTAGGGTGTTAGGAACTGAGTTAATTTCATGCTTGTGGTCAAGGATGAAATAATCAAATTTCTGCTAAAGCTTTAAAACCAGGGTGTGACAGGCCAGTTTCCTGCAGATCCTGTTTTTTTTTTTTCCCCTGTGCCTATATCTGGAACATGGTCAATATGTTGTGGTGACCTGTGCTTCACTACAGATAGCTGGTTGTTGCTTGCTGCTGGAAATAACACCATTGCTGCTGTTGTGACCAGCACAGATGGATACAGAGCCATATGGGGAGCTCCCTGCTCAACCATCCTCACTCGTGCCTGCTGCTGAAGCATCCCGACTTCCTACCAGCTCAGCAAGTAGGACTCTAATGAATTCCAGAAAATGCAAACATACTTAACAAGGGCTCATTCCAACTCCCTAACTTATTGTGTAGCTCCAAGGACTGCAGTCTATGTACTGTCAATAACAAATAAAAATGAGCAAAGACTTGTACCAATAGTGAAAACTTCGCTATATGACCAACATGCAAAAAGTCTGACCCTTCTAGACAAGGTTTTCATTTTGCAAGTAATAATGTAGTGAGATTGTACCATTTTCCAGACACTTCAGGAAGTCCCTTGCAGGTCAGAGCTATCTGATTGCCCCAGTATCTTTAATGTAATTTTCACATTGCTTCTTGGAAATGTGCTGTTAGCTTCCTTTCAGAGAAGAACTGAAGCAAACAGAGTGAATACTAGATAACTCCTCCTGTCCAGAGGTCTAACATCTTTTTCCCCCATCCCTTCAGAGCTGTTCCATGTGAAATTAGTCCTCTATATAGGAGTTATTTTGAGCTGCAAGCATCCTCATATAAATCATTGCCTTCTTTTCTGGCGTGACAGAGAGCAGATAATTTTACACTTAGAAAGATTTCCATTTGGGATTAAGTTTTGGTTCAAATTTAGATTTGACAGTGATGGGAATAAGAATCTTATCTAATACTAATTGTTAGCAATACTCTTGGGTCCTTACTCCATTCCTGGAGGTCCTGAGCACATGCTTGAGTGCCCCTGTCCTTGTGCTGTGTCCAGTGAGCACCAACCTGATGCTGTTTCTTCACTTACAATTTTGAGTAGCCTGCTTTGTGGTCTGGTTTTGGTTCTCCATATCTTGCAGACCTTTGCTGCTGTGGGTATCAGGAGTCTTGTTCTTCTCTTCTATTGTCAAATAGAACTTCTCCCAGACAGCAACTGAGAGTAAATACATACTATTATGTGGCATTGTTCTTGCAGAGAGCCATTATCTAAGAAAAGAATTTATCTTTAGACCAGTGATAATAGCCCTATGCAATGTGCAGGGTTTTGGCTCAGCAAGTACTTAATTTGTTCTGCTACAGTTAAAAATAAATTGAGATGAGGAGAATGCTTGTAGGTATGACCTAATTATACTAATCAATTAGAAACATGGAGTTGGATGGGTAGTCAGTGCTTCTGGAGTATCATTGATAGAGGTCCTCCTGTATGTTTGAAAGCTGGTCTATTTTTTTCCACCAATATCCACTTGGTTTATTAAAAGGTATAACTTCTCCCTAGCACTTTTACCTCCCTTATCCTCAGGCTATAATGGTAGCATACACTTTCAACATTTATATTACTAAAAAGTATTCAGCATGCAGAGAACAGAAAATAAGATATCACTGAATAAATTGAATCAACTATCAGAAATAAGGCCGGGCTACTGATGGATTTTTAAGTATGTTCCATTTATTAAATCTCCCTACTTTAAATTTGCATGAGAGACTACTACAGATTTTCCCATCTGCTGTAACTGTGTCACAGCATCCAGAGCTGGGAGCAATTCAGTGAATTCTGGTGTTTTGCTTCTAGTAATGGCACCTACCTGACACGTTTGCTCTTGGCCCATTTCTGTTTAGTGGAGTTGAAGTGTTATTGCTGTCAACCATTTCAAATGCAAGACAAAATGTTATCTGTCTCAATGAATAAAAGAATTTTCTGCTCCACACTGCAAAACTGACACTTATATTAGCTGCTTTTAATATATGTTGATGAGATTAAAATGTGTCTTTATGAATAAAGTTTCCTGCTTAGGCAATGAAATGCTCTCTGTGGAAGTGACAACATCACTAAGTGCAGAAGGCAAGGGATTGGCTTTACTTGGTATGCATTGGGTTTAGCAGGAAGAATGCACTGATTTAAGCTGTTTTTGTAAGGAAGCAGCTGCATAACTTCTTTTAGTTATATTTCAGTGGTAGTAGCAATTCCTGCAGAGACACATACTGGTTTTATTATCTGGATATCTAGCAATATTTTCTGTATCTAAAGGCAAAAAAACCCTTTCTTTGTACTTGAAAACTTTTTCCATATTTGTGAATTCATATTAAATAAAGCGATTTTCTGGTGTGTAGTAAACATCACGGGGCTTACTATATCCAGGTGCAGATGTTTTTTGGAGCAAATCTGCTAGGGAGGGTGTTTAGCTATCAAATGCAGTGACAATTCATTATAATCGGTGCTGCCTGAGTCACAGGGGGAGAGGTGCTGAGGTCTGAGCTGTGCTCAAGTGTGACTGTCTGAGGAGGAGCAAAATGGTATAATTTCATTCTTTGTCTGATATTTCCCCCATGTTACGAGTAAGGGAATGCAAAAGGGAGGTCATGCTACCAAACTGGCCGAGATATGTAAAGAGATTAATCATGGCGATCACGTCAGGAGTGCAATGCCAGCCCAACAAAGACTTTTGCAACACACTCTAATTTCCTACCCGTTATTACTCTCCTACAGCTGCAGCAGTCAGTGCAGCTGAAGACATACATCTGTTGTACCTGTACAACAGAACTGTGAAAACAGGCTTTACATAGAGATTTCACACTTCCGTTTTGACCGCTGCTAGTGTATTCAGACAAGCTTACCTTTTAAAAGCAAACAAACGAAAGAAAATCCCTAAAGACTTTGAGTAAGAGTTGAAAAAAATAAACGGCGAAAAGTTGAAGGCTTTATTTGGATCAGCTTGGGCAAAAATTTCAATAAGAATTAAGTGCTTATGGCACTTTTCAAATGTGTAAAGGCTTAGTCAGCACCATGGTTCAAAAGTAGGCTCTGTGATTTTTCCGCTCTATCTGAAAAATACCTTTATTAAACAGCACGGAAAAAAACACATTTTTGCAAACATAAGTGACCCTCTTTTGATTTTTTTAAATGCTTTTCATTAATATATTTGTGCCAGGTGAGCATGGATCTGCTGCTTCAGCAACTTTCCTTGAGTAATTGATTGCCCCTGCCCCTCATCCAGGTTATAATAATACAGACTCAGAGTTTGTTACTATTTCTTTCACACAAAGCAAGTTGGACCCCTCTGCCTGCCTCGGTATGTTTAGACAAGGCATAAGTCATTTAGGGTCTCTGCAGGCTTGTGGAAGCAGATTAAAATTAGATGTTTGAAACTGTTACCACCCTTATCCATCTGCCTTGCTTTCCCTCCAGATGCCACTGCCCTGGTGATGTATGAGCATCTCGTGAATCAACTCCCGAACTGCTGCAGTTCTCAGGCTGGTGCATTAAAATGAAACAGAAGAGCTGGTTTTACCCTCACATATCACTGTGTGACAGTATTAATTCTGACTGCAGGTTTGCAAGCCAGTATTTTACAAGACTTCCAAATTAAAATAAAACCAAAAATTTTTAGTATTATGAAAAAAGCCCCAGATAAACTCCACAAATTTCTTGTTCAGATTCATGGCACATCACTATCTGCTATCTTTTTAAAAGAAGTGCATAAATACCTGTTATTCTGTGAGCTGCCTTTCCCTGCTGTTCCAGACAGACTGAGTACTGACGCTGTGTTTATTCAGGATAACAAAATATGTTCTCTAGTGAATAATAAATTGACTTTTTTCCTTGTTCTTTTAGATCACTATGAATTTTTTTGAAAGGGCAACAGCTTTTTCTTCACTGCTCCTGCTGCAGCAATTTGCTGTCACTTCATGGGACTGAAGGGTAGTGAAAATGTCTTTTAAAAAGACAGTACAATAATTAAAACCACCAAAAGAAAATTAACTAGATCAGCAAGATGGCACAAAGTGCGTTGATGTGGGGAATTTTTTGAAGCAACCTTAAGAGCTGCAGTGCATCCATCCTCCTGTCAGAAATGACACAAGAGGAGCCTTTAACAAATGTTATCAGTCAGCTGTTACCCTTCAAAAAAAACTTCAGCTAAGGGCTTACCAAAGCACTTAAATTTTAGGCAGCTCCCCCAATGCTTTCTTTGCAGGATTTTTTGTTGGGAGAATGATGGGAGAATAGAGGATGTCTGCACTGTCCACCTCTGCTAACAGGAGAGTCACCTTTTGAAATGTCTCAATCTTAAAAAAAAAAATCAAATTCCCCAAACCCACTCAGATCTTGAGGCTCCAGTTGACTCCTGGTGTGGACAGTCTGCTGCCAATATGTGACTTTCACAGGTCAGGTCTGCCATCCCATCTAGTTATTAACATACCTCCCTAGCCTGGGCCAGCTGCTTCATAGGGAGTGACAAGAAACTTGCTTTTTATTAATGTCTTCAGTTACTACACCCTCTCAAACTTCCAACAGATGGATCAGCCAGAGGCAGCTTAACTGTTTGTTAAAGCTCCTATTTTCGTTTAATAACTGGAATTCCCTGGAATTAAGGGAATACTATGGGATTGCTCTTATTGGTTAATAAGACTTCTCCTTTTAGCTTTAAACTCTCCCAAGTTCACCCCAGAGATGTGCAAACCTCCCTCCCAACTTCCTTTGTAGCAAAAGTGCTGCCTATACCAGATGTTCAGAGCTTCTGAGTCAGAATTCCAGAGACAGCAAAATTGCTTTAAACACACATTAATAATACTTAATCTTTGGACTTCTGAGCTCTAAAGTTTAACAAAGCTATGCCTTTTTACTACCCTTCCCCGATTTTAGGACTAAAAAAATGCAGTTTTGTTTTTATGAGCAGATGCTGAGACTGCATTTAAGATTCCGTGTGAATTTTGAAGATGGAGCATTGAAGGAAAAGCTCAGCTATCATGAAGCTGGTCATGGGATTTAGATTTTGTATTAACAGAAGGCAAAATTGTAAGAGGGCAAGGGAGGCCAGTGTCTTGGGTTTGGTGAATTAGAACCATGTGGAGAAATAGGCTTAAGCCTTGGACATTTGCAACACTTGTACCTGACAGTAATGATTACACAGACCAAAATAGGAGAAGTGTCAGCATTCCAACTCTCAGCCTAGTCCAGCTGATATCTGAGTCTTTAGGATTCTCTTTGCTCAAATAGAACTCAAATGGACAGTTGCTGAAATGATTCCAGAACACCAATCCTGCCAAGACTTTTGCTGATCTACAGATGAACACTTTTTTGTGTTTTTCTTTTTTTTTTTATTTTTTTTTTTAAATACTGTTGATTGCAATCCTGCTTCTCCTGGGAGAACTGTAAGTTAAAAAGAAATTATTTCAGAAAAATGTAAGGTAAAGAAAGCACCACCTGTATGACAACGCAGGACAAGCTCTCCTGCTTCCTGTAACATCCTGCCATGAAAGGATGGCTCTGGAAACACACCCTACAAACCCTGGAAGAAAATCTGCCTGCTTCTCAATCGAGTTATGTTGTTGGAGGCTGCTAGTGTCCCCTCAAGGAGGATGGTGATAGCCCTCAAGGAGCCTTGCATCCTTTGGAACAGGTCCTGGAAAGTGCTCCAGTGAAGGATAGCTTTTGCTCGCATTCCCCAGCATCATATTTTTCCCAGCAGGACCCAGCATGTGCAGTCATTTATAGAAAGCCACGCTTCTTTTTGCTGCTGCCTTTCAAAGGGCTGAGTGAGAGTATCCAAAACAGGGGAAAGATATTCTGAGCAGCCTCCCTCCACCTCACACCTGGCCTGAACGCTGCTTGTGCTGCTGCTACCACAAATGAGGATTGTTTCCAGCATGGGGTCTGTTCTGTTCTCAGTGCCTCGGTGATGCACTTAAATTTAGCTCTTAAGTCAGGTCTGAAGTCACAAGAGAAAGATTTTGCCATCAATTATGGTAAGCTGCTTTAATTTTTGGGAGGTGGAGGTATGTTTAGGCTTTTTTGCCTTTAGCAGTGTTAGTGCCTGCCCCCCAAGCTGGAAGAAATGATGCACCACAGTCCGATGTCTGCAGCTTGTGATGGATCCAGCCCGGGAGAACTTATTCCAGGTTAGCAAAGAGGGGAGCAAGTCTTACATGGGCAAGTTATTTTGACCTCTTCTTGTTTATACTGATTTGGGTAGGCACAGATGGAAAAGGCTTTGGCTAGGCCTGCCAGGTTCATTCCAGTCCAGAGAAGGAGGAAGAGAGAAGGTAGCTCATGTCTGTTGTGAGATGTCAGGGGGGAAGATCCTGGAGGCTGTAGAGGAAAAGTTTGTTTGTCCAAGCAGGGCATTGAAGGAAGGGAAGGGATCAAGGCGTGCTGGGCAGGGTTAGAAGGATTTTGTGACAGCAAGTGAAGCTGCTACGTGGCAAAGGGTATGGGAAGAACTTGCCCCCCATTCCTTACGTGAATGTGGGAAATCAGAGCTGAGACTTTGCTCCCTTCCTCCAGCCCCCACTGCAGAACAAGCTGCCCCAGAAAAATGGGACTGTTTAGATAATGTCTTCCCCATGGCAAGGGAGCAATGAGGATATACAGACAAACAGGCATTGCCTTGCTTTAAAGCCTCGCCAGCAATGACTTGTGCTGTGCTGCTGGAGCCCACTGTCCCGCTGGGTTTTGTGGGTGAAACCTGCCTAAAGCTCACACCCAGCAGTGCAGAGATCATTGTATCTGTTCTGTTTTGGAGGGTTGCATGGGCCTCTTTTATTAATGACACTGAGGTGTTCCCAAACCTGACAGCCCAGCCTGCAGTGGGTTACTTGCTCCTGGCAAAAAGCAAGTTTTCTCAATAGCTCATATTTTCAGCCTCTCCTTGTGTTATCTGCACAGGCCAGTATTTAATGGCGTGATCCATCAATGCATCTGTTCAGACAAAGGTTTTTCCTCTAGTAAAAAGGAGTGGAGGGGATACCCTGCACAGAACAGAATAAATCTGTAAGTTGGTGAACGTGACACATGAGCAAGAAATTTTCAAAATTAAGTGTTTCTGCAGTCAAGCTGGGAGAACCAAGCAAGATGCTCAGACCATAAGGGGTAGATAGATTAATTTGCTGTTCTTTAAATCATTCTTATACTGCAGAGAAGCAGCTCTGAAGATTATTTATTTTTTTTTAAATATGAACAAGTTTTCTTCATGTAAGGAAAAGATCAAAAAAGGACCGTGGCAGGAGGTGGAGAGTAACAGGGCCAGACTCATCTCCTGTTTAGATCCATGTGGCTGGAGCAGGGAAGGTACAAAGAGACTGTTTGGTCCTTGGAACAGGGAGCTTCTGCAGCAACTCAGGGAAAGTGTTGTCTGTGGGGCAGGGGGGCTGCTTTGGTTTACAGATTGGCTGTGCCATATCCCGCCACTCTCCTCATGTGTCTGCCAGCTCCATTAAACTCTCAGGCAGCGATGTGGGCTGGGGATGGAGTGTGCAATAATCAAAGGACTTTCCTTGCTTGGTAAATATGGAATTGGGCAGCTGAGTGTGACTAAGTCTATCCCTACCCCATCCCAGACTTCTCAAGTGCTGTTCCTGTGCCAGTGCTCTGCTGTCTGAATACCTTTTCTTGCACACTGTCTCTAATTTTTTGCTCTATCTATGACCAGTAAGAGAAGTTCTCTGCAGCTCCTTTTTCTGTATTTGAAGATGATTTCCCATTAATCCTAACTCTTCATTAAGCAGCCTCAGACCCTTGAAGTTTCCTGCTCAGCTGTGTTTGCCAGGCTATGTGGTAGGCACCCAGCTGCCAGATGAGTCCTGTGTGTGTGTGGAGAGCTCACTCAGCTGTGGAGAGGTGCTGGGTAAGCATTACACCCATGTGCCACCAAAGCGTTTTGTGACAGCAAGTGAAGCTGCTACATGGCAGAGATATTTGGGCAGGTATTGAGGTTAATTCAGCTCTGTCACTTCTTGTGAGCTCTGTGCTTGGCAGTGGTGACAAAGCTGGTGCTCACAACCGACAAATGCAAGGTAGGGAGGAGATACTGAATATTTCACTTAAATGTTGTGAATTGACTGGGAGAGCTGGCAGTAGAAATATTTGAGATGGAGAAGGGAATGGAGCTGATCAAGAGTCTGGCTAAAGCTGGTTATAATGCTGTCCTTCACTTGTGTTTAGAGGTGTCCCTTGCTGAAGAATATGCTTAGAGCCCTAATTGGAGATCATAGTAAGGGGCAATATGGTAATATCCAAGTGGAAGTAGCAGAATGGGAATAAGTCAGCCAGAACAGATGACTGAGCTGGTAATGTCCTTCTCTGATTTAGATTGATTCTAATTGCAAACATAAGTCAGTTGATTGTATTCAGTCTTTATTTATGATCAATTCTGATTACAAAATTATGACAAATATGAATTAGGTTGTAACTAGCCCAGCAATAAGCTCCATGTTGCTAGGTAACAGGCCAACATTATTTCAAACAGCCCAATCAAGGGGAAGCAACTGAGCTATTGTTGTGCTCTGTTCTTGCTCCTTGTTCTTCAGACTTGTTGTTAAGAGCCTTTTAAATGTCTTCTCCTTAGTATTTGGTTTTTCTGGGAGGAAGAGTAAAGGTTTTGTTGAATTTCAAGCAGAAACCTTTGCATAGTGTGCCACTTGACAAAGGCTTTTGGAGCAGTGGCTGTGGGAGCAGCTGTCTCAGTGCTGTGAAGTGATGCACTCCCAGATACTGAAATTGCTGCAGAGCAGCCCTGAACCAGCAAGCTCTGGTGTCCTCCAATTCACTGCTCACACCATGTAACTCTGCTCTACCTTCACTGCTGCCAGTTGGTCTGCTGTCCTTGTGCTATTGGAATGAAAATGCTGGGTCTTCGTCTGACCCAGTTTTGGCAACTTCTTGTGAATCCGAAGGGTTTCTTACGCTAGACAATGCCATCCCACTGCTGGGGAAGCTGGCTGAGATCAGGTGCAACTCAGAAATAGCTGCCAAACCTGTGGAGCTTTAGCAGAAATTAGCTTGGCATGAGGCTCCTGCTTGATACAGAACCACATCTTGTATGTGATGGGCAATATAATTGATGGAGGCCAGAGCAAGTAGATTGGCAGGGCAAATGGTATGATGAGTTTAGCAAAAGGCTTTGCTGCCTGGCAGTGGGGCAACCTAAAAAAGGAAAAGCTGTAGGCTTGCTTGAATTGGTATCCTGGAGGTGATAAAGCCAACAGGCAAACCCCATGGAGCCTGTTCCCTATTGAGGACTGGAGAAGGTAGACTTTAATCAACCTGAAAATAACCTGAATAGTGCACTGAGGCATCTTTACTTTGGAGATATGTCAGGAATACTTTCAATCTTTTATCTTCCCTGGAACAGCAGGAGAAATGCCACTGAAATAAGCCCTGTAATTTCTCCTCTGTAATTATACCTGTCACCACTTCCGATGGAGCTGATATAAATAGCCAGTTCTGCCGTCTGTTTGCATTGTGTTTCTTAATACAAAACAAAAAGGAGAGATGCAAACTGTCTACTCCTATCCCTAATGGTAAGAACAGCCCAAGATGTATAAAATAAGTGAAGCATTCAAACACTTAACTTGCTCTGTATTTCTAAGCTTGACACTGTATGCAACACCTTACTTACTGTTGTAAATAATCTTGTTTGCTAAGAGTAGTTGGCTGTAGGATTCATGTCACGTGATAAGGGCAGATGATCAAACCAACAGGCATGTATTTTAGTGTATGGTTTTGCATTCCTTATGTCTACTGTTAAAATCCACGTTTGTCTGGAAACAAAAGGCAGGCCTGTGCCAATGTGAAATGCAAATCGCCACGCTTTAGTCAGCATTCCTCTGAAATCCTCATGTAAACCAAAGGGAATTCACAGTCCTTCCCTAGAGTTGTAGGAGTTGATGCATTCTAGCAGAAAAAGAAATTGCAGTATATTTTAATTTGTTCCAGTTTGAATATATTGGGCCAAACTTGCAGCAGTGTAAACTAGTACAGCTTAACAGATGTCAGTGAAGTAGTAGCAATTGTACCAGGTGAGGTTTTTAAGAGCTGATCCAGTGACCAACCTGTTATGACTTATTCTGTGATGGGAAGCCCAGTGGCTTGGCTGATCATTACTGACTCTCACCAGATGCCAGCAGATCATCTGAAATGATGAATATAAGAACCACTGTACAACGGGATCCATAACTACTTCCAGCTTTACCAGGTTCGATGGCAAACACAACATGTAGTTCTCTGACCTGGCCTTTAATAAGAAACAAGCAGTCATAAAATAGACAAATAATTACTTTAAAATAAAAGCCCTCACACAATTTCAGCATTATCTCTGTTCCCAAGAGGGGAAAAATCATATGACAAAAAAACCTAATTAATGCATTTTATGGAGGATGTTCAGGTACTGTGATGTTGAGTTATGAGAACCAGAAATAACTAGAGAGAAGAGAAACAAATGAGATGGTAAGAAATATTTATTTGTTGTAATACCAGAAGTCTAAAAGTTCTCAAAATCAGGATTTTTTTTTTTTTTTAGATTTTCTAGTTGGCAAAGAGAGTTTTGCCTACCACAGACTCCTACCTAAAGAGCTTATAAAGTCAGCACAGCAATGAAATCTGTGCAGAATGTGGCCCATGGCTTAGACCACAGGTTTTACTGGGATTTGATTTATGTTAATAAACACCACTTTTATTTTTTTTCTTCAGGGGTCTCCAAATTAACTTCAAAGCTTGTGATAATTATTAAACAGCCAAACAGCAAAGACATTTCTCACCTTCTTACACAATGCAACATGAGGACATTCAGAATCTCCAATCCCTTCACAACACCCACTTCTATGCTCAAGTGAGTGGTGCTGTTTCACCCAGATGTTTTCTGCTCCCTGAAGTAAAGACGTCATTCTTCCATTTGTGACTGATCTGAAGATTGCCAGAATTCAGCTATGACATGTAGTTAAGTATGTGTTCCTTGATGTGCATTGCTGTATTTAGAAAGCCCCCAGTTTGGATATTCTCAGAAAAACTACACTAGGGTTCAAAGCTTGATTTGTCTGCATAACTCATTAGCCATGAACTCATTTCAAGAATCAAGGCAGCATTTGTTACATTATACACAGCCTCGTAAGTCAGCTATAGAAGTAAAACTCCTCCAAACAAAGTTGCCTTTACAAAGTGGTGAATCAGGAACGATGCTGTACTGGGTGCCAGGGGGAAAGGTAAGAGAGGAAGATTTTTGCCTGCTTTGTGCTGAAGCAGTTGAGTGTCATCACTTTGGAGTAACTGAACAGCCCCAGCGACCCTTCTGCAGGTTTGTCCTTCTGACACCTTCTTTTGGCAAATACCCTCACCATCTTTTCTTACCTGCTTTCAACACTGAATCTTCAGCTTGTCCTCTCTCTCTCTCTCTTAGGGTATGATTTAAATAGCGTTTTTTGAACCCTTAGCCTGCTTCCAAATGACAAACACGTATTGCCCTATCAGAGCATTCACGGATCACAAAACCATCTCGTCACCTCAGCAGCAAATGACACCCTTCTTCCCTTGGTATTTCCCTCCCACTTCTCAGTATGGAATTCCTTGGCATTTGGCAATGAGCTCAGTAGAGGCCCAGCCATAAAGGAGGCAGCAAATCTGAGACATTTAAATGCCACAGGCTGAGAGGGAGGTAACAGCCTATTGATGTATCACCACTTTCTCTGTGGGACACCCTCTTTCCTTCCTTTGAGAGCAGGTGCCCTTCCAACACTGCTTCTCATGCAGCCCTGTTTGGCACTGCCTCCAATGCTCTCTGCTTGTTTTTTTCTGGAGAGAAAAATAGCTCAAGTCATGGATATTTTATTTTCTTTTTTACTCCCCCAAACACTGCAAGTGCATTTTCCTGAGCACTGTTTTTGAGGAATTGAACTTGCACACATTACTAAGCTTTGGATAAAAACTGAAGAGGCCCTGGTGGGTTTGGAGAGCAGAAGAGTCATTGTAAGTGATGAACAATTAATGTGTGTGAATGTTAGCTATTTTCTGCAAGAGTTAATTGATACAAATGTACAGAGAGTGAACACACCTGCTGCTTCCCTGCATCTGAGAGCTCTGAACCTGGTCTGTGAGGTGTAAGGAAAAAGCTCCCTGGCACTGCAGACTTTACTGAGCTGATTGAGAAATGTAATATAATCCACTTACAGGACAAACTCATGAAACTTGCAGGTTCAGGGAATGCTTTGCAAAAAGCTAACAGCCACTTAAATATGCATGAAAAAGGAGCACAGCGTGACCCTCATGAATAGCAGCAAATCAGATCCAAGCTGTGTTTCTCCAAGAACAGAGCCAAGAAAACTGTTTTTCATTTCTTTTCTTTACCAGCTATGATATTTAGTGGCTCTGAAAAGAAGTCTAGGCATGTCTCTTTTGTACAATATTGACTTGAAAAGCAGGGCCATGTGTGTTTTATTTATTGCGTGGAAGGATTATGGCAAAGGCCAAAGTAGTCATATAAAATTTTCCAGTTGCTGTAAATTGCCGGAAAATCTTCTTTAATCACTGTGGGTAATCATGTCCACAGAGAAGCTCATTCCACCTATGCTACATTCAGCTTCCAACTATCTGTAGAATAAATATGTGCTGTTATATGGGAAAAATCTTCTGTGTGACTTGTCTGCCATCACACATTGGTGTGTATGGGTTGTACAAACAGGTTCTTAAAGCCCAGTAGTTGGGCCAGTTTCCAAGCTAGAAGTAGTAATCAGTGTCTTGAAACTCTAGTTTACAGCTGCCATTGAGAAGTTCACTGTGGGCCGCACTGGAACCAGCAGTGTCCAACATTGACACCAACAACAAGAGAGGGCATCTTTGAGGAACTTGTGGACAACAAAAAATAGGATCACAGTCTTGATAGGCAAAGTGATAGAGCCTCAGTTTAGAGGGAACTGGGGAAGCTTGAGCACTGAACCAAGAGAAACTGAAAATTCAACACGACAGTGGAACTTTTCTGCAGTGGGAGGTTGTACATCAAGGGGTCAGCATGTGTTGCAGCTAAGGAGATGGGCATCAGGAAAAACTGGTTTGCCTGAGGTTGTTGAAGCACTAGAGCAGTTTACTCAGAAGCTGTGAGTTCTTATTACTGAGGCTTCCAAGGACTCAGCTAGAGACAGTGGCACTGGTGATGGTCTTGCTTTAGGAGAAGAATCACTTAAGGATCACTTCCAGAAGTGCCTTCCTGCCAGCATTTTTCTGATTCTCTGAATAATAAAGGACAGTTTATGGGATGTTATATGGGAGATCAGACTCAAGGCTTGTAATAATTTTGTCTAATCATGACTGACAAATCTATTAATTCAGAGAATAACAACTCCCAGTGATGAACCCAGGAACTCCCAAAAGGAACATAGGGATTCTTGATGGAACTACTGTCAAAAGAGATATCCTTACCAGTAAGGCATGAGAAAAGTGGTGTGAAATTATGCCTTATAACATGCAGAGATTTTCCCTAAATAAGGTGAGTTTCAGATATTTCTGTTGGGATTAAACTGTCCTTCAGGTCATCATTAATAGTCAGTGGACACAATTAAAGTTTTAGACTTGCTACTATGATCAAGTGGCCAGATCCTTGCAGTACTAAGGTGGAGAAAACTCTCTTTTTGTCTGTGACAATCTTGTGTAGCTGAGGACTCAGTCTTGCATATTTAGAGCTCTGAAGTCAAGGCAGAAAAAGCCTGTGCAATAATGAAAATATCAAGATTGCTAATGACAAACCTTCGGGGTGTTCGGCAGAAAAAAACTTGCATGTAACAAAAAAATAAAAAATTGTACTTTGTTGGCAACATTTATGAATAACAAACTAGTGAGGTGCCTTTGCCCCTCAGACGCCATGGAGACAGCTTTTACATTATTTGTCCATCACATGATATCTGAATTTTAAAGACTCTTACCAGCTTTCCTGAATCCTCAATAACAGACCTAAATAGTGGGCGTAGACACTCCGGAAAGGACAAAATAGCTCTTGAAGCAAGTTTGTTACAAAAGGTAGTTTTGAATAGAAATACTGAAGAAAAAAAAAAGGGAACAGAATATATCTGAAGAGAAATAATACTAAATAGGAAGGGATCCAAAGGTGTCAGTGAAGCAACAGTTTCTTGTTTTGTGTTCTGAATCTCTTTTGGCTCAATGTTGATTTCATTAGTCCTGCCAGGGTAGTGCAACAAAACTGAGCATCTTTTGGACTGGAAAGTTGTGCAAGTAACTGCCTTGTATAAGCCTTTCTCTGTACTCTGAGCTTCCAGTCCTCCTGAACCTGTTTTTATTTTATATATCCTTTGGTTACTTTACTTTTTTACCATAAATGTCCTATACATTGATACTCAGTTATTTTTCAAACTATGTATTTTTGCACATGGTTGATTTGGGAGTTATCTCATACCATGATTCAGCTTTCTACCAAAAGTCTGCAACAATGACCTAGGAGTTAACTAGCGGAGGAAATGTTTTCGGGGATATATCAATTTTGTTGTTATTAATTGAATTTTTAAATTCTGTTAGGGTTACAGTTCCTTGTGAGTGGTTGTTAGCTGAGTAAGGCCATGTTTATTCTTGTTGTATAAATAAAGAGGCAATGAAGGAGATAAATTAATTTCTGTGAATATGCTGCAAATGTAATGGGGGGAAAAATAAAGGAGAATTGCAGAAAAAGGATGATCCATTGTTCTGGCATATTTTTAGCACTTCTAACCTTCCTCCCAGTTTGCTTCTTGCCTTTCTTGCCAGCAGGAATGCATTCTGTTCATTTCTTTATTTCTGCATTTCATCCTAATGACCTTCTTTAACTGAAACTCAATTAATCTGTTAAGAAAAGTTGACAGCAAGAAAACAAATTGCTTTGTCTTCTTGGAGCTTTAAGAAGGATTTGTATAGCACTTGTCCTCCATTAACACAGCATTTGAGGAGTCCAGATGCCTTGCCATAAGTCCTCTCTCTGAATCTATTAGCAACCTTAAAAAACAGAAAAATAACATGATGAGAGGGAGTTTCTTTTTGTCCAGAACACTGGGTGTTTCATTTCCGAGAGATTTATGCATCAATGTTCTTTGAACCCATCTTTCAAAATGCATCCATATTTGATCATCCGGAGAAGGAGATGTGACTAATGGTACAATCAGTGTTACAAATGGTGGGCACACCGAGAAGCACATCTACTTTGCACTCTAAATCTCTTCTGTTTTACTTAGGTTTTTCTCACTGTAATCAGGGATTGATTCTGTCATGGCCTTTTGAGATCCTTCCAGCTTTCCAAGCAATTCTGGACTAAGTTTCTCTTTTATGACCCACTTTAAACTTCTGTAGTTTCTCTTGCTGTGTTCATCTCAGTGGTAAGAACTGTATTAATTTGAATATTATCTGCAAAGATTTGGGGTTTGGCTTGCCAGTTTTTTACTGTCCTAAAAGCTTCACCAGATTCCCCCACAATGCTCTTTAAAGGTATGAGTTAAAGAAAAACTAAACTGATTATCAGAGTTGTTGTTTTTTTCCTCTGTGTTTGGAAAAAATAGGAAAGCATCTAGAACTCAATCTGAAAAATACCTACTGTGAGTCTTTCCACTGACATTCCCAGACAGGATGCAGGCTCTTCTGTCTGGAGCAAATCCATTGTAGATCTTCCACGGCCTCAGAGGAGCCACTCTCTGAAGTTCATACCTCTATCTCCTGTTATATTAAAAACTTAATGCTTCAAGCAGGTGACAGAGAGCTGCCTAAAAATAACTGTGATGAAACTGGGTTTTCATGGTTGTACCAGGAAGGGTTCAATAGGCAGAGTTAAAGCCAGCTATGGAGTGGCCATTTGCTCATCATTTCCCATGTGTGTTCTTCAGATCTGCTCTTGCAAGCTCCAGCTATTCTTGGTGCAATGCAGGGCAGCTTCCAAGAAGGTTTTGAAGTGGGATATTTGGTGCACCCTTTATAGATTTCTTCAGGAGGGAAAAATAAAAATCTTTATTTTTAAAGCTAGCTCTAGTTCCTTCCACAGACCTTCACAAAAATGCACTCCTCTGTTTCTTTCAGTCCTGCATTTCTTCAGCAGGAAAGCTGCTCTCTATGCTTGTTTGCATCCTTCAAACCTTTCTGAGACAGTGGTCCCCTCACCCAAGCACCATCAGTAGGAACTCATTCACTCTGTACATCCTGGCCACTTGTCCCCTTTCCCACTATGGCAGGATTGGATCAATTTTAGGGGCACCTTCCAGACCAAATAATAGATTAAATTGCTTTTTGGCTTGCTTGCTGCTTGGTGTAAATAATGTAAGTTTTCATCTCCTGAGTTCTCATGCTGCACAAGAACAATAGCAACTAATGACAGCAGTGCTGCAGCTTTCAGATTAGCATCTTATAACAGGGGGTTTTTGCAAGCCAGCATGACCTGGTGATCCAGACTGGGTGAACATGCATGGCAGATGAGCTTTCCACTGAAAAACTGCTACTTGCTGAGCTTTTGAATTTGCAGGTCTAGAGAACATTTTATTTCTAGAGCAGCAGGTGAGGAACCCTTGGTTGATCACACATATCACCACCATCTCTATATGGTATTGGGTCACAGTTTCCCATAAGGGGAAAAAAATCCTGAGATATTTAGCCTTTCACCTTTGAAAGTGTTATTGCAGTGACAGAACAGCTCTGTTGAACTGGTAGTACCATTGCCTCTGGGCTGGGAGGTCAGGAGTTTGTCCTGCATCGTGGCTGAAGAACATATCAAGGATGACACTGCAATGCAGTAACTGAGGAGGCTGCTCCTCTAATAAAGCTGATGTTCTTTAGATGAGATGTTAAATATAGATCCCTTTAGCTCATCCCTTTTGACTGGGCAGGCAGAAGTTAAAAATCTCATGACACTGTTCTCACAAGATAATCCCAATGTCTTGGCCAATATTTCCTCTCTTAGTAGAAACTAGCTCTGATACACGGGACAGAGCTACAACATCCTGAGTGTGTTCTGGCTGCAGAAATTGCCTCCACACTCTTTGAACTGCAGGTGTTCTGTCCTTGGATTCTTTTATCTTGAATACAGCAGGAGATGCTTAAGCACAAGAAGTGCTAGAAAAAGCCAAATTCCCTGATGCTTTATCCTGCGAAGGACAAAATTATTAACTCTCTCACTCACTGACTTTTGCAATATTTTTGACTATTTATACTGATTGAAAAGAGCAGTCTTTAGAGTGTGCCTATCCATGGTCATGGATATTTCAGGCAACTCTCAATCTCCTGTGGACATCAGTTTCTCAAGTGTAAAATGAAGATATTTTTCTCTCGCTTAGGGTTGTTAGGGGAATAAACTCTACTAATGCTTTTATGTACGTAGAGACAGTCAATATAAGACTCTACAATGTGTTTGTAATATGACAGAAGTGCAGCATAGCAGAAGACAATAGTTTTGCTTTCCTAGTATATTGACAGACCAAGTAACACTTTAAAAAAACCTCCAAAACATACACTGAGCATACAAAGCATATATTATTTTGTCCTACTGACATTTAAAAAGTAAAAACAAGCAAACAAAACCAAAGAGAGCAGCAATTCTTTGGGATGCAGATTGCTTTCAGAGTAGGTGGTGTTAGCTTTATTCAAACTTCTCGTGAGTACTCTTCAAAATGAACAATCTGGTTAATTCAACACAGATAAGTGAATTACTTCAGTTGGTCCAAGTGTGCCTTTTGACTGTTTAAAGTAATTTTCCTGATTGTTTTATTGTAATATTCATCTTACATTTTGAAGTAAGAAATTACTTGGGGAGTTAGGGGTGTTTTCATTCAAAACCTAAACTTTTCTTTTTGATTGTTATTTGGAATGTTGTATTTTCACAGAGGTTCTATTGTATCTTTTCAAGAAAAAGTCAGTTTAAAAAGCTGTTGGGGAATTGCAGAAATAAAGATCACATCCTGCTGTAGAGAACTGCTGAATGGGAGCAGGAGACATCCTGGTGCTCTGCCACATTTGAGCAGAAGGGTTCAAGCAGAGGACTCAGTGGTGAGTGCGTTAAAAAGAAAAACCCACGTAGGTGGATGATTAGGTGCATAGGAACAAAAAGTGCCATGTGTTGCTCTTCAGAGCAATCATTTTATCACTCTGGATGCAGCACTCCCTGTATTCTTCCTTCCCATTTTCATTTAAGATGAGACACTGTGTGAGGAGTGCGTAGGTTCATGTGCAGGTTTCTAGGTAGTTGCACCCTGAAGGGAGCATGCTGGATCAATTTTTATTTTTTTTTTTAAATTTTGTTATTTTTCTGTACCATTGCTCCTTTCCAGTATTTGTTTTTCTTGACTAACAAAGGGTGTTTGTTTCACTCCGAGCTGCAGATCCCATCCAATATGCAGGCACGTGGAGGGGAGTGTGTGGTGGAGTGCAAGAAGGGTACATGCAGGTTTTTGGAAACATCATGAAAGGAACTGCCAGGCTTTGAGTATTTTTGAAATTCAGGCCCACTCGTGGGTGCTAAGCACTGGAATGTCTGGCCAGGAATTCCTTTGAAACTCTGGCCCAGATTTTTCCTCTGTCTAGGAGTAGAGAGTGAGAACTGTATCTGTGTTTGCCAGCTGGGGAGGCAGGTGAAGCAGAGGGTCCAGGAACATAAGGTGTGATGGCCTTGAGTCCTGCAGGCACCAGCAGCCAGCCCATCTCTGAGCTGTGCTCCCAAAGCCCAGGGGCTGAGGATTTTGGAGCAGAGACAGATGGCTGGATGGGGTTAATCACATGTGCCCGCACCTGGCCATGTAGACATATGCTCACAGTCAAGGCAGGATTTTCCTCAGATGTTTTTTCTCTCCTTGAACAAGGAGAGCCTACACAGCATAGTCCTGACGGTGGGAGTGAAAGTGCTGGCTGACAAAAAGAAGAGTGCTCTTTTGCACGAGATTATGGAAGGGATGGATGTGGGATTTGGGGTGTTTTTTTTCTTGTTTCTCATAGTAGAAGTAATGGCAGGAGCTGTCAACCCCACCAGAGCCCTGTCATGGAAAAACCTGCCCTACACAAGCTGGCAGTGGTAGCCCTGGACACCCGGTATGAGTGAAACTCAATCTTTGCACAGATGGGATTGTGCATTTTCAGCGTGGAAGTTTCAGGCTTTGATACCGCCCTCTAATGAATGGGAATGGGAATTTTTTCTTTCTCAGTGAATCTGTCAGAAAATCTTTGGACTGGGTTTTACTGTGTGATACTACATCTGAGTGCTGTAATGACAAACTAGAGTGTTTAGGGGTCAGGAATGGTGAGCGATGCAGGGCAACTTCCATGGTACTTTCATTAGCCTTGTGTTATACCCAGGATAGCAGTGAATGACACTTATGCACTGGGGCACGTTAGATGCAGGTCCTGTTAGCCCAGGAAAGAACTGAATAGACACAGAAGTGACAGAGGAACTTGTTTCCCATCAAGACCAATGCACCATTATCACATTATTGCCGTATTAGTTTTTTTTTTTTTAATTTAAATGTATGATGGCAGCAGTTTACACAAGAAATCAAAGGTGATAATTTTTCTGTAGAACTGTCAAGCAGGGCATAAAGTCTCCTCCTGTCCTGACAAATGTGCTTGTTACCATCAAAATCACCAGTAAAATTATGAGTGTATTTTCTTCTGCGAACAAGGATAGCTGAACATAAAGGAAAGTTCTTTTTGATCACTGTAGTATTTAGATGGTGTCTAATGGGATAAAACTACTGCAGGATTAAATTTGCCATTCGTGATAGGTACCATTTAGTTTCTGTGTGTGTTCATTATGGTTATATGCCTGTGACAACCACATACCCCTGGCCATACTGATTTATTGGCAGCTATGAGTGAGAAAAGCAAGAACCTGATGGAAATATCCTGGGTTTTGACAGCAAAATCTAGGACAAAGGCTGCGTCCACTACATATGATTCTGTGGGGATAAAAAAACCAAAATAACATGCTGGGACAGCTTCTAAGTGTTTCATTTTATCTAATTGTTTTGCTAATCTCCAGACTGTGAGGAAAGGCTGCACTGGAGGTGAAGGCAGGGGTTGGAATGGAACAGGACTGGGAAACCCACAGCCCCCCAGCCAGATTCAGGCTGCAATTTCAGATCAGAAAGCCAGCAGCACTGTGCCATTTGGATTCTTTCTGCAGGGTTTATTACAGAAAAGTTTTGAAGTACATGTTGATACAGGAGCCCCCAGAGGTGAAATGAAGGCTTCTCCAGCCCCTTACATGAAAACACTCTGAGAGGGGGAAGAGACTCTTACCTTGTAAATCCAGGGTCTTTGCAGCAGAGTTCATACTGGAGGGGGAGATCAGGAAAACAGCAGTTGCACATCTGCCCTGGTGGTACAGCTGCAGCGTGCTCAGGCTCGATAAGGTGAATGGATTTCAGTTCTGCAGTGCAGCCATGCATTCCCTCTGCAGAATCCTGCCTGCCTGATTGCACAGGCAGAGTGAATTTTACTCCAAATCTCAGAGAAAGGATAGAAACTCATGAGAAAAATATTTGGAAGAAACACAAGCACAGACTTTTGGGGACTGCACACTTTGTGCCTGGATGATCCACAGAGATATGTCCATTCAGCAGATTTGTAGAAGAGGAGCACTTCTTGTCATGTTAAATTTGCCCTAAGCAGGAGCATGATTCCAAAGATTTGAATTTGTTATCTTATTTAAACATTGAACCAAAACACCAGAGATGGGAGTTGTACCCCTAGGCTTAATAGGCAACAGTGACAATGCTTTCGGAAGGAGGTTCTGATATTTGTAGGGGTTAATTACCTTCTGGAGATGTGTTTTGTTTTGTTTTGTAATGGAGGACTTCAAACTCTGTCTCTTTGTGCCCAAAGGCAGGAGGATTGCTGCCAAGCCTGGTGAATCAGACAAGGAGCAGCAGAGCTATGTACTACCCAGGATGCTGCAAGTACACTTGTCAAATATCCCTCAGCAGAAGGGGAAGGCAACCTCAGGGATGAGCAATTCCTTGAGGTCCTGCATAACCCCCAAAGCTCCTTTTCTGGTTCAGTGGCTTTTATGTGAATCTGGGATAAGCAGGTGTCTAGCACCTGAAGAAACTCTCAGGGAGAATTTTCTGCCTTGCAAATGGAGGTTTGAAAAGACAGAAAAGAAGTAGAAATAAATTACTAGCCTGCCCCAAAACATCCTTACCCATGGTTACTAAAGTTCTGGTCCTCATCCTACTATCAGCACTCTGCAGTTAATATTGGTGCTTTTTTAACAATTTACCGGCAGCTTTGAGGGGCCAAATACTTCATGAATAAAGCCAATTTCTGGGTTTATTTTTGTTCCTGCACGGGGAACAATAAGGCTGTGTAAAAGGCTTTGGCTGTGTTTGTGTCAGATTCACTCACCCCTTCAACTAGGCCAGGGGATTTTTATCTAAAGCACTCAGATAGCCAGTCCATTAAAACAGGGTGGACAAGGACACATCATTTGCTTAGTGTTGCAGTGAATGGGGCTGCTGTGGAGACTTTGGCTTTGGTGATGAATGTTTCATGACCTGATCTCCGGAGAATGGGATACTGACCACGTAGCAAGTGGCTAAACAGAAAATTGTCCAGGTTTTCCTCGCTGATTGCCCTGAGCCATATGTTGCAAAGCACTGACAAGTGCAGCTGGGAGTTACAGAACTTCTCTGCTTAAAAAAGTGGCTGCTCTGACAAGGCTGTTCCTTCCACCAGAAATGTGTATTGTACAGTCAAATTCTGCTCCACAGCCCCAGAATCACAGTGGAAGTTCTTACAAGGAAGTGCCTAACAGCAGCTCGTGCTCTTACAGATTGCTGACCTCTTGAAGAGGTGGCAGGGGAGCTTGTGTTTCAGATTATTCCCGAAGGCCAGCAAAGATGGAAGCTTCAAGGCTACTCTTAGTACAGGTGCAGAGAGCTGGCTAAAAGTGCATCTGGCTTTTTCATACAGGAGGGTTGATATCAGTGTTGAGGGAGGAGTTTCTTGCCAGGAAGGATGTGAACAAAACCCGTGTAGGCCCCACAGTCTAGATGAGGTACTTTCTGGCAGCAAAATCATGAAGAAAAGTCTATCTACATAGCTCAGTGCAGTTACAGGGCTCTGAACACCCAGAAGTGGTATCACAATGTTAGTGGGGCACTGCAGAGGCTCTCATAGTCTATTTATCAGCAGAGACAATGAGCCTTTAAAAAGCACCTTGCTAACACAGAGAAACCACTTTCAGAGTCCCGGAGCAAGTGTGTTAGCACCTAGTAGGGGTTCTTGTACCTGATGCTTGAGTGTGCCATGTAAGCAGAACTCAAATTCTAGCTTTTTTCCCATCTCTGTGTGGTTTTGGATGCTCACAGAGTGTTTACCTTCTCCCACTCTGACTCTGTAAGTAGTATGGAGCACTTGACACATCCTGAGAGGTGTCTGTGGGAGGAATTCTTGTGGATCTCGGGGGTGAAAGGGTCATCTGGTGCATTTTTCTTGAGGAAATTGGGGTTCCACAGGAGCATTAATTAAGGTCAGG
Organism: Empidonax traillii; assembly: GCF_003031625.1. Lineage (NCBI taxonomy): Eukaryota > Metazoa > Chordata > Aves > Passeriformes > Tyrannidae > Empidonax > Empidonax traillii. Next base: position 1,357,734 of record NW_020955361.1, on the reverse strand, counting down.
CTGAGACCCAGTGTCCTCATTTCTTGGGCTGCCCTACCTTCTGCTGAGCAGCTGGTGGCAAGGCATCCTGTGGGGGACCCAGCAGATGGTGTCGAGGAACGGTGCGTAACGAGGCGTGCGAGGAAGTGTGGGAAGTGGGCGCAGTGGAGGAGGCTGCCCAGATACCACCGTGATACTCTCTTTAGTACGAGCACCAAAACGTAGCAAAACTGCTCCGAGCGCTTCTCCTCAGTCTTACACATCAGGTCCTTTGCTCTCTGAGAGACTCTCAGTTCTCTTCTCCAGTCTGTTCTTCTGTAGCTTCTCTTGGAATGATTTAATTGATTTTAATTAGCCCTAATGGAGGTCGTATCGGCCACTTGCCTGAGACACCATAATCAAAGAAAGGGTCCACACTGAGGAATATCAGAGTTACTCCCGTCCTCACTAAAACAAGAAAAATATCAACAACCAAGCCTCAGGAGAGAATTCATCATCCACCAAGCCACTGAGCACAGCTGTATCAGGTCTCTCTTGTCACTGCCTCACTGATTACTGACATATCATTTGTTTGCTGCAAAAGGCACATAAGTTGAGGGAACAAAGCTCGTAATTAGAGCAACACAGCTCAGATGTGACACGTTCTGCCTGAGCATCCAAACCAAACACTTGGCTCTGCTTCTTTGGATGGCATTTCTTTTACGCCTACCCCAGAACAGCAACCAAGCTGATTTCAGGCCAAGGGAGGAGAGTAAAAGGGTTACCAAAGGGACATCCTTCTGCTCCACACTGCTACTCAGTGTTTTATATCTACATCCAGACAGTAAGCTTCCAGGTATTTTGTGAAATGAAAATGTACTGCTGTTTTAACTGTATAATCTTAGCACCTAGTGTGTACCAAGACTTAAAAGCTCCTCATGAAGGTTTTCCTAACCCAAGAATGTAGTGTACACACAGGGTTTTGAAATGACTGTAAGCCCTGCAGCATGCTCTGAGAAATATCAGCTCTGGGCTTGCTTGAGCCAGTGGAGAAATGAATGGTAAAGCCCAAGAGGACTAGTGCAACATTTCTAGCATCAGCCTTCTCTACTTCAAACCAGATGCCCTTTATTCTGATTTTCTCAGACAGCAGCAAAGTGCCCTGATATCAGAGTAAGAGCCTCTGCTGCATCCATGCAGGCGGATATTTATCAGTACTAGTCAAGATCTGAACTTTTTCCAGAAATCATATGGCCACTGCAACTGTGCTCTCTTTAAGCAGCATCTAATGCTTTTCACCAGCTTTAAGCATTAATTACATCTTTCTTGCTAATGTATCTGGCATCTCTGTGCATTAGACAACTATTTGGAAAAGATGTTTCAGCTTATGTGGCATATCCCTGAAAAAAGACAAAATGTTCTGTCTGTTGCTGCTTTTAAGAGTCTCCTGCTCATGGATCAGAGAATGTTTAAATTTAGGTGAAAACAAAAATATCAGCTGTATTTAAAGACATGGATGAGCAAATCAGAAAGTACCAGGCAGTACTTGTTCCTTAAGCAATCAGCTGTCTCCGATCCTCTCAGAACTATTAAAGGACGTGGTGGATGCGGCTCTTTAATGTATAATTGCCATTTAATGTCACTGAAAGGTTCACCAGGGGACCTGAGTGACAATATGAGACCCAGCATGGACTCACAGAAGTTCCTTCAAAGCCCCCCCGAAGTGTTGCCATAGCAAGGTCTGCACCGATCTCTGCTGATTCACACGAGCTGTGTGGTGCTGGCTGTGCTGGGGCAGGGGAGGCTGAAATAGGTACATTTCTGCATGACTTTAAGAAGCAATTCATGCAGCAGAAAGACAAGGAGATATATATATATATAAGCAAAAACAAAGCAACTCAAACCTCTCAGAGATGGCACTGCTGCAAGCTGGGAGTTTCTGCAGCATCGGGCAGGGGGAAAGACAGGAAAGTAAAAATGGAATTCAGAGAATGACTGAGAATGACTAGAGACAGGGAATACGGATTATTGCAAAAACTGTGGGCAATTCAAATGGAGTTTGGGCTGAAAACTTAGCAAAGTTAGCCCTAATTGAAGGTTGGTCTCAATTTTGTAGGTGACAACACAGAGGCGTACTGGAATCTAAATCCACAGGATTTGTGTTATACTGCTTTGTAGCAGTATGGTGAATGCAAGGTGAAGTGGTCACCTTAGCTCGAGACTGGACATTTGGAGGAATGTAACTGAAAGATTACTTAGGTCTATTTTAGTATACCTAAATGTGCTTTGCTTTAGGCAGATATCTGTACTTCTCTTCCTTCCATCTGGTATCTGAAAGAAAAATAAATGAAATCACAAAAAAAAGGTCTAAAAATCTCCCGATAACAGTATATCTAAATGAGATTCCCAGAAACATGCCTTGACCTTCAGCCATTCTCAGTGATTGAAAATATTGGTTTCCAACATTTCTTGTTTGCGCCGAGCGAACGAGAACATTCTCTCACTCTAAAAGTTCTCCATCTTCACTGAACTTTTCAGCTTAGTCATCAGTACAGACCTGTTCTCAGCCGAAGTACTGCATTTTGCCACCTAAGAGATGACAAGCAGCTGAAGAAGTACACTTCATTTGCTGACTGAGAGCCAGCTCTTTTGAGAGGCAAGGGCAGGACTGTGGGAAATGGAAGAAGAATCCATTTTATTTTCTTGTGCATCTTTAAGGACAGGAGTTGGCACTGCTGTAATTATCACATTCTCCACTGGCCACAATGTGCTGCATCAAAACCTGTGTACTGTCTGTGGTTCTTTATCATTTCATATTTACTGCTGTTCTGCTCTGGGCTTTGGCTGCGCTGGAGTAAAAGAGCAACCTCTAGAGTTACTTACAGCCCTGCTTGCTCCTTGCCTTAATCCAATCATAAAGAATTTTCTGAACTCTGAGTGACTGGTGATTGACTGATATACAGCTTTTCAGTGATTTTAGCCATGTGAAAAGCTGATGCAAAGAGCTGGGGACTCTTGCTATGCCCTGAATGAGGTATCAGATCAGATCCACAGGCACTGATGTAGCTCTGTAAACTGAGAACAAAACATCAAATGTGTGGCATTGCTCTGCAGCTCTGATGCAAAGGAACTGAGCAAAATATTATTTTATGCTCAGAAAGGAAATACAGACATTCTGAGTGTGCCCAAGCTGGCCCCAGGAGATCAGTGAGGTCAGCCAGCATATGTCTAGGTAGCTAATTGGTACTAATTTTTTCCAAGTAGCAAAGAATTCAGAAACTAACTGCAATGAATACATTTCAATGTCTTTTTTTTTTTTCTTTTCAAATGAATTAGCCAGATTATTAGTCACAACATACATCTCAGGGTGGCATCTTAACCTCAGAAGTTTCAATTCTCCTTAAAGGCTGGAGAGACCAAGGTTTTATGCAAAGATTTTTTTAAAATGTCAGGGGAGCTGGCACTGTTTGCTGCTGGCTGGAAGACTCCTCTCTAAGCCTAGTGGGCTCCTATCAAACATGATTCATTTGACTTGTGACAAATAGAATCTGAACTCAACAAAATTTAATCAAAATGGGATAATGCCTGCAATTTCAGTTCAGGCTCTTGCAGGGATTTAGGGTGAGCTTTTGCTTTCATAAGCTCTCAAGTGTCACTTTTCTCCTTTTTTTTTCCTTTTTGAAATTCCTTCCGGGCCTACATTATTGCAGCAATTTGTTTCACCTTTCACATAGTGTTTTTAATCTCTAAGAGCCCACTCTGAGTGACTGTAGCTGAGATGCTTTGCAAAGTAATTGTTGAAATAGAATAGGTATTTAATTACCTTTCCCTTCCCGTTTCACTTCTTCTGTAAATTACAAAAGTAATCCCCAAATCATAATAATTTTGAGTTGTTTTCTTTTAAAATTCAAACTTTTGATAAAAAGAAAAAAAGAAAGCTTTTTTTTCAGGCAATGATTTGCCATTTCCTTTCCTCTGACTTTTTTCTTCTCCCATCTTCCTTCCTGTTTTTTCTCTCATTCCAAAGATGAGGAGGAAATTATGTCTGGCTGGATTGCACTCGAGGTCTTGTGTAGCTGCATTTCAATGGACCCTTAATACTGCCTTCTGAAAACCCCCAGTTTCCCATCTCTGAGAATTAAGAGAATGGTGGGAGACATCTCAAGTTTTAGGACTGGTTGTTGAGAGAAAGAAGATGGGCCAGGGATCATTTGAGCCAATAACAGAACCGTGCTGGGGATTGCACTACCCAGAGTTGGTCCTGTGTGCTCCCCTTCTTACTTGAAAGCCTGTGGACTCCTTGTCCTCCTGACCATTGTCTTTTGGTTTGGTTTGATCTTGAGGAGGAGAGCTCCTCACTGGGCTCTTTGTTTCCTGGCAAGTCTGTTTTCTTGGTGTTAAAAAAAGAAAAGAGAAATAGGAAAGCTCACACCTCTGCCTGGGTTCTGTGCTCCCACATCCACACTGCACCACAGCTACCTCTCAGGAACAGACAAACCAGTAGGGATCCCAACTTCTTTGCTGATGTTGTGCTTTCCCAACCTTTTCCTGCTCCATTTCTCTTCTCCAGTCTAATTTTCTACACTTTGCCTCTGATTGTGTTGAAAACATTGGAGAGGTTTCTACAGCCCATTTTAAAAATGAGGTGCTAGCTTATATAGCCCTTCAATGAGATGATCCTTTACGCATTTGAAAGTAAAGTGGCAACTTGTGTCCATCAACCTCATGTAAAGCTACTCAGCATCATTAAATGGTTGCTATGTGAAGAGCCAGCTGAACATTAGTTGTACTTAAAGCAATCATGTTTCTCTAATGCACACATTATTTTGTAGAAAGGCTTAGCCTATTTTTGATGAAAGATAGTGTGAATGTATCTCCATGAACACTGCAATAATAGACTGGAGAATAAGCTGGGATTTCAGTTCACAGCCCTTGTGATAGCCCAAATCTAGAGCTATACATTACAGTTCCTCTCCAGGAATTTACACCATGACTGCTATGTGATCATGTAAATAGCTGTAGGCTAAGCTCAGATGGATGAGATTCAGCATTTAATCTCCTCCTAGAAGCTCTATGAAACTTCACCTCAGATATGGTAAAATCTCACTTCTCAGTTTACAAGGTAAAGTAGGGTTTTACTGAGAGATCAGAGAAGTGCAGTAACCACAAAGAAGGAAGATCCACTTGGACTAGAGACCAAATTTGACTTCATCTTGGGCTTACTGCTTGTGGTCACTGTGATGGCCCTGATTTCTTATGAGCACCCACTGTCTGATATTACAAGAAATAATTGGTCACTAAACTAAAGATGAGCCAATTTTGAGATGAGATTTCATATATGATGCTCACTGCAGACATCCAGGAGGTGCAATAACCAGTGCAGAAGCTACAGCATTGATAGATGTTGGCTAGAAAAAAACTGATGCCCTTTTGCCATCTACTGTATGCAAACACTGTCCTGCTCAGCGTCAAGCCTGATATGAGCATTTACTGATTTGCTCATGTAGTTATTTAGTCCCAAATTGTTCTCAGAGCACAAATGAGGTGCAGTGGGGCAATGCCTGTGAAACCCCATGTGCATGTTGACCTGCTGCTGAAATCAGATGGTTGTTGTAATTCCCACTCAGTTCCCCTGAAGTTTCATTGTGACCAGATCTCTAAAATGCAGTTTTATGGGAGCAATTGCTTTTTATAAATGTGGGATTAATCAGAACTAGCCACTGTTGGAAGATAAAAGACCTTGGAGAGGATGTGCCCATCTCGTCACCTCTCACACCTGCAGTGGGAGAAGGACTGTTCTCAGCCAGGCTTGCAAAGGACTCCTGAGGGGTAGACAGAAGGTTCATGTTGTTATGTATATCACTATAAAGCCAAACCAAGGAAAACACCAGGAGAAGCAGTAAAACCCAGAACACACCCAAAAAAGCGGGACAGTGGAAGAGGTTAATCCATTAAAAGTAAAGGTTTCTGGTTTACTGGTTGCAAAAGTCAAAGAAATATATGAAAGGTCTGCCCAAATAAATCCCCCATAAAGCAAGCATTGACCTGTTCAAGAAGAAAGTCTGATAAATGAATACATTTTACAGGCAGGGATCCAAAACACGCTGCAAAGTAGCAGAGCACCTTCTCTCCTCCCTGTATTTTCATGGTTATCTGTAACTGAAATAGATACATGTGCAGTGAAAATCAGTATTAGACAGGTTTCTGCTGTACTGTAGACAGCCTAGCATTATGGAAGGATTAAAGAAAAAAAAAATTTAAACCCTGTGGGTATTCATCTAACTTCATTTGAACTTCTCCAAGGCCAGAGAAGTTGTACATCAGCCTTTTTCTTCTCTCCAGATCTGAAATTGGTATTGGGGAAACAGTGAAGTGGGTCAGGTTAGGCTGGTGTGAGATATCCTTGGTAAATCCATGTTACATATCAACCTATTTCCTAACGAAGCCTGTGACTGTAAGTACAATTTTGGAGTTTGTTTTAGAGCCTGGAATGTTACTCAGATTGCAGTAGCAGGCCTGTTGTTGGCAAAACATGGTTTCCTTTGTTGCTATATAGGCAATATAGAGAGGTAAATTCCCTTGATAGACTTCTTGGATGTCCATGCTCTAAGGCTGGTGATTTTATAGAGCAGTTGTATTATTCTTCTTGCATGTGAGGTATGTCATCTGCTGCTCTTGTAGACATTTACTTCCATCTTAAGTCAACTGCAAGGCCTTGTCTCCACATTCAGCCCTTCTTGCTCGTAATGAGACAATTTTGAGTCCCACTTTGTGTTATCTTCACTTAAACCTCGGACTTTCCCTGCAATGTCCTTGATTTGTCTATTTTTGTCTTCTTTTTACTCCTGTGTCAGGGAAATTTCTACTCTTTGGTTTCCCCTGTGTGACAGATCTCATCCTCACTTTGTCAGTTCTGACCTTGGCTCTACCCATCAGGGCACAGCTGGATTTTTGCTGCTGCTTTTCAGCAGGACTAGCCCCATTTTCCCTCTTCTCTCTCTTGTAGCCAAATATTGTTATGGAAGGGGTTTGTCTTTCTCTGCTCATTCAGCTCTCCTTCCTCTCTGGCTGTAGAGGAAGACAAAGTGAATTGAAGGGACTTCAATGCTTAAGAAGCAACAGGAGGATGGAATTGTTAATGACTTCTATCCAGGACCTGAGATGAGCATCTGCAGTCAGCAGCCTTCCCACTGCAGTGGGCTTTGTTTGACATTTTTTGGTGAGTCATAACATGGGAGAAAGAACCCACAGTTCCTAATCAACCTCTACAGCAACCTATTTCCTCACCAGTGGTAAGCAGCAACAAACCAGCAAAATCCTGCAACACAGTGCAAAGGATTCATGTTTACAATAACAGCTTTGTCATGATTTAAATGACAACACTCTGAAATCAGCTGTTCTGTGCTCACAGTATTCAGGCATTACATCTTAAAAGTAATAATTGGTTATTGAAGAATAATCATGACATAGCAACTGTGCAACAACTTTTCATAAATGACATTGCTGTTTATTTGCTCATAAGTCCTCATTTAATAGGCTTTTAAAGTCAATTACTATTTAGTCAACAATAGTTACCTCGTGGAGTCCGAAGGAATCCTCATGAAGCATTATTTCAAAATGATTGTGGTACATGCAGTGTTACTGTCACTAATATAGAAATTCAAGCCTACCTACTTTCCAGAGGGAAGACATACGAAACGGTGGCCTTAAAACAGAAAAACGTGCAGTTGATACATAAAAAAAAAAATAATTCTTTTCCTTCTAGACAAACAAGTAGTAAACTGATTGTGTATTTGTAGTGTCACTGACTTATATCACCCGGGTCTTACAAAAAGTCACTTTCTCCTTGAAGAATGGCAGTAAAATCACTTAGGCTTGATCAGTGCAGTTGTTTGACTACTTGGTGTCATCACGTGCAGTCTACAAAGCAGACTTGGTTGCCAGACAGAGACCAGGAGCTACAATTCTCTGTGCAGGCTGATGGTGTGAATGCTGTGGGCAGCACATGGTGCTGCCTGATGCTGAGTGCACAAGGAGTGGTGGAAAGGGCCCAAACTCCTCCTTAGTGCTGAAACACAAAAGATGAGACTGCTTTACTCCTGAAAAGACTTGTCAGTACCACGCAAGTTCTTGCAAAATTTCCAGCTTCAGCAAAGTGCATTCTAATCCTCTACGATTTCTTGAATGAAAGTGGGATAATTTGAAGATCACCACGAGATTTCAAAGCAAACATCTGGTTTGAAAGCTTTTCTCTTACTTTCTTTATCCTTTTTTGTTTAACTAGGTCTTTCAGACCTCAGATTAGGTTGAGATGAAGGTGATGTCTAATGCAGCCCTTCCCTGTGACAGTGTAACAGTGACAACCTTTCATTCTTAAATCACAAATACTTATTTATGTAACAGTAGGTACTTTATAAAAAATAATACAAAAGAAAGGCTCTGGGTATTCTTAACTGATGGTTTGCCTTTGCCTCTTATTCCTTCATAGCTCAAAGATTATGAAAAAATATATCAAGAGATGTAAACTATGTTTTCAAGTATTCATAAGTCTGGAAGAGTTGTGGGATTTTTATAATCTCTTAGCATTATACTCCTAAAACTGGCATGGTCATAGAAGCCCACCTTCCATCAGACTGTATTTTCCATTTGCAAAATCTGAGTTTTCCCATTTTTCAGGGTCTTTCTCTTGCAAGGCATGTGGATTAAGACTGCTCCACCTTTTTTTTTGTCCAGTGCATTTACACTAGTGTCACAAATGTGCTTGGACTCAGCGGGAGTGTTGGTGGTCATGAAACAATGCTTGTGTTGGTTATTCTACAGATGGGGCTGCATGAGAAGGGATGTGAAAAGAGTTTACATAATGCTGAGAGTGGAAACAAAAATAAATTAAAACAAAAAAATTCTATTTTAATTCCAAGTCCTGAAAACCTTGTGGCGATACTGGGCCAGAATAGGTGCAAAGTTGTAGTAGCAACTCCCAACCCAGAATATTTTAGGTGGTACCATGTCCCCTCCTCTGTGAAGGAAGGAAGTTTTCTGTACAGGGCAAGAGGTGCGCTCCAGGAACATGACAGGAACCTTCTTCCAAGAAACCTTTCAGCGTTGCCCATCCATATCATTAAGAGGGGGAAAGACCAAGGTGTTGAGCTGGGAATTGATGTTTCAGGGTGATATTTGTACCCAGTGCAAGTTTTGCTTAGAATCTAATGGGTAACAAGTCAGCATAAATTATCATTAGCTAATGCAGCATTATAGCAAATGGACCCATTATGCTTCATTCTGCTGCAGAGAGTGCAAAATAAATTCTGGGTGATGGGACATATTCTTAGGCAAAGAAAGAATTTCAAGGAAGAAAGAGCCTGTGTTAGTTGACTTTGTTTGTTTAACAGGAGATTATGAAAAATTATGATCCCAGGTTAAGTTATGGCATCACACACCGTAAAAATACACAAGTTAACGAATCTATTTTTCAAAGCCAACGTTATGCCCAGTAGTTATAGCTTGTCTTAACACACTTCTGAGTTTCACGGTGGATTTCCCTAAGGCAAACATAACAGTGTAAGGGAGAGAATCAGAGGGCAGATAAAGAAGTTTTTATTCCATATGGGCTAAGTTTGTGAGTTTTGACCCAGTGTCACAATTGACATGATGGCTGATGGTAGAAAAGAAACTCTGGCAGGGGTAATCTGTCTCCTACAAAAACACCTCATGATGTTGGTCTTGTGTAAAGAACATCTGCAGGAAAGGGCAGGACCAAGTGCAGCTCAGCAGGGATGGCAAGGCTGCAAGATGACTTCTGTTCCTATTTTTCACTGTGCACTGGACAGGGCAGGAAACAACCAGTAAATCCAGCACAGAGTCCAGGCAGCAACAACCTGGGACTCCAGCACAGGCTCTGCTCTCAGTTCCCTTAGGAAATCCATAGATTTCAAAATCAACCTTTTTAATCTTTAATAGCCACTGACTCACGAGAGATTATAATTGTTGATTCCAGTGGTGTTACTTCAGTGGCAGAGAGAGAGCCTGGAGCCTCGAGCTACAACTTTTCTAAAACACACCCAACCAAAAGCATTAGGAAAGCAGTGTGTCAAAGTCTTCCTCAGTCCTTTGCACTCTGGCTTCCTGAAAACAAGCTTTTGTGTGCCAGTATTTCCACATCCCACGCAGCTGGGCAGGCGTGGAAGGGGCTGTCATTTAATTTTTGTCTCAACACAGCCAGAGTTGGTTCCTGAAGCTCATGTGGCTGAGTATTAAAAATATGCCTGCTGTAAGCACAGACATACAGCAAATGTTTGCATCCCTAGTAATCTCCTGGTAAATACTTTCCCAAATGTTAATTCTGTTGCCTAAGAAAAGGCACTGTGTAGTAGTGCAGGGGTTCCTTGCTGAAGTCTGGGATGGTGCTGTCCTTTCAGATGGGGGTGTGGTAGCTCTGCAGGGCACAGCATCCAAAGGTAGGAGGTGCTGTGCCAAGGCCCTGGATGCAGCAGGGGAGGCAAAGCTGCCCCCAGGACCTCCCGTCTGGCTCAGGAGGAGAAAGGTGGCAGGAGATGAAGTCATGGCTTGGGGGGTGCTGCCCTGTAGTTTCCTTTAGAAAGGATAGGTAGTTAAATTCTTCAAGTTCTGCTGCTTGTTCCCAGTATCAGCCCTTTGTCCCATGACACCTGAGCCTCTTCTGAGAGCACAGCCCATCAAAAGGTGAGGAGACACGATGGGGGAACAAACAGACACTGCGATTTCTAAATGAGGTTCCCTGTGCTCACTCTGTCTCTGGGCAGGGTACATTAATCTCTCATGTTCATCAGGTGGCACATCAGCTGAAAGAGGCCCTGAGAGAGCACAGCCTGGCAGGAGCACGCTGTTCCCGAGCGGGCAGAGCGCTGTGGCTTAGGAATGACAACTCTTTTTATTACTTTTTTTTTTAAAAAGCAATTCTGCTTTCAATTTCACATGCAAACTATACCTGCCAGAAAGGAAACGAAGTAACCTGTTGAGAGGAGTAGAAAATGAAGGGCTATTTTAAATCACATTAAAAAATGTGATTGTTCTGGTAAATTTTTCTTAACCCTTGAGTTGTAGGTAACTAGGGGAGATGTTGGAGTTTCCCCCTAAGCCTGAAAATAGGCTGATTGTTAGTGGTAAAATAATTTTTTATGCTTTAAATTAATCTTTCTTCAAATTTAATTCTGCACAAAGTGGATATCTAATGTTACTTTCCCAGGGAAGTGCCCCCTGACTCAAATAACGCTGGGTGATAGAAGGTTGTCCCTTCTGTGGCTTATTTTTGTCAGAGCAGGGCAGGAGGATGCTTAAGGTTGCTCCATGTCTGTGCTGCTCTGCATTCCTCACCACCCTTGGCTGCTTCAGGGGCACAGGGAGGAAAATTCTTTGCACTCCTCCAGTTCCTCATGGATGCAAAAGGTGAGCCAGGGTTGCTGCCTGCAGCCAGAGCCCTGCCAGTGCTGCCTTTAGAAATACTCAAGGGATTGGGTCTGCCTGTAATTTTCTCTTATGCAGGGAAAGACATATTTACATTTCCTGATCCTGTGCATAATGTTTCAGCTACAGCAGTCTGGACCACAGCTTTGATTTTTTCCTTTGCTTTTTCTGGGTGGTGAAAAAAGGATCGATTCCCTGATTTAGCCACCTTAGTGGTCTACCTAAAATGTTACAGAAGCCTCTCTACTCCTGCTTGGATGCAAAGAGGAGAGATAGAGGAGGAATCACTAGTTAATGTAGTGTTTGTGCTCAGGAATTTCCTATTCAGGAGCCAAATTGCAGATTTGCTGTTCTGTTCCTGTGTTCAGAGCTCAACCACCCTCAGCAGCTTCTCTTTGGAGTACACTATGGCAAGAACCAGCATTTCAAAGGTCCAGCAAAAAAAAAAAACCACTCTACAATGACCTACACATCTTCATCAAGTTTGTAGAAGACTGAAGGAGGCAAAAGCTGTAATCAGACCTGAGCTTCAGCTTCAAAGCTTCACAATTTCTACAGAGCCAGTTGCATCTCAAGGAAAATTTAACATCCAAAAGATCCAGACACAGCAGGCTCGCTAGAACAATAAGCCCTAAAGGATATTCAGTAACAGGCGTAGCTTGGTGTGTTGGATTTTTAATGATTTCTCTTGATGTTTGACAGCTGCAGCTGCACACATCTTGCTGCATCACTCGTGGGTGGGAGAGGTCTTGCCTGCCTGGCTGTTCCCACTGCCTAGGAGCATACTGGGAAGCAGTGCTGGAGAAGGAGGAGGGAGCTGTGCTGCAAAAAATACATTTCTGTAAGGGGGGAAAATAGGTTCAACTCACTGTCTCAAGTTTCTGTGTCACCATGAAACTCAGGTCCTGTATTTATTATTTGTATTACAGTAGCACCTAGAGGCCCCAAGTTGCTAAGGTTTGTAGAGCAATTTGTAGGAGATGGCTACTACCCCTATGCCGTTATAAAATGATGAAAAGCCTGGGAAAGGAAGGGAGAAAAGTGACCTGACTGAGGTGTTATGGAGCAGCATAATAGAAAGTAAAGTTCTAGCTCTCCCAGGGGAAGCTTGTGCTGTCAAGCACTGGGGTCACAGCACCTCAGGAAGCTACAGTGCCTTCAGCTCAGCTGTCAGACATGACTGCCTGCTCCCTTTTAGTCCTTCCTCAGCAGTGGTGTAAGTGAATCCGTTTTCTATAACGTTGCAATGGATTAAGTTTACGATCAATACCTGGTTGAGGGCTGGTGATATCTTCAGATGTGCTTGCTTGACCGTCTGTGATCAACTGTCCTCTCAAGTCTGAACCCAATGCAGTGGCTACTCTGAGAATTTTACTTGTATTTTTATTTTGGAAAGGTGTTTATTAATTTCTACCTGGACTATGTAACAGCCAGTTCTCTATTCCAGTTTTGGCATACTGGAATTCTGTCAGGTTCTCTCTTTCATTTAGAAAAAGATGAATTTCTTGAACACAGTGTAGAAGAACCACTTCAGACACAGCACTTCTGTGTGAAGTGAGTACATATGCACGTCCCCATAGCACGGACCCAACCAGTTTGCTGCTTCTCCTATCAGGTGCAAACCTGGCATTGACTGCGTTGGGGAGGTAGAATAGAACTTAAATGTATATTTTGATGCATTTGCTGAAATTCTTCTGAAATTCTGCTAGCATTTACAGCAATAATAGCTCTGTTTCTGAAGAAAGAGGTTCTGTTATAAAACTGCAATCTTCACCTTTCAAAAGGAACACTTAAAAACTATGCAGTTTCTTTTTCTTACCTCAGGTTTTAGCACCTTTATAGGAAATATGAGCTGTAATTTTATTGTTTTCCTTCTTTAAAATATATTTTAAAAGGAAATCAAACCTCAGCACATTCTATAGTTGTTCAGAAGAGTGCAGAACTGGCAGTACTACAATTTGAATCTTACTTAAAAAACTGACAAGAATAGGAGTAATAGGTGCAAAGTCTCTATTTATTTATCTCCAGCCACCACCAGATCTGAATTTATCTTTGCATCATCCTTATGCAATGCAGATTAAGAGTCTCAGCATTTTGTAACTTGGTAACATAAGAACAAGGTCCTGCCCATTGTCATTCCAGGGTCCTGCACAAAGCTGGGATGAGCAGTGACAGTCTTGGCAAAGGCCAGCAGAAGGATTGGACCAGAAAAAGATGCTGACTGGTCAAACATTTTTTTCCCAATCTTTTCACTTTGTGTCTGCCTCGTTCAGGACAAGTTCATTAAAAGCATCCTTACAGAGATTAGCTCTCTATTCTGTACCCATTTCACCCTTGTCGGCTTTCCTGATCCTGACTAAGGCAAAGCCAGCAGTGATGAGGAGAGCCCTAATAACTCTGCCATCTCCTTGAGTGTTATGTGATGCTCCTGCTGTTGTTAAAGACAGAGCAGCAGCACTTGAGAAGACCTTCTAACAAAGTGCTTTGAAAGCCCCTTACGAGGCTCTCCCGGGCTGACAGGCATTTCAGGGAAGTCCTGTGCTTTTTGCCCTCTTACATATATTTTCCCTGTGGAGTTGCTCTGTGAGAATCCTTTTCTTTGTTGTTATGAGAACCAGTAGCAGGGGAAAAGGGATGTTTTTATTCCAGACTGATTTGTAGACCTTTCAAATGAAGGTGATGCTGGGCATCCCAGAGCTATTGGCTGTGCTGTGGCTCTGCTCAGATAACTCAGCTGGAATCTCCTCTCAGGTTGGGGAGGTCTGTGCCAAGGCAGCACTCTTCTGGCACTCTTTCATGGTTCTCTAAACCAACCAGAGTCCATACAAGCACATTTGGTGTAAATGCTGAAAGATTCAGGTCCTATTTCACAGAGAGTAGCGACTGACCCTTCTCTCTTGTATTTTCTCTTAAACCACGAAGTTCTGAGCCCTTTAACCATTTAACCATCTGGTTGCAGCCTAGACTAGAGAAATTTGAAAGGATCAACCCCAACATTAGCCCATTTCTAATTAGCCTCGTTGCCATAGTGACTTGGAGGGGGTTTATTATCATCAGCATGGCAAACCGATGGAACTGTGCAACTTCTTATGCAGCTGGGGAACGTAAAAAATGGATCCCACATTGAATCATGCTTGCAGGGCTGACATTCAAATCACAGTCATTGTGTGCTCAGGAAAAATGACTGTCACTCAGAGTGTTTCACTTCAGGAAGAAGATGGGGGGTGCAAAGAAAGAAAAAGGAAAGAGGAAAAAACAACCTATCTGAGGCATTAAGATGAACACTAAAATGCATAGGTGCAAAAGAAATTCAGATATCTCATTTAAACTAGAAAAAAGAGTAGAGGAGTAACTGACCTTGAAGCAGGCAGTACTGGATGTGGACTCTGCCTCCTTTATTTTCATATACAGAAGAGCTGGGATATTCCCAAGGACTTTCTTATTAGGAACATGGAAATGTACAGAAAGTGTCTTCCATCCTTTATTTGTATTGATATTTCCTTTTTACTACAAGGAATTGAAATGTGTGTGTTTTTGATCCTGAATGTTGTCATGGTTACAGGACTACTTGGATGCTGCTTTTTGCACCCAAGGACGGCTGCCCGTGGGTGCAATTTGAGGCTGGGCATGGTGGGGACCAGCCTGACCACCCAGATTACCATGGGGTCTGGCTGGAAACAGCAAGACCTGGAGCAGGGATTCATTGGGATGGATTTTAGTCACAGGAGGAGGGATGGAAATTGTGTGGTCACACTCCTACTACTCTTAGAAATGCCTGCTAGGTAATGCTCCTGAAGTAGCTGCTCATTCCACACGTGTATCTAGCCTGGAATATTTCTACCTAAGCTACTCTTTCACCTTGTGGTTTGACCAAAAACCTTGTTCCTATGGATCTTAGGACCAAGGGCTTTTTTTTTTTTTCAGAGTAGACCTCACTTTAAGTGCAGTCCACAATATTATACAAAGCAAAGCTGCATGAAGGAGAGAACACTGGTGCCAATCTCCATCATGTCTGTTCTCTTTGTGCATCTCATGGAGAATCTCATGTCTGCCTGCAAGATCGTGTGGTAGACACACTGTAGAAGCTGTTGACTTTTCACTGAAAAATGGGAAATCAAATATTTTTGTTTGAACCCCTCCTTGTACATTATCTTTTTCAGGTTTTTAGCCGGCGGGGTTTCAGGTTTCCAAACCTATAGAAGGGAAATACTAGGAAGAAAATTATTTTCTATGAAATGCAGACAGGCAGAAAACGCCGATTTTCTGAGAGGATTTTTCAGTGAAAGGTTGCAATTTTCTGTCAAAGACATCTTTAGTATTTTGCCAACTGTATAAAATGTCGAGTCTTAGGTCTTGCAGCTCTTTACCCCACGCAGAGCGCAAATGGAGGCTCATAGGATGTTAAACTTCTGTTTGTTTATTCCTCCCAAAAGTGGTTTTAAAGGACCTTTGTGAACAAAAGACAGTGCTGTAGGTTGGAAACAAGCAGATTTGTGCCTTTTCACACGAAGCTGATACATGGCCTTGTGCATATGAGTGTCTGAAGTGGTTTCTCTCCTTTTACTATAGACTGTCAGGTTGTTGGAGTGTAGATGTCTGTACCAAACCCAGTACAGTGTATGCTCTGCAGACATGCTTGTGATCACGATGATCTGTGGCAGAAGGGGTGGGGAGGGACATCATAAAAGAACATGGGGGAAAAAAGAATGTACAAACCAGTATTTTCTGGAAGTTGAAATTTGAAACAGTGAGGTTAGTCAGCGAATACACACTGATACCATACCTCAACTCACCACTTGAAGTAGGAAAGCTGTGGGTGGAAGTAGATGGGAACAAGTGGAGTGCCCTGTTTTGACGGACAGGCTTAAATATGACTGTAAAATCTACAGACAGCAGCGGTGCCATAGCTGAGCCTCCCACTCCTAATTCACCTTGCCTAAGGTTACAGGCTTGTCTGAGAGCCCTGTAATTTACTGGTGCCCAGGTATGGATGAGCCAGATTCCCTCATCACCTACACTGCTTTACTGTTGAAAGAGAATTGTCTAATAACTGGGGACAGCGATTTGTCACAGTCAGTTGGAGAAAAAAATCCAAATCTGATTAGGGCTAATCAAGCAGATGCCCTGAATTCCTTTCCAAAAGGGGCACTGGACACGTGAAAAATGTTTTGTGGGGAAGGGGCTTTGCCACTTCCCACTGCAGGGACTCTGTAGCAGCAGGTGAGAGGGTGAGCACTGTTTGCTGCCAGGGATACCTTTGTATTCTGACTCTTCCCATTACAGCTGCAGCTCCAGGCTGAGAAGAGTCAAATGGAGGAAGGATATGGGTGGTTTTCTCTATCTCCTCATGCTGGGGGGCCCTTATGGGGGTAGCAGGTTGGAATGTGGCCATGGATGTTGGGGCTCCATTTCCATCCCTGCTGCTACTGAGGCTTTGGGCACAGCTGGATCTTGGGCCAACTGCTCCTGTCCTGGAGATGCCTTCATGCACCTCCCTGTGGTAAAGGTGTTTTGTTGCAGGGGGTTGTTACAGTGCAGAGATCAGTGAGGAGGGCAAGGGGACATGAGTGATCAGTTGCTTTCGCAGAGAACTGAAAGCACATCAGAAATAGAAGCAGCATTTAAATCGAGAGTCTTTTTGCTTCTTCTCCACCTGATGAGCCTGGGAGTTACAGGAGGCTGTCATGTGGTGGAGAATTAACAATTCTGATGAGAGATGCTGCCAATTTGAATTGCTTATCTGGAGACCAGGGTGGGAGGGGTGTCCATTAGCGTGTCTCAGGGATTTCCTATGCCTGCTGGTAAATGACACCCTAAAGACCTAATTTTTCTTTTTTTTCTTGAGCTAATCTTATGGCAAAGTGCTATCAGACCAGCTTACGCTGCTCTTACAGTGTGTGGGGCTGCTGGTGAGATAGCAATGAGCACATCAGCAACTGCAGGGCACTTTATTGGAAGGCTGTGGCTTGCATGACTAAAAGGAAGCACCTCCTTCTCTGTGATCACAGAGTGCATCCCCATCTTCATTGCTGCTGATAAATAAGCTACCACAGGAGAAAAAACAGAAGCTGAGTATTGTACTGAAAAGCTTCCCTACCCCTGACAATACGCCCTGACTGCCAGTGCCAGGGTGCCCAGGTGAAGGAACAATGTGTGCATGAACCTCACTGTGGAAGCTCAAAGCTTGCCCAGAATTGGGGAATATATTGATTCCCCATATAGTCTTGCCATACATGTACACCTGACTGTGGAGAGTATTTTTGGGCCATTTCTAATGAGCAGTGCGTTGGAAATGGTCCCACCAAGTGGGTCCATGTCTGCAGTCCTCAAAGCCCTGCTTCCTGAAATTATCACAACCGCCTGGGGGATTTTTATGTGAAATTCCCATTAATTAAAATTAACAAATACCAGCGGGCATCTAAATTCCCTTTGTGATTTTTGATAACTAAACCAGCATTCTCTGCCAGAGAGAGAGGTCTGTTCCGTATCTCTCTCTTGAGTTCAAATTTTCCCTTGGGTTTGCTTGCACATTCCTTACAAGAGACTTAAGATTTCTCTGGAACAACCCCCGCTTTTTTATAGTGCTGCAGTCACACAAAATAAATATGAAGTGAGCTGATTATATTCCAGGAGCTACGAGATACCACGTGTCAGATCCAAAGTGAACTGACCTTTCCACTCCCAGGTGGACAGCTCTGACCTTTTGTGATGCTGATGAGAAGTGTGGAAGAAATCATGATTAGGGGAAAGTCGTGCTTTATTAACATAGACAGAGCACAAAGAACTCATCATCTAAAGACCTGCCTCTAGGTGGTGGGACATGAGAAGGAAAACCAAGATGTGTGTCCGTGTTGTCTGCTCATTATAGCACTAATGGGAACAGGACAGCAGAGCCGAGGGGACAGCAGAGGTGTGTGATGGGGAATTATGCTTTGCTGTAGAGGCTTTCTTGCAGTGACAGTTATAGCACCAGCACACCAGGATCCTACTGGCTCAAAGCCTCTTTATAATGCCATTTTACAGAAGTTATTATTCGACAGAGGAAAGTAGGAAGTCCTGGTGTACCTGCAGTAACACCCAGTTGAGTTTGGTAGGTTTTGCCTTGCTACAAGGTACCAAGGAGCTGTTAATGAATAGGAACATTTTTTGGGGCATCTGTTTTTTGTCACAGAAACTGTGAACCACTGACACTCCCCTTTGCAGGTCTGGGGGGAGGAGGGGAGCAAGAAGGATTTTTCTTGTACAGCAAACACAGCTTCAGAAAGTGAGGAGGTTGGTGGGAGGGGAGGAAGGGTGAGAGGAACGCAAGCAAGCACATATTATACTCCAACTGTTTCCACGGTGACATTTCATAATCACAACTCTTGGGAGAAAACACTTTGTTGCAAAGCTGGAGGAGGCAGGACAGCTTTGTGGATGCAGCCAGAGAGGGATAGATCTCCCAGCACCTGTGGCTCACCGTCCAGAGGACTTGGAAGCAGGGGCCAGCTAAATTCATGAGGTTGTAGCACAAACCTTGGGCAAGGAATTTAAATGCAAAGCAGTTATTAGCATCTCTGTCCTTTTATTTCAAGGATGAACATTTATAAATAAATGTGATGTCATCACACTAGATGGGAAGTCTAAATATCTACTGTTTCTTGGCAGGAAGAAGGGAAAGAGAAATGTATTTAAAAAAAGATCCCATAAGATGTACACAGCAAAGCATAGTCAAATAGCTGAAAGCAGCAAGTAGTTAATGAATTAGGTCACCAGGTCTTTGCATTCCACATTGTCTTTCCTTTTACTCTCAGTCCTGGAGTTATTGCATGTAAGCGAGCTCCAAGCAGACTGAAACCTGCCTTTTCATCACCAGGGCTGGTTGCACAGTGCTCAGAAGAAGCCAGTGCTTTGCTAGCAGCGAGTCTCACAAATCAATCGGCGGCATGTTATTCATTTTACAAAGCACCATTTTCACCTGAATCACTTCCAAATGTCTGTGATTCCCTGTGTTGTTTTAGGCAGTGCACCACTTGTCATCGTGCTGCTACAGATGGCGATAGCTCTTGGGGGCTTTCCTACGAGACGTAGGCAGGGGAGGCAAGGGCTGTGACAACTACATGAGGTTTTCATGTTTGGGGACTTTCCTTCAGTTCCTACAACAGAAAACTGAATCTTGTGTTTCAGTTCCAACCCTCTTGCAGGTTCTGTGAGCTTAGGCAAATTACTTCCCCTACAAGTCTCTCAGATGGGATAAGTGTTCTTTTTCTTATATCCCTGATCATGTGTAGATGGATAATCAAATTTTTCTGGGCAAGGTGGCATGAGGCTGTAGGTTGACTGTGCTGCTTCTGCAGAGCTTAACAGGAGCTTAGGTTCCTTCAGTAACATGACTCAGTGCAGTCCTAGACTGCATCCAAAGCAAGTATACAGAGATGTATATGATTTCTTAAAGCAATTACTGCATCTTTATATTCCTGAAAAAAAAATTCTAATTTGCGCTTTTTTTTTTTTATTATTTTATTTTTTTGTGACTGAAGCTCCTCAGCTCTGTGCCCTTTCTGTAGGACTGCATGGAGCTGCTAATGATCTGCTCTCTTGTAAGTCCCTAATTGTAGAAGTTGTTACACCGGGTTGCAAATTTTGTGGTGTGCCAGGTGACAGGGTGTTTGTGTGCTTCTCTTTCTGTCTTGATCCATTGTCGGGAGTACAAAGGAAGTCTGGCCTTTTGTTTGTAATACAGCACTGATCTCTGCTTGTGATGTACAGAAAGTCTTGGGCAAAAACCTTGACAAGTAAAGAAAGTCTCTAAATTTGGGACACCTCCAGAAACACTTGGCGTAACAGGGCCTGTATCATTTTTATCTCTCCCTTACATCCTGGAAAACAGGATGATTTTTTGAAAAAGACATTAGTTTCATATTATATCCTTAGGTCTCTGTGGTGTCTAAAGGAAGAAGAAGAGAAATTATAGATAACCTACAGATCCTCATGCACCCAAGATTTACAGCTCTTCGTCCAAATAGAGCATCCAGAGTGACAGCTGAGCTGGAGACCTTGCTATTGAGTGTCTGCAAGAGGCAGTTCCCCTGCACCAGCCTGTTGCACAGAGGAGAGCGACTGCTGCTCCCCTTCCCCCTTCAGCAACCCATCTGTGGAGCTGGCAGCAGTGTCCTCTGGCAAGTCGTGGTGACTGGCCATGCCATGGAGGGCTTGGCTGCTCTGGCAGAGAAGTGAGAAGATGGGACATCCCACTGCTATGAACTTCTGCCACACATTTGTAGAAAATGGCTTGGTAGAACTTAAACAACTGTTTTTGGAGCTGCAGACAAGGATCGAAGACGCACCCAATGGAGTCCCTCTGGACCAGGCAGTGCTTTGACTATTGGGTCTCTTCATTCCCCATTCAACTCCTTTCAGCTGATTGGTACCAGTCTTTCCATTCTCCTCTCTCCAACTCTAATGATTTTCTGTGTCTCATCATGAAGCCTTTCTATTTCTTCTCCTCAGTAGTTTCTCTGAGAATGGATGTGTGGCTGATGACTTTTTATTCAGAAACTCTGCAGATCTCATTTTATTCCTCTTCTAAGCTGAAACCAAAAGCATTTTGCTTCCATATCCTTTCAGAATTTAAACAACTTTTCATATGAAATTACATAATGGTATTTCCTATTGCAGTGAGTTTTTCTTCTGATGGTATTTTGAGGGAGTTCAGGTTATTCTTGAAGGGTCCACATGTGAAGACTTTTCAGAGGTGTCTCTATCTCTGCTGAGTTATTAGCCCTTGTGAAATCCAACCCGTTTAAAACATACAGACTGCAAATGTGCTGCAGACTATGTTGGGTGTGAGACTGAGATAGGCAGGGTGGGATTTCGTGTGACTCGATCCAACACAGAAATTGCCATTTCCCTCTGAGACAGAGTTTGGGTAGAAATTAAAGACTGATGAGAAGTGACATGAATATCTGTATTGATTGCAGAAATTGGTGACAGAATGACACTGATAATTCTGGTGATTTTTCAAGTTTTCTCTTTTGTGCACAGACTTCCCCCTTCCCAGCTGGTAGCTGGCAGCCTGCTCCAGTAGGATGTGATGTAAGGACTGGAAATTGATACTTCTTTTCTTGACTCAGATACTCCAGTTCAAAACTTTGAGTCCTTTGACTGTTGGAAAGGCCAAGATCAGCCACCCTAAAGCTCAGCCCACGTGTTTGTTTATCTTGAGTGTTAGCAAAGCAGCCTGGGAGCCGCAGAGCCAGATGGCAATGATGGGATCTTTGTAAGGCTGTTTGAATTGTGGCAATTGCTGCTGCTGCTGCTTTTGGTTTTTTTTTTTTCTTCCTAAATCAGCATCCTTTTATCTTCCTCATTTCATGTTTGTTTTCTGCACATCTTGAGTTTGATGCCAGGGATTAAAAATGAGGGTTGATTCGTATATCAATATTAAACTGCATAATCACCTCAGTTATTATTTGACTTCATTTGGAGCATTCGCAATGTTTTGGGAACTTTAAGTGAAAGAAAACTTTAACATTAGATAAAACTTTTAACATTAGACTGAACTATCAATAACCAGAATTTCTGACCGAGTTTGCATCCCCTGTGTCTGGTTTTTCACAGTAAATAACCTCTTACCATATATTTTCAACATTTTTTTTTTTTTAAATACTAAGAATTTATTTGTTCTTCCATTTGATGAGAAAATAATGGGACAACACAATCTGTGCCAATAATCTCGGAGGGATTTATATTCTCCAACACCAGTAGACTTACTGCAACTTTAATATATTACCAGTAATTTCTACTTCCTCTGGCGAGGCTTAGAGAAACATAAGGTGCTTTAGTAACAAACAGGGATCCGCCCACAACTCTGATTTATCTTTATGACTCAGCAAAGAGCGTAAACTGAGATTAGGGCACAGAGTGATTCTATAAGTAGTTATAAATCAACCATTCACCAAGGTAGGGGGAGGGAAAGAGGGCTAGCAGCGTTCCATGTATGAGGAAGAGAGTGGTTTGGGGCTTGCAGATGGTAAAGTCTTCTTTGAGGGAAGTCAGTGAAGAGATCAACAGGGATTGGCCACAGAGAGATATGTAGTGTTTTCATGAGTGTTCATGTAGGTGTTTACCCAGGCAGGGCTGTTTACATCATTTTCTGTCAGAAATGTCCCTGGCTGAGCAAGTCAGGTCTATCTGACGGAAGCGAACCCGCCACCAACAGGTCGGCTGGATGGTGGGATGAATAACTTTAGAAAACAAAGTTGCAGATCTGAATCTGTAGTGTGTTCGACTTGGACTGAGTTCACAGGTTACATCCTTACCTGACTCCAAAAAAACTCCTGGTCCTGTTGTGCGAATGGCTCCCCATCCAGCTGTGCTGGGTGGCAGCAGAGCTCAGCTCGTGGGACCCCACAGCCCTTACCAGAGCAATCATACCCCGTGGGCATTCCCAGCCAGGTCACAGCTCCATTTGCCAGCTGCTGCCCGTGAATTTTCAGCTGAAGGGTGCACAGTGTTTGTAGTGCCACTCTGATTGATGGGTTCATCTTCCAGTCCATTTGCTTACTTAATTATCCCAGAGTGAGAAAGAAGTTATTTCTTATAAATATGGTAATAAGCGGATCAGGATGTCAACAGAAGCACATTCTTGTACAGTTTATGGAAAAAGCTGACTTTCCCCAGTTTTAGTTCACGTCAGGCTTCCCTCATCAGCAGTCAGTAAATAATAAACAATATCTGGCGGCCCCCAGATGTTTGGCATCAGTCAGGACCTGCTTGGAGCTCATCTTTAATGTTGTCACTGTCCCACATCTTTGCAATTTAGTACACACTGGAAAAGGACGAAGCTCATATTTCCCTTAACTTCTCTTAGTTGTTTCTGGGATGTCAAAGCTTTTCATTTGACAACTCCTGATGCTGTGTAAAGGAAAGAGGGTCCGTGGTTATCCCAGGCCTAACTCATTGATGGAGGGGAAAGGTTTTTCTGCCTGATACCAAACATTAGTGAGGCTATTTTTGCCAAGGAGAATCTACCAAAAATTTTCAGATGAATACAGTTTGTAAATACTGGTTTTCAGTGGTAAAAAAATTACAAAGATTATAGGTTGAGTCAAGCGCCTGATGTTAAAATAAACAACACACACACAAGAAAATGATGGTAAAGAGCCTGAAGTCTCCCTATTTCCACTTCAGTAGGAATTTTCTCAATAAGGATGAGTGAAGGGCTGAAGGCTTAGCTGCAGGTCCAAACTCCCTGTGCAGGCTGAGACCTGCTTTAGAAAACAGGATGGGAGTGCAATGGGCTGCAGAGAGGCCCCTGCTCCCCCACAGCCGCTCCACGTGCCAGTGAACATCCCTGAGCTGTGCCACCCACTCCTGTTGGGTGATCCTGGAGTGTGTGTGCGAGCACACAGTACATGTACACTTCCCTAACCATGTCTATCGGTGTCATTTGGGTGTGGGTGGCACCAGTGACTGTGCATATGTTTGCTGGGTGTAGGTGTGCCGAGGGCTATCTGCACACAGGCTTCCCAGTGCGTCGGTGCTGTGAATGGAGGGAACTGTCTCACCCCTTTTCCTTCTTGATTACTTCCACGTTTTCCTCACTTTGAATATCTGGAGTCTTTCCTCTCAGAATCTGCGCTACAGTCATTCCTTGAGAGTCACATTATCCAAAACAACAAAATTGAGGTGAACAAGGCAGGGAGAGAAATGCATGTCACTCCATCAGCATTAATTTATGCCAAGGCTCTGCGAAAACCATACGAGATTCTGCATTGTTTGGAGTTTATTTAGATTAATCACTATAATTACATTTTGCTCTTTATAAAAAGCCTCCTATAGAGATTGTCCAGCTAGAAAATAAAAGGAATTTTGGAAATATTCGAATAGCCTCTTTAAAGACATTCAGGAGCATCATGTAAAACACAGTGGGCATCGGGGGAAATAATTCTGCCGGGAGGTCGGACGGATGCCGAGTTCTGTTGATTTCCTCATTTTTCAAGGCTGGAGGCTTCTGCATGTGAATAAGTCCTTTGTTTTTCCAAGGCTTCTGGTACAGAAATATATCTGCTGCAACAACTGCTTATTTTCTATCCTGGAAACAAAAGCTCTGATAGCGAAGGCAGACCGTGCTGCTTGGGTGGACAACTTCTTGCCATGCAAAGCAGAGCAGAGAGGAAGGTGGCAGACATCGTTCTCAGAGCCAAAATTCTCTGTCTCTAAGCAAAACCTTGGAGCAGAAATGGGTGAGAACAAAGGTTCTCGCCCAGTACAGCAAGGTCAGCCCCAGACAGAACACAAGGGGAACAGTAGCTATGACATAGTCATTTTCTTATTCTCGTGTCTGGTAAAGATCTAAAGCGAACCAGCTACACGCCTGCAAAATGCCTTTATACCATTGCTTGAATTGGACAGAGTTTGTTTGGCTTTTTTGCTTTTTTTAGACCTGTATTTACTTAATTCTTTACACTTAATTGCATTAATTAATCCCACAAACCCCTGTTGTATGTTCCCCATTGACCATCAGATGCCTGCCTGTCCCACCTATGTTTTAAAAACCCTTAGGGAAAAAATACAGGTTTTCAAAACACTCTACTGCCTCATATTTTCAGTTTCTCCTGATTAAGATGGCACTGTGCAATATACTTGTATTCTGTATCGAATGATTTTCATTGTTTTCTGAAACCTACAAGGGGGAATAAGCTCCTTCAATTGTTTTTAAGAATCGAGATAATTCAGTTGTGTTCTTCTCTCAGAAGATTGGTGGATTGATCTGTGTTTCTATTGTGACTACTCTTGTGAGATTAAAGAGTTTCATCAATTTCCCAAGACTCAGTTTGGGTTTTAGCCAGAAGTTCAGAAGCTACATTGCTTTGGTGTTGATTTAAAGAACCTTCAGAGCACATAGAGTTAATTCTGAACATCCTTATGCTAACAAACTGAATAAAATGTTGTTATCTATAGGGAAAAAGGAAATGAATACCTTCTTAAAATAATGATCTTATTACTACTTATCTTGTTACACTGTGTTGAGGTTCCCCTTGTTAAGCCACCTGCATTTTGAGAGGTTTATAGACAAAAGCAGCATTATTAATTAATGCGACTGTGCAAGCTTTCTGTAAGCTATTATAATATTTTATTGTTATGGCTACTATTATTGTTATCAGATAGGCTGTTTGGGAGTTTTGAAAATGTGCTAGCATCTTTCTGTTGCTCTAGTTATCCTTCAGCGCCTTCCTTCAGATTATAAATGCAGCTGTTTCTATTAAATTCTGGATGGAAAGCAACATCCCATAAAACCTATCAGCAGGTTATTTTAGCCTCAAATCAGTATTGCTTAAATTATACAAGGAGTGAAATGGAGGTCTGATGAAGGTGCTCTTATCAGCAGCAGATGTGAATTTTTTTGCGCTTGAATATGACTTTGGGCTGATGGTCACCCAGGCAGTGAGATGAGGTTAGGACATCCTTCGGCCACCTTTAACTGCCCCCTGAGTGCCCAAACGACTGCTCTAATGAACCTGCAGTCTCTGGCACTGAGAATCACTGCCTGGTCACCTGGTAAAGGGTGGTTTGGACTAAAAAAAGGAATCCATCCTAGAAGGAGACTTAGTTGCTTGCCATAAGGAAGATGCAAGTCTTCTGGGCTCTTTTTTTTTTTTTTTTTTTTCTGTGTAACTATACGTACTGTCCTTGCAAGAGGCCACAAAGTTTCAGGCATCAGTGCACTCCAAGGTGAAGTGACCCCATACCAACTCTGGCATTTATGTGGGTGTTTATGCATTTTGTCATCCCAGAAGTCATACTGAAATCCATAAAACTGCCTAGGAAGATATTAAAGATCCGAAACTCTTATTTGCAGAGACTAAATGAAGGCCTGAGGATATAAAGAGCAGAATTATCCCTGCACCATAAGGTTATCACTGAGTTACAGAATATGCTGAGTTGGAAGGGACCCACAAGGATCTTTGAGTCCAGCTCTTAGCCCTGCAGAGGACCATACCCAAAAGTCACACCTGGGCCCTGTGGGTAACACCGAACATCACCATGCTACTGTGGATTTTGTAGGCTTGGTCACATCCCATTTTGGTTATCCCACCCTGCATTGTGCCCATGTGTCCAGCCGTTCCTTATGTAGGAGCAAGTCTTGACCTTTAAACGTTGGTCACCACTCTTTGGTGTTATTCCAATTTAACCACTTGCTTTTGGAGATGGGGAGTGGTGACCAGGGCAAAGGACCCCACACCAAACCTGAACACGGGGCATCCAAATCCTTTTTCTAATTCTGCCACAAACAGCCTTTTTACTGTCCATTTCCTCTTTGGTATGTAGCCTTTGTGTGTATCAAGGCTGCAAACAGTAAGGGCAGAATCCCGGGGCTTGGACATGAGCATTCAGGTCCTGGCACGAGTTGATCCCAAGTTTGGTTTGGGACTTTAGAGGGGAACAGGTGAATTTCCTTTCTGAGTTGGCTGTTGCTCTATATTCACTACAGTTCTTCCTCAAAAATTTCTATACCACAAGTTGTGCCTAAGAACTGGTTTTTGTTGTTTCTACTTTTATTGTTCCCCCATCCCCTTCTCTTTTTTTGAGAAAAGCTGCTTATGGTCAAATAAGCTCCAACATCACTAGAATTGCCACAAAACAGCTCCTGCAATAATCCAGGCTAAAATAGACCTCTAATGTCAGAAGCCTGTCGTATCTGATGGTGCTGGTGAGCACAGATTCTTCCACATCAAGCACAGAGGTGAAAAGCCTCGTAAGTTAACAGCGAGCAGGATAAATCAATGAAAAAGATGATGGGTTTGGGGGAGTTTCCTTTTTTAATCCTTTGGATTCTCTTGTTTGTTTGCTCTGAAATCCTCCCTCCCCAGGCGTGTTTGCAGGATAAGACCCTTTTTGTTATCCTAATGAACCGGCTGTAGAGAGTGATCGGTTCAACTCCTGGAGCCAGGAGTGAGAGCCCAGGTTGGGAAGTGATGGATCAGAGGCAGAGGAGTTTCATCCCTTTCTCTAGAGGAGTTTGCCACCTACTGATTCACAGGTTCCTTTTAGCTTCTGCCAAGAGAAGTTGAGTGGGAAAGCGGGGAATTTAGGGGTAGGTGGGGATTGCCCTTAGAGGTCTCAGTCAGGACCCCCAGGGGGAATAGCCGGGGCTAGGGGGGAAGCGATTCCCAGCTGTTGAGCTCCTACTGGGAGAAGGGGAAGGAGCTGGTTGGAAGCGCCTGGTGTGTGCGTGTGTGTTGTGTGTGGCGGGGGAGGGATGTGGATGAGGAGCGGGCTCTCTTTCTTTCTCTCGGGGCTCAGTTAATCCTGCTGCCAGGCGCTGTTCAGCGGCAGTCTCAGCGCTGGATTCTGAGCGAGGGAGACGCGCATCCCGAAGGCGCAGCGGAGGGCAGGCGAGAGAGGCAGCTAAAGAGAGCAGAGCGGGGGAAAAATCAAATCTATGCTTGGAACTGGGCTTCTTTTTCGCCAATGCAAAAGGGAATATGCAGCACATTTTTGCCTTCTTCTGCACCAGTTTCCTAGGGGCGGTGTTAGGGGCCAATTTCCCCAACAATATCCAGATAGGTGAGTGTGGGGCTGGGGACGGTGGTCTCACCTGAGTGGGTAGGGGTGGAAAGGGGGCGGTGGGGGAAAACTGACCCATTCATGTGCTTGCAAAGGCAAAATACGTGTGTGTGTGTGTGAGAGAGAGCGAGGGAGTGAACTGCGAGGGCTGGATGTGTGCGCTGGTACCAGCTTTGCCGGAGCAGAGATGGATCAATTTGGCTTTGGGGGAGGGGAAGATTGAGAATAAATGCCTGCACACACACCAACACACAGGGAGAAAAGTGCTTCTGAAATGGAGGAAGTATGGAAAAAAATATCTGTTCCTTGCTGTGAGAAATGTCTGGGCTGCCATTGTGTGTTGCTGCATTTGCAAAATCGGCGGTTGCATGATCCCTTTTTGTGAGGATGCTCTCATCTGTAGGTAACTGGGACGAGAGGTAACAAACAGGCGCTCTTCCTTGTTGTTGCTAAAGAATAAGGGCAAAGCTACTGGAGGAGGATTTTGCACTGAAGTCTCTTTCCATTTCATGCCACTTGCTTCCCCTGCACACCAGCAGTGCCTGTTTGATTCCTTTCTCCCTTCCTGTAACTTCTCAGGGCTTCTCTCCCTCCCTCCCTTCCCAGGTTTATTATTACTCTCCCGTTGATCTTTACTGGTGGTGGTTTGCAACCTAGCCCCAAATTCCCTTCCCTTGCATCCCCATTTTCTTTCACTCCTCCCTTCTCTTTACAATGCCAATCAATTGCTAATCCACCAAGTTCAGGCAACTCCTGCCTGAGTCCAGCCACACAATCAGTGCTTTTATTGCTGTTGATGCTGCATCCTTGTCTCCCTCCCTTCCTGTCTCCCCTTTACCCCAAATTTGTGCAACATCCCAAATTTTTTCCCTTTCAGCTAGCACATATATTTGTCTAACTTGGCAATGAGCATCTTATTCCTCTGACACCCATGATTAGGCTGTGGAGTGGGAGGAACGGGGGACTTAGGGGGATATTGATACACTAATAGCCCTTTCCACACAAGGAGATGCCCTCTATACTAAAGATATGCAAAGAGACATTGATAGCAGGTCCTTGCACATTTGTTTCTTCCTCGAGTCATCTTAGGCATTCATACTTTCTGTTGCTTTATTTTAATTCTCCCTTGTTGCTAAGTGCTTTGTTCCCCTACTCCTAAAATGCCAATAGCAGTGCTCTCTTTAAATACATATAGATTACAAGGCAGGCTGAATTTAATAGCATCTTTCTGGAGGCTGTGAAGGGATTTGCTGCAAGCCAAGGTTCCTGCTGGGGGAGCAGCAGGAAACTTTTCCTAGGGCCAGGCTATTGCTGCACTTTGTTACAGGTCCATGGTGGAGGAAAGGCTCTGAGCCTTAGTCCAGACTGTTTCCAGTTCCTATCCTATTTGTATCATTCTGTGATTCTGGGCTTGTCTGTACTTATGCTTAGATTGATCTCTTTGGGGATCAAAGCTTTCAATTTGAATAAAGTCAAGCTTTCAATTTCCTGCCCAATTTGAGTTTGACCACTGTCACCTGTTAAATTTAGGGCTTTTTTTTGCAGCAAACCTCTAGTAGCAGCAGTTATTTAGTCATGGGTCCCACTCTGGCTCTTGCAGCCCTGTCCCCATCCACCCTGTTGGCCAGGCTCAGCCAGGCTGCCCCATTCCCCAGAGTCCCACAGTGGGGGGGAACCCCTGCAATCCCTCTGTAGCAAACCTCTCCTTGTAGTCAGGGGTGTTTAGGCTGAGCCTAATTTCAAGTGAGGGGAGGAAGAAAGATTCTCATTCTGCCTTTAGTAAGGTAACATTGACAGTGTTGCCATTTCTCTGCCTTAAAGTTTTGTGGGGTGAGGAGTTTCAGTTTAACGCCACGGATTATCCCGATCCTGCAGGTTGCTCAGCCTGGGGTGCATCAGGGCTCCTATATGTGATCCAGACATTACATAACACACAAACTGGAAAGGTTTTCTGCTCCCAATCTGTCTGCAGTGGGCACAAAACCCTTGGGTCTTGTGTGATGGAGGGTTTCCAAGTCTAGAGGCACTCCCTGGGCTGGGGAGCTGCAGTCTCTGCTTGCAGGAGCATTTTGGACTGAGGAGGTTTCTAATACAAGCGTGCTTAAGACCTTTCTTCATAATGCTTTGTTTTTCTCCCCAGGGGGGTTATTTCCTAATCAACAGTCCCAGGAACATGCAGCTTTTAGGTTTGCGTTGTCTCAGCTCACGGAACCTCCCAAGCTCCTTCCCCAGATCGACATTGTGAACATTAGTGACAGCTTTGAAATGACATACACCTGTAAGTACCAGCGTTCACTGTGTTCTCCCTTACTTTTGGCTCTTTATTCCTGACTTGAGTTTATTTCATGTCTGAAATATGAGGTATCTTGCTCTGAACATGTAACTCACCTTTAGGGTCCAGGCGAGAAAACCCCAAACACACAGACAAAGGATTTCTGAATCATTTTGGTTTGTGCCAAGGTACAGGGAGTGCTGCAGTTATTCAGCATGTCTGGTGTTTTCTCTTCCATTGCATCCAAAGTGGTATAAACCCCCCTACAATTCATTTCTTCTTGTTTCTCTAACCTCTGCCCAGCTCATTATGTTAAGGTTTCATCCCCATATTTCCCGTAGCTGTGGTGTACAACAAAGACACCTCTTTCCACCCACAGAGTGCACAGAAGTCTCTGTTTAGTGTGAACAGCTTCTTCCTCAGTCCCAGTTTAGCCATCTGTCCTCGTAATTCAAGAAAGACCTAGCAGAAATCAGCAGCTTGGTGTGAGTAGAGTCCAGATCCACAATAAGGGGCACTCCTAATAATGACAGATAAGTCATAGAGTTCTAGTTTCAAGAAACAATGGAATCGTTGGCTCTAAAAATAAGTATTGAAAACTGAATTTACACCGCAGAATTGATCCTAGGGTGTATCTGTACCCAGCTAAAGCACAGCTGTGCTGTTCTTGCTATGTGATATAACTGAGGAAAGAAAAACCTGGCTTGCCAGGTAATGCCAAAGTTAGCAGCAATAAACAAGACCAGGAGGAAACCAGATGAAAACTAAACCCATAACACAGCCCTGTGGTTGTGTGAGAGCTGTTGCAGGATTTCCTCCCCTTGGAAAACTGGTGCGGTTCTGTGGGAAAGGGGCTCCTGTGCCGACAGGATGTGATGCACAAAGAATTTCTTGGTTTAACCTGGTATCAGATACTGCTGACCCTCTTTGAGCCTGTGAGTGTGTAAATGGACTGTCAGGAGGGGCTGGAGGAGCCCTTACATTTGTAGAACCTGCTGGATTGTTGTTGGTTCGCATCTCTTGTGTCCTCTTGAGTCACTGAAACATCCTCTCTGTGGTTTAGTTGTGTGGAGAGTGGGGGTAGAGGTGAACACGAATGGTTCTCTCTACTCAAAAATGCACATAAGGCAAAAAAAAAAAAAAAAAAAAAAAAGGCCAGAAATGTGCAAGAGTAGAATTATTAAGGCTTTTTGAAAAAAAAAAAAAAGTAATAAAAAAGAGGAGTTGTGATATTTTCTGTTGGAAGGTTTGCAAATACAAGATTTCAGGAATTTCCCGCCCAGTATGATACAGGAGAGGAGTAACAGTTTGGCCACACTTTCATTGCAGTATCTAATGACATATCTAAAGATTTTCTATTTTCCTTAATATCCCTCTATTTGCCAACTACAAGGTTTCCATCAAGGAAGAGCAACTATTTCAGCTCAGTCCAATGGCACTTTCTTGGCAGGAAAACCAGAGAAATAGAAGAAAAAAGACAGACCTTGTATCTATCAAGGGAAAGCGTCACCCACCTGGGGTAGAGTTGCTGACTGTGGCTGGGGATGAGCTATTTCAGTGCTGATAGCAGGAAGAAAGCAGAAGCTGTAAGAATATCACTCAAATAAATTCTTCACCTGCACATGGCTTTCCCTCCCTCTCCACCTCTGCCACTAATGGTTTTGTTTACAGCTTTGGCAGCAGGACCATGATACTAGTTATGCTTCAGAAATCTGTCATTAGTAGCGCGGGGGCAGGGGTGGTCTCACAAAAGCTGAATGGAAGCAAGATAGCCTCCCAAAGGATGTTATATTTGAGCTCTATGTAGGGCACATTGTCCTAGATCAGACCAGCAGAGCACTCTGCACAGTCCAACTTTACTTGTCCTCGTTTTTCTTCTCTTATAATTAAAAACTTCCTAAGTTCTTCCAGACTATGGAAGGCAGCATTTGTTTTGTAAGCACAAAAGAAGGTGTTATTCCATATACCCTAGGGGTGAAAAAAAACCCAACCCCAAAAAACCGGGCCATTAGGAGACCTGATTTTTGTGCGGTAGGGCTGAAGTAAAACTTTTGTCAGGAATTAGCTCATTCCTCATCTCCCAGCTAATTCCCTTCCCGGTTGCCAAGACTAGATATCAGCAGAAAGATCTGTTTATTTACAGAGAACAAAAACCTTGCCCATGCAGTGGTCCTTATCTTCTGAGAAACGACTGGCCATGCTACCAGTTTAAAGTACCAGTTTTTTGTTCCCATGGAGATAGAGAACACAGCATTTCCTTGCCATTGGCATTACCTGTTTCTCTGACAGTTAAGTCAAAGATTTTTGTGCTCTGTAAAGCTCATGCTGCCCCTATCTGAGTCTCCAATAGGTCATCTAAGGAACACTCGTAGGCCCCAGCCCCACTGCAAATCCTGCTTTGTGTTAGGATCTGGCCTCGCGTGCTAAATGTAGTCCTTATGGCAAGTGCCTGGGGCAACATCATTGGAAATACAGAATATACATTAAAAATCAGCTGTGGGAGCAGAAGTGAAACCCTTGTTGGGCAGCTTGCGGGACGATGTTGAAGTGGCGGGATGATCCGCAGCACGATGGCAGCACCCTGGCTAAGGAGACTGTGTGCAAAATGTGTTTCAGCATCAACTGTGACACTGTCTACCTCTGCCTGACACGTATTTGCTTACTGGTTAGGATGAGCAAGCTTTGGCGTGACGGTGGGTGAAGTTACACGACGTCCTGCCCCCCTTTGCGCCCAGGTAACGGCGCCGTTAATGACGTGCCAGTGATGATCGTGGACCAGTAACAATAATATCCATCAAAGTGATAAATCTGGGAAACAGCAGGAGGCTGCTGTTGTGTCACGGTTGTTGCTGTCACTGTGACAGCCCAGCAATAACTTCTGCAAATCTGATGCTTTCAGAAGTGGACTCTTCATCATTATGCAGCGATTGTGAATACTCTGTGTGGGGAAGCGTCGATCCACAAGTCCTGTGCTCCCTGCGTGTAACTTGTCAATAGATGATGATTTTAGGCAAACTGTAATCATTAAGAAATTAAAAATAGGTTGTAGATACAACGTGTGGTAACCTCCTGTTTCACGTGTGTGGTTGGTGCTAATGTTGTCGCAACACTGAAACATGGGTACATTTCAATAACTGAAATATCTTCCTGAATTCATTCCATCCCACGGAATAGCTGGTAGTGAACAGGCTCTGTGGTTGCAGCTGGGTGCGCGTTGGGGCTTACCCATATGAAAACACACACCTGCCACTCTGAGGGTTCTTAACTAAAGGTTAGGAGGCTTTATAATTTTGTGATTTTTCTTCAAATGCCAAGGCAATTCTGTGGGGGGAAGGTGAATTGAAAGTCCTTCCTGCAGCAGAAGTGCACAGCAGTGCCAGGTGACTGTAAAGGGTAAAATGATGGTGTGGTGTAGCTGAAATGTTTACCTAGTGACGTAGCAGAGCAAAACCTTTCTGAGCAGCTTTAAAAGCATGTTCACAGGTTCTGTTTCCAGCCATGTTTGGAAAAGAGCTTTACAGCATCCACACAGTCTCTAGCAAACTCTGCCATGCTGGGTTTTGCCATGTCTGACTGCACTCAGGACAGACCCAACACAGCAGCATTGATGCTGCAAGTCAGAGTGGAGAGGAATGGGAGGAGGCATGCTCTGCGCCAGATGTGAGGACACAGAAGGTCTGAAGCCTAGGAGAGAGCTGCAAATTCCTGTCCCTAGGAGGTCTGCAGTGGATGTGCAAGCACCATGTACTGTTGGCAGCAAAACGATGGCAGGCTGCTTGCTTGAGACAACCTGTGCTGGGAGTAGTTTTTTCTTATTCTTCATCTCAGTCTCCAGCTGTGCACATGTAATGCACAGCCCAGCTCCTCAGGGGATATGAGTTGTTTCAGCCACAGCTCCATAGCTTTATTTAATTTGTGGTGCAGAAGCTCCTGCTTTCGGCCTCTGGCTGAAGTCCCCGGGCGAGCCCAGCAGCGTCAGGAGATGTGTTGGCTGCTCTCACTGTCCAGGGAAGCCGATGGCTCAGTAACAGCCCTCCCTGGCAGTGCCCTGGGGGCTGTGCCCTGTGAGCGGTGCTCACACAAGGTGAGTCACCAGCTTGGTAAATCTGTCCCTGAAGAACTCAGGCCACTTTGCAGGGATGACCAGTGACTAAAATAACCCCTGTGTGTCACCGAGCCCTGCAGCTTTGCTGAGGCAGCCATTGGATTTTGCGTGCTTTGGTGTGGGGTTACTGCTAAGGGGTGTTCAGGAGCTGCCCACCTGGAACACAGAGGTCAGCACAGGATAGCAACAGGATTTTTCTGCAGCAAGAAAACTTGTTAAAAGGCTGAAAACCAATGAATTATTTATCCCTCTCCTTTCTTGTATGCACAGGTACAGTTACTGTGAGGTCCTCATACTGAGTATGGGCTGTGGGTGCAGTAGAATATCAACAGTTGAATCTGTTCTGCAAATTAGAAAATGGTCATGTAGTTTGGATTCTGTTCATATTTTATGAGGGCCTCCCAGCACCAATTAGAGAGGGATTTGTAACGATCACTCACTCTGCTTATGTTCTTATCAATAGCAGCAAGCTTACATCCAGATCAGCTATGAAATGAAGTATTTCTTTTTCTTCTTTTCCTTGGATACTTACATATATAGATAGAGTATTTATAGAGATTGCTTTTTATCTCTTAAATTACCTCTTAGAGGCAGGAAGGAATAGGCAAGAATTAGAATGTTCTCAAACGAGGATCTAAATTTGTTTTAATTAAACAATTACTGTGTTGGATTTAAAGGAAGCTTCTTTGTTGACAAACATACGATGGTCTCCATTTCTTGTAAAGGTGTTGTTGTAATCATTCCAGCAGCAATCAATTAAAATGCAATTTTTATAATTAAACTTCCACAGCCTAAATAAGCCCAGCCCTGTAATAGTTCTGCTATTGCTAGACTTGTTATTATTTTTGCAGTGTCAGAAACCTCATGTAAGTGCTTTGGGATTTTTTTTTCCCCTGAAGAGCTGAGGATGCTTGCTATGACTCTTTAATATGAGTTAAGCGAACAGAAACATGGATTTAATGATCAGATGCAGTCTGATTAATACAACATAGGTACTACAAGGAAATACATCTCCTTAGATTATGTAATAGGAGAAGATGTGATGCAGGCAGATGAATCACGGAGCATCAATTCACATTAGATCAAACTGAGGTTAAGGTTGCTCGGTTTTTAGGCAGGGATGGCCTGTAGCTTTCTAGTAAGTGTGTGTTTGTTTAGTGAGATGCCAACGCCTTGGAGGGTCAGGTCCAGTTTTATGGAGTGTGCTGATGGGTGAAATCCTGCCAAACAGGAGGGAGCAGGTCCTGGCATTAACACCAGTCTCTTGTGTCCAAGGTCTCTGCAGGGCCCCCAGGGTGAGTCCTGGGTGCTCAGCAGTCACAGTGACCACTGACACTGGGATCAGGTGTCTCCCAGTCTGGTATGTCCATCTCTCCAAAGGCCATAGGTGCACTTATTCTTTGCCTGACTACTTTTGTGTATTTATTTTTTTTTATCCTGTGTGGTGGGAGTGGTGCCCGCGGAGGAAAGCAGATATGACGCAGTGAGGAAAAATCAGAGGAGGAATAAGGGGAATTTCACACCTGCAAATCTATCTGCTCATCTGGAAAGGATCCCAGATACTCACTGGTGACAAGTAAAAAAGAGAGTGCAGAAGTAAAATTTGAGCTCTGCAGCAGGCAGAGAAGGGATTTGAGAAACAGTGAGCTGCAGAGGCCAGACCTGTCCATTGTGTGACAGTCACAGTTTCCACTCACAGCTTATCCTTTCTTCTCTAAAAATAAAGCTTTTCCATGTGATAGGGATCCTACTAGGCCAGAAACACACTGGCTTTATATTTTGGCATATTAGCCAGGTGAGAGTGGAAATCTTCATGTGACTGCAGGGAAGGTAGTGAGGGGAAGCATGCTGTTCATTTCCAAACCTGGTGGGAATTTTAGATATATATGTTTACATTTCCTTTAATAGGGTTAGGGCCCCAAAGGCAACAGTTCTCTGCCAGTAGAAATGGAAATGGTCCCAGTTAGCTTCAGTAACATGTGGAGCTCAGAGAGAACACAAAATCAACATGATCCTTAAAGAGGCAATAAGTCAGGGAGACTTTAATATTCTAAAGGTCCAAATTCTCCGGGGTGCGGAATTAACACAAGTCTGAAGACAAAGATGCATTTATTTCAACTGCATTCCTTTAAAGACAAAAGGGGTTTATTTCTCTGACTTAAATTGTGTAGAAGTGAAACAGGGCAGTGTTTTTCCCAGTGAAAAGTTCTGCTGGGTAGAGCACAGGATTTTCTTTGGTGATACCTGAGGAAGGCAGGGATTAGGCAAGATGCAGGTGAGGGGCCAAACCAAGCCATTTGCAATCCACCAGCATTTCAGAAAAAAAAAAAAAATTCAAAATAATAGTGAATGATTAGAATAACAGCGTGCTATCCGGCAGAAACTGTTCCCTGCTCACCAGCTGAACTGATCGGTCATTAGCTTACACACTGACGAGTCTCCAGTTGATTTTCTTGCGCTGCCCTTTGGCAGCCAGACCCACTTGTCCCCTCTGAGGCATTCTTAAAAAAACAAAACACACCCCACTACAACAACACAAAAAAGAAAAAAAGCTCCTGAAATGTCAGTTCTTTTTATTGATGTAGATCAGTTATTTTCCCTGTTGTCTGCAAACCAAACCCTTGCCAATCCTCACCCAGGGTTGCAATTCAGGAGACATACTTATGCATCTCCAGACTGATTGATCCCTAGAGGAAGCAGCAGTGAGAGGCAATGAAGAGGTGAGTAACAGCTACAAAATGCCATATCTTGGCTTCTTCAAGAGGGTCTCTTCATTCTTTGATTTTATTTGTTTTTGACAGAGTGGAGGAGTGCAAAAGAAAACAACTGATGTCTAAGATTGAGTTGTATCATGCAACTGATGGCAGGATTCTTGTGTGGATGTGGCAAATGTGTCTAAATCTCTCTATGTGCTATAGGAGTCTAGTCTTGGCTTTGATTTTACAAGCAAGATCCTGACACTATGCTAATGGAGATGAAGTGGGAGGGAGATGAAAGGTTGAGGGCTGGAGGTTCAGAGGAGAGATACAGAAGCCCCTGTAAGTAATCTGGAAGCAGCATGGAAGGATCTTACATGAAACCAAGGGCTACTTCTCACCTTCCCACCCTCCAAAACAGTTTGCTTTGATCTTTGTTAGCAGTAAGCTTCAATGAGCACAAAGACATCAGTGATTACACTGATTCAGATGTGACTTTTCTCCTTCTGGACTGCTAATATTTCCTGAATTCCCTGAGCCTTGTTGTCTTTCCTTCCACGCAGCACCCACACCCCATT
Organism: Empidonax traillii; assembly: GCF_003031625.1. Taxonomy (NCBI): domain Eukaryota; kingdom Metazoa; phylum Chordata; class Aves; order Passeriformes; family Tyrannidae; genus Empidonax; species Empidonax traillii. The sequence goes on along the minus strand of NW_020955361.1, from coordinate 1,320,135 downwards.
CAGTGCCATCTGCGAGAAGGACGGGGTTGCCATTCCGGCAGGTAAACAGGAGGAAAAATTTCCAGCAGGCCTGGGAGCTCCTGAGGAAAGCACTGAAAAGTGAAGTCCAGCAGAGAGCACACAGGGACAGAGGATGGAGAAACCCTGGGTCAGGAGACACGACACACCCCTGCCTTGGTGCAATGCCTGCAGAGACAAATCTTGGCGCTTAACACAGGGAATCCCCTGCATGGGGTGGTTATTGCAGACTGCCAGCTTGTCTAACACAGCCTTCAGTCCTGTTGCTGCTTCAACAGTCCTGACATGCCCCTATGCTCTCCCCTTAGCCAGCCCTTTGCAGCAGGACCCCTTGCATCCTTAGTGCATGATGAGCACCTACCATCTACACACGGCTTGATGCACGTGATGCACGATGGTCGTTTGTTGGTCCTGAGATGGGACTGTTTGGCTAGGGAAAAGGGAGAAAACAAATGCTGAAATATAGAGCACAGTGAGGTGAAGATTAGCTGGAAAGGTGGCAGGGAAGGTTTGGTGGTGGCCACCTGATCGCTGTCTAGCAGGGACCCAGATCAGCAAGGAAATGGGGGCAGGTCTGGGTTGCCAGCACTGTGTCTGCGGGGGCTGAAGCAAGCAGCGGAGCTCCAGAGGAGAAAGAGGTCTGGCCTGCAGGGAGTTCAGGAGAAATGTCTTTGTGCAGAAGGTGATTAATGTCTTTAATGAACTACCAAAGGAAGTAATAGAAAGCCAAACCAGATAGGGCTGCAGTGGGGGAAGGGGCTGAGGAGAGTTGCTGTTGCAGGCAAGGACGAGGCAGTGAGCTGCGGTGCAGCCCGTGCAGCAATGCCATTTCCAGTTCACTGTCCCAGAAAAACAGTCGGGCACAGCAGCTGTCTCTAGTCTGTCCTGAGCAAAGGCAGATCTGAGTGCATTTCACAGATTTAATCAGAATTAATTCAGTCTACCAGACTGTCCTGGTTCTGGGGTCTTTTCTGCTCAGCTCATTTTGGCTGTGCCAAAACCCACTGTCTACAGCTTCAAGGGGTAGGGGTGGTAATCTGGGAGTCCCTGTGCTCCTCTCCTGTAAGGACAGCAAAAAGAGGCTCTGGGGAGAGTGGAGCCTCAGTGAGGGGAGCGGGGGCCTCTCCTCCTCTGTGAGGGAGGAAACCTTTTCAGGTCCCAGGAGTCTGGGACCTGGATTAGCCTAGGCTGACAGGCATTAAGAGTCATCATTTGTTTGGGAACCTGCAAGAAATGTGTGGATGAAGTCAGGCAGATTTCTAACATTGAGTCATCTATATCATAACATCCTCCACCTTAGCAGCCTCGTGTGCCAGACTCAGCAGAGACCTCAGAGATACCAGCACCTCTCCTGAACCCACAGAGCCCCAGGTAGTCCCAGGGTTTGCGGGAGGTTACCCAGGCACACACAGACTAGAAAACCAACCCTTCGTGCTCCCAGACAAGCCCGTGTTTATGTGCTGATACTTAGGGGGGCAACGAGTTCACTGTGCAGCCCCCAGGTAGGACCTGAGACAGCTCCTGGATGTCCATCCCTGCTTCCTGAGATGAACCCTTCCCCAAAAAGCCCATATCACCTCTTGTTCTGGACTAAGGACTAGTAGCACTATTTTGCAGTACAGGCTTGCTCTGTCAAAGAGGAAATTCTTCCAGTATTGTTACAGTTTTAGTGATGCTGAATTGGGAATAGCAGCACACAGCAGCTCAAATAGCATCTCTCAGTGACCATTCCTGAATTTCTCTTCTTTGCTTGGGAAGCTTTGCTTATTCTTAAGTCCTCACATGTGCCCACATGTCCCCTAATTGAACTTTTCCTTCCTCTGTGAAACCCCAAGTAAAGCAACAGAATAGGGTGTTGATCTTGGTTTAGCTTACTGTGAAACCCCGAGAGGCAGGTGAGATGAATCGTACCCCAAAGTGTCTGCTGCTGTGTTATGTCCTTCTGCTAATTCCTCCATTCTTTTTGGAAGGTGACATCTCAGCGGTATCAAACATTTTCCTGCTCTCTCTGCGAGCAGCCTGTGAAGGCTTTGATAAAAGCAGGCATCACATTGCAAACAGGCACTTTGCAGTTGTGCTATTCTGATGTATTGCTGAGAAGCAAAGAAAACATATGTTCATGGCATAGAAACTGCTCTCCTCAGGTTCTCCTTCTGTATTTTGGTACCGCACTGCAGTGGCCCCCCAAGGGCAGGGGCCTGATGTCCTGAGATTTGATCTTATACACTTGGCCTCTTGTATTTCTCACTTTTCATGGGCTTGCTGTTGGCAGGAGGTTTTGGACTGCTCTAACAACAATACCTGGGTTTGCTTTTGCTTTCTTTGAGCAGATCTCTTTCTCCCTCTTCATGCTGATATGCTCCTGGCCAATAGTGCCTTTCCCTAGGAGTAGGTTCCAGGGTTGGTATCAACAGGGGAGGAATGCCTTCAGATGCTATCTGTAGCATTTTCAAAACAGCATGCAGGGATTTGACTGAGCAATGCCCATTAGCTCAGATGGGAAGAGTACGACGAAGCCCTGCATGGGACTGGAATGAACAATCTTGTGGGAAAAGAAAACAAAAAGTTATTTGGCCAGGAAAAAAAAAAAAGTAATTTCTGTAGTAGCATCCTATAGCAGCTGAGACAAATCAGACCCAAACCCCTAGATCCAAACACACCTGAAAATACTGGGGGTACTGTGAATCCCATCCTGAATCCCAATTAAATCCTGTCTTGAATTCTAACTGCCATTTTGGCAGCAATCTCAGAGGAGTGTGATAGCAATGTGCATTCAGGTTCGCTGTTTCAAGGCTGTCTCAGGACAGAAAGTAAAAGTGTGAATCCAAACCAACAACTCAAGCAGAACAACTTCAAAAAACAATTGAGGCAGGGGGGAAAAAAATCACCCCTCTTGGCTCTCAGGGCTGAGGAATGAAATCTAGAGCAGTGTCATGGAGGGATAGAGAGAATCGGGGCCAAGACACTGAGGCAGAGCAGCATCCTGTGGTGGGATCACAGGAGCCTTTGCAAAGGTGTGTTTGTCTCATCAGAGGTGTGTTGTCTCAGCTGTGCAGGGAGGAATGAGGTGAGTTGCTGTAGGACTACTGGTGCCTGTGCCATAGGATGATTCATGTCCAGGGCGACCAGCGGTGCTGCAGAGGTGTAGGACACAGGGGTGAGGTTGTTTCCCTATCTATCCTTGCCTGCAGCCAACATAGTGAATTCTTCACTTTCAACAACAGCAAATTTACACTAAAGAAAGGCTCCATCAAAAGGAAATTGCTCTTGACTGTCTCTCTTTAGCCACTGGAGAGCAGCAGGCAGACAGGCGCAGGAGGCTGCCTTCCCATCCCTTGCTGCCTGGTGTTCTGTGGTTTTGGCATTGCAAAAATGGGAAGCAGCTGTGAGCCCTTTGGATCACAAATGGATATGGGAGTCTGCTACCTCTGCTAACAACTCATTTATTATCAGGGAGCAGTTTCCTCTGAGCCAGAGCAATCTATCATTTCTTAAAGACGCTGTGTGAGATTGAAAGAATTTCCTTTAGGAGTTGGCACCTGGCACCCCGTAATGAGTCCATCTTTGGAAAGAAATCTCCTTCCTCACTTACTCATTAAGGTTTCTTTTTCCCAGCTTCAGGAAGAAGGGAGAGGAATGTGCAGCAGATACACTCTTTGCTCTGAAAAGTTCAAGAGCATCACTTCTCTGAAAAATTCCTTGAGAAATGCTCCTCTCCTGCTTCTCTTTTGCTTCTCTCTCTGTGAGGAGAAAGTATTTTGCCCAAAATACTGATGAAGGGAAGGTGAAGAGGCTATTCCAGCCCCCTTGCATGAAACCCATCTATGCAACTGCAGGCAGGTTAAACCTGCCACGCACAATATCCCACCCACAGTCAGCACCTGCCTGGCCTGGATTTCACTCTGTTTCAGCACAGAGCTGCTGCTTCTGCCATGTCAGCCCGTTTGCTTCCCCAGAGTGTGGGCTTGCACAGTGGGAATGGGCTGTGGGGCCACTCTGCAGCCCCAAACAAGGCCCTGCACCCAGAGACCTGCAGTCGATCAGCTTTACCAAAGGGCATTTTGGTGCCTTGGGTGAGGGCCCCGTGGGCAGATGTTGAATGGCCTGATGTGGGCACTCCAGATCCAACTCTCCTTTCCTATAGACAGCAGTGAGGTGTTGAAAACCCATGCTAATTTTGTTCCCTGAAATAGCTAGGAGCTCACACCCATGTTTTTGGCTGCTGTTATCTCCTCGCTTCTCTGAAATCCTGGGCTTACAACATGCTCCAAGGGAATTTGCTGTCAGAGTCAGCAAGAGAGATGACAAGATGTGCTGTGTGTGGGGGGTGCACCCAGGGAAGGGAGCACTGTGACCCTCTGCAGCCATTTTTCTCAATTTTCATGTTCAGTTGGTTGACGTCGTTTAACCTTTCTTTCTTTAATTTGCACTCATTAATTATTCCAGGCAAATACAACATTTGTCTTAATTTGGGTTTGTTTTTTAAATGTCTTTTTAGTGTGAAGGGAAATCAAGGGCTACATGTATTTGGTTTAGCGCTACCAATTTCACGGATTGTGGATCAAGCCCTTTCTAAAGAAAGTTCACTTGATCCAAAGGCACTCAGTTTTGCAGCCTGTGATCCCATCACTGCTTGTCTTTACCTTTCCTGCAGACTTTGCCCAGCTGTGTTATGCTCCACCCAGATTTTTGCTTGTTCTTCCCTTCCCTGCAGCAGGATTTTCCTCCTGGCAGTTCTGCACCAGTCTGTGCCTCCAACCATTGCAAGCCCTATGCTCAAGATGCCGTGGCCATCTCATGGCTGTCGTGGTTTCTGCTGTTCACTTGTTGCATCTGCCTCTTGTCATGAGTCTATTAAGCTTTCACAGCAGGGTTTATACTTGTTTACTGAATATTTGGGGTCTTGATTGTTAGCTTAGGCCTGTAGGTACCAAAAGAAAATGAGAGCTTTAAAGGCATTTTAATGTTTACTGACTCTTCCAGGAGCATCAGTACCTAATGGTGATATAGTGTGTTCTAAGTGATACTAAGTGCCCCTGTACATCTGTTTTGAGAGTAGCACAAATAGGCTTTTTGTTTTATCCAAAGCACTTTTTTGGGGGGATAAAAGAACAAGCCAAAAGCAGAATTATAGCTCAGTGATTCTTTTTCGTGGAAGGAGTTTGTTTCCACTCTCCTGTTCCGTGATGGTGCTGCTATCTGCTGCAGAACAGGCTCTGACAGCAGCCAAACCAGGATTGCTTTCATGGTCCACTTTCTTCCTGCCCCATTTCTGGCTCTGATTCACTTTGGATGACAAGGGGAAAGGGCAGTGCTGTGTGACCTCAGCTTGGCTGTGCTGTACTGGAGGGTTCGCTCATCTCCTTCTCTCTGCCTTGGTTTGACACAGTGCTGTAGGATATCTTGTCTGGGAGTAGATCCCCTTCCACAAATGCTTGTCTCTCCCAGAGTGAGATCTTGCTTCAGGATCATGCACTGGTCTCGCAATGGTGTTTTCTGTTTTGTCAGAGATACCTCCTGTCACCATCAGATGGTTGAGGAGCTCTAATGGCTTCTTTGTGGCATTTCTTTTCTCAAGAAGTGAAAGGAAAAGATTGTGCAAGGGGAATACACTAACACATCACTGGTAAAAAAAACCTTGAAAAGTGTGTATTGAGGAAAAAAAGAGAATTGAGTTTTAGGAAAGTGGTAGAATCAGGCACAGACGATAAATGAGAGCTGAAGGCTTGTGGCAAGTGCATTAGAGGCAGCCTCTAACGTGTTCTTTAAATCAACATTTGCTGCAGTTTGGTTCCATCCACAGACAGCAGCTAAAGCAAGCAGTGAAATGTCTCCTCTGATTCCACATCCCATGGCTCTCACCGTGGGGCTGTGCAATTAGTGAAGGCACCAGCATGGAAAAGGACAGCATCTGAGGTCCTGAGGGAGCAGCACCTGATGCTTTGGGCTGTGTAGGCTTTTCTGCAAGGAGTGAAAGACTAATCACTTCTCAGACACGTCCTGGAGTTAACAGAGACTTTGACTTCCAGCCTCAAATGACCTACAGGTGCCTTTGAGACCTTGGCTGTGTCAGTAGCTCTTTCTCTTGCGTGTGAGACTGTATTTGAAGGGTGGCTTTAGGAAGAAGCTATATTTAAAGAGTTTTAGAGATACTCTCCTATCCTGTTGCCTAGTTTTTGGGTTGTTTGTTTTTGTTTCCTTTTCCCAGTGAGACTGGACAGAAGGGAGTGGGAAGGAATGGCATTAAGGAGGCACCACCAAAGCCACTATGAGAATATCTGGATTCTCTCTGGTTCAGCAGCATCCATTCAGTGGAAAAGGCTGGGTGCTCAGAAGGAGGGATGAGCTTTCTGTGACTGCCATTGTTGATAAATAAGTAGGGAGACATTGCCCTTAGGAGAGGACACAGCTTTGAATTTCTGGTCAGTCCCACACTGGCCATCTTGGGTTCAAGTTTATGGTTATTGCTCTTCCTGATGAATCAGATCCTTCCTTGAGAAGGTCCACAGATCCTTGATAAGTGAGGATGGCTGTCTGGTGGATACCCAAAACTGTCCCATGTCTGCTGGCACATGAGCAGCATTGTGTGACATCTGGGAAGTGAGGGGGAATCACTGCTCTTCTCCTGGAAGTGCTAGGCAGCATATGGGTAAAGGCCATGTAGGTGCTCTGAGTGGGTGAACAGAAACTACCTCTGCATGCAGGATCCTTGGGAAGGTTTTCCCCCAAGCAGACCTTTCCATGGAGCAGCCCAGCAAAGCGGAAGTGCCAAGGGGCCGTGCTGAGTGGTCACAGTCCGTATTTTCCACCATCCGTTCTCCCCTTGCTGTTTTCACAGCAGGAAAATATCCTTCACGTCAACAGTGTAGGCTCATTCATCTCCACTCCCCAAGTGACAAGAGCATGAATCACCTGCTCGTCTCAGTCTTCGTCTTCCTCCCCAAATGTAGCGCTGGGCTCCGGCCCAAACGCCCAACCAACCTGGCCGGCACCTTCACATGGGGTGCCTTGGCAGAGGAGGGACGGGCATTGTGTAGGGGATGAACACCCACAGGACTAAGGCACTTCAGGAGAGGAGGGAGTGAAGCAGCTCTCCTTCTCTCCTGCTGCCCACAGAGAAGAGTTTAATCTCAGTGGGAAGAAACTGAGAGGGGTGCATTTAATCCTGACCCTTGCACAGGGGAGGAGGGCTTCTCTTGAATTCACTTTTGTGGAAGGAGGGCAGCTTGGGGGCACTAATCCTCCCAAGCAAAGTATTTCACTGGTGGTGACTGGAAACCCAACACGCCTTTGAGTAGACCATGAGCCATCCTTAACCTGTACAAAGTCAAGGAGATATCTTCACACCCACATTAAAGAAAAAAAAAAAAATCATTTCCTTTGGGCTTGACTTTTCCATGTCATGACTTCCCACAATAAAATAACTAAATGTAGTCCAATGCAAAATTCCCAGCAGACACAATGTAGTTATGATGGAGATGCTGCAAATAAGGAGAAATGCATGTTCTGTTTAGTTTTCCCTGCTGTGATTGTAGCGAGACCTGGAGTTTTCCAATCTGAGCTTGGCAGAGAAAAGCAGAATATGCCTAACTACTGCAGGGCTTGTAATTATTGTTAGGCTTTCTGTGGTTTTATCAAAGTATGAAGTGAACTCTGGGAGAGCTGTAAATAATGCTTTCTCCCAGGATGTCCCGAAGCTGGACCCTGGCACATACAGGTGCTTCCCAGAGGGACTCCCTTCTGGTTGCAATCAATAACAGAAATGACTGTGGGGACAGCCAGATGCACTGAAAAGTCACTATGCCTGATGTGATGTCCTCATCATCCCTATGTGGGAAAACAGACATTTACTGCCTATAAAACATTTTATTTTCTGAGGGTATTAGAGGTTCCTGTGTAGGTGAGGGCATTAGCTTTATTTAAATGCTCAAAATATTTATTGAGGACATGCTTCCTCTATATTCTCTCATGATAGGATGCCCCAAATCCAATGACATTAATTAGCTACTTAAACTTTTTTCCCCCCCAGCTATGGCCAAATCTCTCTGGATTTAGCAGCACTGCAAAGATTTAACAGAAAGTTTAAATGGGAAAAGCATATGAGAGGAGAAATTGTAGGAAAAGATTCTGTGCCTGTTAACTGTTGGCATTTATAAATTATAGCTGAGAGATGTCATATCAGTAGAAATGGAAAACAGCTTAGTGGATTATAAAAATACCCTCTATAAACCATTTTAATGCCTAATTTTTTTAAGTCTCTTATGGTAGGTGTCATAAAAATGAGTTCTAGCAGAAAGGATAAAAATTTTCCCTCTGTAAACTGGCTAACTGGTGATTAGAGGCTGTCAGGGAGAACAAACTCTTGACAAGGCTGAGTTTGGCTGAGGACAGCCGTCTCCTGTTTCTGGCGAGGTGAGTTTGCCTGTGGGTGAAGCAGATCCAAACCTGCAGGGTGAGTATGACTGCAGCCAAATGTCCTCCCATTCCAAGGAGGCAGTTTCTGTTGACCAGGAGGAGAGGAGCACTGAGGAGCGAGTGGTGGGGGCTCAGCTGTGGGGCAGGGACTATGTCAGGGTCTGTTTTGGGGCAGCCCATGAAGGGACATTGCAGAGGGACAGCAGCCCTGGAGGGAACAGGCAGGATGGCTGGAAACTGCAGTTGTGGATATGAGATAGGGGGGTGCAAAAAGATGCCTGTGGGATGTCCTGGAAGCAGCCATGAGGTGGTGTAGGACAAAAAGATGCATCCTGCTGCCTACTACACTGCAGTGACTTTGGTTCCACCACACAGCTATTTTAGTTGCCCAGTGGCCAGGGTTGTCTGGCACAGGCCATTTCAGAGAGGTTGCTACCCCAGGTTTCCTTACTCTCTCCTCTGAGGCCCCTGGGCACCTTCTGTCCCCTCCTGTGCTTTTGAAACCCACAGCCAAGGCTCGATTCTGGGTTAGGATATTTAAGGCTGCAATGTTTTGCAGTACATTTCCAAGCTGCTTGTGTAGGAAAGGGTAAATGACCTACCTCTCCCTGTCCTTTCACAGTCTAGTTCCCAGGATGCATTCAAAGGCACTTATTCTCTTGCTACCTTTGAAGGCTTTGTGTCAGTCTTCCCCACAGATCCTTGTACCTCAGGCCTCTTTTGTGCTTTTTTTTTTTTCCCAGAAAAAAATCTGCAAGTGGGATAGAAAATGGCATTAACTTTCCCAACGTGAGCTCACAGCAGAGCTGCATTTGCAATGTGTCATTGGGACTGTCAGGCTGTTTCCACAGGGAGGCAAAATTTAGTGTATGGGCTCCAGCTGAGCACGCTGTAGCACCAGTGCAGGAAAGGCAATTTCCCAAATTAAATTGCACAATACAGGATGTTGCTCAGCCTACTTCTGGGTCCTGTTCTCTGCAAGGGAGTTCATCGTGACATGAGCTGAAGGGATGAGTAACAGCCTTCAAATTGAAAGCTTTAAAAAAAAAAAAAAAAAATCTCACGCAGAATAATCCGAAGACAACTTGCACCCAAGTTCTCCAAACTCCAGTTGGGTTGGGAGTTTGTTTCCAGTCACAGAGAGATGAGCTGTCTTGCCTCTGGGCTTTTTCTGTTCTCTTGTATAAATCAACCAAGGAATGACTATAAAATGAATTGGAGGGAAAAAAACCAGAACTTCTCTGGCCCCTTTCCTTCCTTTCCCATTACCTTTCCTCTGTAGATGGTACAAGCATGAGCCTTCATCTGTCCACCTTGCACCAAAAGCACCCAGAGAGGAAGGGATCTTGGGGACCCTTGGTTCACATAGAAGTTTTCACAGGGAAAAGCAAAAGGAAGAAAAAGTGGGAGGCATCTTCTGATTACAAAGCTTTCTTATCTAAAATTAGTGGTCTTATTCAGAGACAATACAGGAATAGTGACTTTTTACAATTTTATAGTATTAGGGGGTTTTGCTAGCTCAGTGGTCAGTTTATTCTCTGGGAGATTGTTTTCGTCTTTACAGAGTTTCCAACCCAACTTTCTTGGAGGCATGAATAGACTGTAGCCTAAACCTTTATAAACCAGACAGCAAATAAGTAGATTATGTGACTTATTAGCACTGTTAAGCCCATCAGGTATTTACAAAAAGTCAGAGCTGCTGGTTTTGTCAGGTGGCATTACTGTGCCCGTGTAATAGCCCAGCAGAGCAGCTCAGAGCGCAGGAGAAGCAGCTGCTGTTTAGACTTTCAGAGCTCCTTTTGTCTTGTCATCACCCAGTAATGGCTATAAACACCCATGTTCTCTCTAATTCCAGATGAATACACCCAATGCCCTCTGCTGCACACATTCTCTGCTCTCTGCCACGTTTTTGTGACTGGCAAGTATCCGCAGTGTGTTGCAAAGTAATTCTTTGCATACACCCATAGGTGCCTACCAAGCCAAATGAGAATCCCTTTAGTACCAACTGGTGAGGAAGGGTTCCAGAATGATCCTGTGAACTGCGCGTTTTAGATGACTGGAACAAGAAAACAAAACTATATGGTATGGAATTTAGAAAGGAGGTTTTCTGGGGGGGTTTTGGTGGGGTTTTTTTTCCTTCTTGGTGCCTGCTGTTCCACAGCACCAGCTTTTCCACACATTCATGTTGTACCGCAACATGCAGTGATATTACAAGAGGTTCTCTGGTGTGATGTAGGCAGAAAACTGATTCCTCAGGAGATTTCAGCAAAATGGCACCATGGGAGATGATCCCATTGTTTGCAACATTCTTTTACGTTGAGGATTCTGGTCCTTGCTCCTTTGTCATAATCACACTCAAGGCTTATTGTTGTTGTTTTTCAAGCTTGTCTTACCTGTTATAAACTTCTGAAACAAAACTGGAGGAAATTAAGTGCTGAAATTACAAATCTGGTGGTAGAGAAGCTAATTCCCTTTGTTCTTCGAACATTGAATTTGAACAACTCTCTTAGAAAGGCTCTCCCATAGGACAGCTCCACCATGTGAAATTCCCAAGAGATATGACAAGTGAAATAAATAGTTCATCTGCCAATGAATGTGGCAGCTGGATGACTGTATTTCTTGCTTGTAGGAAAAACCTTTTGGGTAGATGGATCTCACTGAAATGAGGGAGAGGGTTTTGCAGGTGGGAGTGCAAACACCTCTTTGTGTCTCCCAGCCAAACTAGATTAGAGGAGAACAAATCACTGATGGTTACTTTTGCTAAAGGTGTTTCAAAGGAATCATTGAACCATGCCCTGTGGGGAGAGCTTATCCTGCATTCCCCCACATGAGCAGGAGAGCTCTGTTAACACACAGAATTCCCAAACAGCACTATGTGCTGCTATTCAGGTCTTAAGCATCCTTTTGCAAATGCTGGTGCAGTTCAGTGTGATTTTGCAGTACTAACTCCAAAGGAAGCATGAAAGCAGGTAATCAGAAAGGATAACATCCTATTTTTTGAGGTTTCCAGTGTAGTGGGCTCCAGTTTGATTTATGTTTTAGTGGTGAGTTGTTTGGGCGTTTTTTGGTAGGTCGTGGACAGCCCTCTGTCTGTCTCCCACTCAGAAATGTGTTCTCCGTAAGTGCTCCAGCAGAAATGATGTCTGCTGGAGTCTGCAGACAGCCTAGAAAAAAAAAAAAATCTCTCAGAAGCATGATCCACATCCTATTCCTCCCTCTCCCCACACACTCATCACTGCATCTTCTCCCAGTGGAGCGGTGCTGAAGCCTAAGATACCACATTAAATGTCAGTCATTTAACTACTAGTTATTTTAGCAAATAAGAGTGGGACTGTCTCCCTGGGGTTGACTGAAAATTGTTAAAGGAGGGAACAAAAGGCAAGAAAAGAGAAAAGAAAAGGAGAAGAAAGAGAGAAAAGAACAGAAAGGACCAAGGGAAGCATAGGCAGAAGGACTCATGATGCCAGAATCTGAGAGAGACGGAGTCAGAGGAAGGCGCCTCACTGGCATCAATAGGCTGGTTCCCACCAAGTGGTTCAGGGGGTAATAATGAGCCCTTTGTGACATACCTAAATTATCCAGCCTCATCCTCAAGACTGTATTCTGACTTGGGTCTCTGATTCTCCTGCTGGTGTCAGCAGCAGATCTGCACTTTGCTGATCCAGACCCAGTCCACTTATTTGGAGGGAAACCTTCTCCAACATGAGGGGATGCCCCTGTGTTTGGGACGTGGCAAAAGAACTGCTGATTAACCATATGAGAAGGATGGGAATCCTCTATTCTTTTGACTTCTTTCTTGCTCCATATTCCCTCCTCCTTAAGTGATCTTCTGGAAGCCAATTAATAGTTGGTGGAACAGAAATGGAGCTGATATCTACTTATTGCCTGAAACAATTGGGAGATTTTCTCTTGGAGAATCACGTTAACTCCCTGTGTTGGCAGTGCAAGATTTCTCTACATGCATATAGCATTCAGGGTGTGTATTAATAAGCTGTCATCTGGTTGTTCTCATGAGTTGTGTTTGTTACATTCCCTGAGGCTCTGGTTTTCTGGCATGGAGGGCTACATGAGTTTTAAATCTGGAGTCTGTCCATGCACGACTTTCAAATTCACATTGGAGAACACTTCAGGAAGGAAAAAGCAGTTCTCAAGTCAGAAGAGCACCATTGGTGCTGGCAGAGAACACCACAAAGCAGAGAATCCCTCCCAGGAAGCCCTGTTCTCATCCAGAATTAATCAGAATAGTTTTTTGAAAGTGTATAGGAACTGTGGATATTCTCAGTTGCAACAGCTAATAGACATACATAGAGATTTTAATGGCATTGCTCCAAGTAACCAAGAGCAGAACTGTCCCCTTGCCTGGGGATCCCAAACCTGACCTCCAGTATCATCAGGAACAGTGTGTTTTCCTGAGGGTAAACATGGAACCCCACTAGAAAAATCAAACCAGCAAAACCAAACCCAACCCAGTCTTCCTTAAATCACTGTAAAATAACAGCTAGTTAATTATCTTTAAGATATCTCTATTTACTTGTATCTTAAAAGGCACACCAAAATCATAACTATGTAGAAGATAAAGCCAATGTCTGCATTTTATGTGAATAGTGCAATCACAATGATAAACTCTCTCCTGTTAATATTTCATCTGCTTATCATTTTCAACACTGATGAGGGAGGGCAGGAAAAGTGAATTTGTGCTGGGAGTCCGTGTAATATCCATTAGAAAAAACAATGCCTGACAAGCATAGCAGCCCCTTGAGAGCTTAATCATCATCGAAACTAAGTACAGAAGGAGGAAAACAAACCTTTTGTGAAAACTTGGGTTTTTTTAAAAGAAACAAGCCAAAGCAGACTCATATTTTGCTTGTTCAAGGCTATTCTATGTAAATGAGAGCAAAGTACTGCAACAATCAGACAAAAAAGATATTTCACGTCATTGCCCATTGGGGTTTTGACTTTCAGTATATTTTTCCAATGTCTTTTAAAACTTATTTTATCCCAGAAATAATAAAAGGTCCATTCATATGCTGTTGTAGAAGGTCAGAGAGAAAAAGTTTAAGTTGGCTCTATGATTCACACCTTATTTTTAATACTCTGTTTGTATGCATAAAAAAATTGGTTAAATGTATTTGGTACCAAATTAACCCTTACCCCTTCAGGGGTGAGCTTGCAGAGCATGTTTGTAGAGCAATATCTGAAAATCCCATTGCTGTGTAACCAGAAATGCCAAGTGCTAAAAGTCCTTATTTGCTTGTCTTACTTGTCATTATCTGTAGAGGAGGCACCTCTTTTTAAAGATAACATAGGAATAAAAAAGCTGTTACACTGAGCTCAACCAAAGATCAAACTACCCAGTGCACTGTCTGTGATAATTTGGTATAGCAGCCACTTCAAGGAGAGTATAAAAGATACTGCCTCCTGGTTTGATGCTGTATAATGTGAAGTTATATAATATATATATATATATATAAAAATTATATGTATTATAATGTAAGTAGTATATAATACTAGAATTTGCATCCAGAGTATCTTGTTTAATAGCCAGCAACAGAGCAACTCCCAAGTATTAGAAATCTCAAAATTCATTTACACCAAGGCTCGTCTGGCACAGAATTCCAAGACTTAATATTGCATCAAATACCACTTTGGTTTTAAACCCACTGCCTGTTCTTTTCTGGGTTTTCTCCTAAATCTTGGCCTTTGAGAAATGAAGAATGTATGTTATTATTACCTTATTCCCCTTTCCAACCATTCTTGACTTTATGGGTCTCTATCAGCCCCATGGTATTCATCTCTTTTTCAGTCTGCACAGTCCTAATGTCCTTAGTGTCCAAATATCTCAAGTCATCCGTGACTCTGAAAGTTGTGTTAACCTTTTGATGCCTTTTTGCATTCTACAGTATCCACTGGGACACGTGGAAGGGTTTTATCTGTTCTTTGGCCCTTTCCTATGTTGGAAACTCTCTGCCCTTACACCTTGCGGGGTTTGCTGTCTTCTACAAATTCCTCGTGGTCCTGATTTTCATATCTCCAGGATGTGATCAAATGAGCATGTAAATGGAGACAGATGCCTCTTGTGGCACCTGTAATGGACTGTTTCAGCCATTAGATCTGTAGGAATCATTTTTCCAAGGCCTCCTTCTCTCCAGGGGGAGAACTATTGCATTATTCATGGTCGCTATTTCCACTGTAAACTCTTGTCTCATGATTACAGCCTGCCACACTTTCCCCCCCTCAGTTTCCTCCCCCAATTCTCTTGCACTTTCATGTTTCTTGCTCCCTTGCAATGCTGAAGGTGTGACTCCTTGAAGTGCTCATGGAGAAAGTATTCTGTCATGAGAAGAACACAGAGCTCCAGCAGCCTCTCTGTGTCTGATGAACAAGGCAGTGATCCCTCCTCCCTTTCTGCATATGCATTTTGTCCCATCAACAATGGAGCTGATTTCACTTTCATGTTTAAAAGAATGGAAAAGTACACACTCACCTCCCCTCACTTATAGGCAAAGGGAGTGATTTGGTAGCTAGCTTGAATATCTTGTATCAGAATACTCTACTGCTTCAAATTTTATGCCATACGGGAGTAGTTCGGATAGCCTGGAACAACTTCATCCTGGATGTAACAAGGATAAAAACTTTATAAGTCTCCTTGGATTGCCTTAGCCTTCTGCATGATTTCTTACTAAGTAATTGATTTAGAAAATAGTAGGAATAGAAAAATATACCCCTAATGGGAGAACACTGCAATTTTCCATGTCTTTGTTATACATAACTTCCATGTGTATTTAAATGAGTAGCATCAGCATAGAGCCAGGAGATATTATGTAGAAAAATAAGTGTTTTGGGAGTATCTGATGAATAAAAATAAGAATCATTTGGAAGATCTGACCTTGCAAACATTTAAGCACAAAACTGTTACCATAACCTTGCTCAAGCCCTTTCCTTACCAGGAGCTGTGGGATCTCGGGTAGGGGCCCATCTTTTCTCTGCAGCAGCATCCCAAGCCATCCTTCCAATCTTTTCTCAGCTCTGTTCCTGCTTTACTAACAAGACAAATTCAGACATTAAAAGAGAGAGAAAACAGGAATCTGAGGGGATTGAGAAGTAATTTTCCATTTCTATAATGATTTTTGTTCTGACATTTCCAGAAACATATGGCCTCATGTTCTGCAAGCGGTTTCTTAGGATGTGCTGTCCCTCTGCCTTGCTTCCCAGAACTCACAGTCCCCCACACACATGCTCACACCAACGTGCAGTGATGCCCAGCATTGCACTCCAGTCTGTTGGCAGCGGGGAAGGCGGGATCTGTGCATCCCATCCTCTGGGTTCCTCTGGAGTTCAGCCCTTCTTGCTTCAGGAACAGGAGCTTATTAAGACACGCCGCTGTACGGCTTAAACAATCTGCTTTAAAGGAGGCAGATTAAGGCCAGCAGGCCCAGTTTCATGGTTTTGAACACCCTGAGTTCAAGAGCTCAGGTGCCCCTCAAAAACTGTTCCTCTGGTGCTCTGGGCAGCTCTGCAGCCTGAACAGGTCTATGAGCTGCCACCTCTGCAGCAGCTCACAGGCTGGGAATTGGAAGAGATTTCACTGAAAACCTTCCTTTCCCGTTTTCCCTCATTTGTAATATGTCATGTAGGTCTGAGTAGCTGAAAGAACGGTGGGGGCAGGGGTTCACAAGTGCTTCACTGGTCTGAGCAGGCAGAACTACAGATTCCATGTGCTGCTGGTGACAGATAGGGTGAAAACAGCAGCAGATCCTGCAACAAGAGCCCTGTTGCTAAGGAGAACCCTCTGCAAGGAGGGAGAGAGGAATCTCCAAAACATACGCGGATATCCAGGGTGTCCCTGTGAACAACTCTGTCTGCACAGCCACTGCAGACAAAGGGGATTGCAGCAGAAATTTGAGTAGCTTCTTGGGTCCAGGCCCTTATATCATCTGTGCTTTGTGTGGCTCTCCTGGATTGCGTGTAAATTTTTTAAACCCAAATAATATGAAATATATAAGAAAATAAATATGTGAAAACTCTGAGAAGAATCCAACCCGTTTTAATATCGATTGTCCCAAGGACCATTTCATACAGCAACAACTACCCCCTTTTTGTATTTTTTTTTCCTGTCCAAGCTATTTTTTCAGAAAAAGATGATGTGGGCGTGGGAATCAGAGCTGAGGGAGGATCATGAAAAGCTGAAGGAATTGGAGGGCAGGTGATGGGGAGGAAAAAACACTACCTACCACGTGTCTCTTGTGGCATCAGGACTGGGGTTCCTCCACCAGAGCAGGGGGTGCTATGAACCCCTCCTGGTGTGGCGTGGCAGATGCAGGGATGCCTGAGGGCACAGGGATGCTGCTGTGCCGGCAGGGGCCGCGTCTGAACCGGAGCTATTTTCAGGCCATGGTAGACGGGGCTGTGGCTGCCAAACAGACGGTTCCTGACCTGCCAGCAGGTATCCCAGGAGAGAGCAGTTTGCAAGCACAGCAGCTACCTGAGCCTGCCGTTTGCTGTGGCACCGTTTCCTCGAAATTCCCCCCTCCCCAGCCCTGGAAGCGGCACTTCCAGGAACGATTTCTCCACCTCCCACATGCAGAACCAGAAAGCCCATTTTGCTTGTAGATCCCTGAAATTGGAGGGGGAACATCCAACCTCACTACACAGTTCTGCTAATGAAGCTGCTGAGAGTAATTAAAGTGCAGCAATATCTGTTATGATATTTGAAATAAGGCTTGCTGGGGATAATTATGCCACTCAGCTCTCTCAATGTCCCCCAGCTTACAGATGTGTGCCCAGCACCCCTGACAGAGTAATAGCAGCTTTCTAGTTGTACCTCTCATACTGAAGAGGGTCTGTGCTGAGGCTCAGTCTCTGTGCAGCGCTCAGGTCCCCATGGGCACTGAAGTGAGCTGTGAAATTCAGTCTCAGCACCAGGGAGATCTGGAGGCTGCTGTCTCTGCTCACCAGCACTGGGGGAGTGGTGATGGGCTTCAGAGAGTACTTTTATTCCTGTGTGTCTGTGTCATTGGCTTTTTCCGTGATGGAAGTGCAGAAATAGGAGCAAACTGCCCCAGCACATGAAGAGCAGCAGTTCTCTGCTGTGTGTCTCTGTGCTGTCTCTGCCGTCCCCCTGCCATCAGCTACACCATCCCACTCCACATGGGCTGAGTGACCCACATTGTGCCAGCTTGTGGCTCCCAGCCCCAGCCTGCTCCCTGAGGATTTTGCCTTTTCTTTCCGACTCCAAGAAGGTTTATTTTTAAGATTGGAAACCTCAAAGGCATCCCTCTGCTGCCCTGCTGCCAACAGTGCTCTCTTGCTCATCAGCTGGCATACCCTGCCTGCTGTTATCTCCATTTTAAAATCACAGAATGAGTTATGCAACATAAAATCATCCTGGGTGAGTTTTGATCTCATTTACACCTCTGTGAATCAGAAGCGGTTTTTTGGTTATGATTTTTGTTGCTGGTCTTGCAAAAGGGAAGATGACTCGGGGCTCCCCTGAGTTTTCAGGAGAAAAGTTAGAGTAGGAGAAAAAGGACTGAAAAAATGAAAGAGTGTTATATGAACAGGGAATTTCTCTTTCCCACAAAGGCTACTGTTTGTCATCCCATCCTCTAAGAGTTATCTCTTGCATTCCTGATTCCAAGTTCTGGCTCAGGTCAGTAAAAAAGTGACACCAGATGCATTGAGTTACAGTCACAGAAAAGAAGGTGCTGATTTCTCCTTTCTCTCTGAATTCTTTCAGAAGCCATTTTTATTTCTTCAGAGTCTTGATAATGAAAGATTGTAAGGAATTTCTTTTTTAATTCCCTTTTCTGGATATGTTTATCCAAATCAAGTTTGATACTTCAGAAAATAAGAAAATCTTATAGGAGAACCCAGGTCCACTACTTTAGCAAATTCTGTGGGTCAGTCCAATATGTCAAGATATTCATCATGATTCAACTACAGTGTTTTTGTGTCTGACACAGGATGGAGGGATGTCTGCCAGCGATGCTTTTGTTGACCCATGTCCTGGGTGGCTGGTACAACCTCCCAGGGCATGTCCTGGCCCAAATCTCTATGTTTTTGTGAAAATCCAGGAGAAAAGCAGGCTATTTCATGCTATGCCAGCAGAAATCTTGCTGATTTTTTGCTCTGGGAGAAAAGGGACTTGGCAGCTATGGGGATTGTTAAGGTCTGCATTACCAAGGCATCTTCCAGGCATAGTGATTTTCTTCACAGGGCCATATTACTGCTCAGTGATTGCATAAATAACCATGTTTTCTTTTCAAGGCAGCAAGTAATGGCCCTGGAAATGCTGTGCAGCTGTGTAACCTCTACCAGCTCTTGTAGTCCTTCAGAGACTCTTGATTTTTTCCCCATTGCCCCTCTGACTCAGTTCTTTTTAATGATATTTACAGCATTTAATAAGAAACTCCAAATTGCCTTGGTAAACCACTGATTCCTGCATGTGGGTAAATTGACTCTCTTTGTTACTTTGTGTGGATTATCCCCCTCTCAGAGCCAGTGTAGAGAATGTGCTTCAATGCACAATATATCCCATCTTTTGAAATTCATGAAGGATTTTTTTTTTTCTGTACCTTCTGCGTTTCATTTCTCTAGGCCAGGTGCTGTCAAAACCTTGAAATTTACTGGCTCTTACATCTCCTCTATGAAAAAAAAAAACCCACAAAAACAGTTGGAGAGAATTCACCCAGCAGGCGTGTGCAAGACGTGGATCGCAACCTTTACACCTCACTGTGCATCCAGATGTGTGTGTGGCTAACTCTCAACAGCCAAGCAGGCTGACCTTACACCACAGGCAGGGGTGAGATGCTGAAAGCCAGCAGCAGCCTGATGCTGAGCCAGGACTCGGCTGATAGGATGAGTCCATAGTGATGGATGTGGCTGAGGAGCCTTTTGTAACTGCAGCAACTGCTCTCAATCCTGCCTGGTGCTGCTCTCTGCAAGCACTCAGTTAGTAGCAATCGGGTTCCTGAAACCATAAGCTTGTTTTACAAGTCATGCATTTTTAATACTATGTTGAATTTGAGGTTTCTTTTTATTAATCTCTCGCTTTTTAGCACTGAAATCTCATATTCTTAATTTTTTTCCCTCCTGAGGTTGAAAGTCTGTACCTTACTGAAAAAGAAAAAGAGATACATGACTCAATCAAATGACTCCAGAACTCTAGACTTTATAGACCTCAGTCAACCTTGCAAGCCCTGTCCTGAGACTACAAGAGCAAGTAGGACTGTCTGCATCCCTAAATCAGTGATGAAACCCCATGTGTTAATTTTCAGAGAGAAAAATATCCCTGAGTGCCATTGCAGGTGGTTTATGTAAAGCTCTGCCTCAGTCCTTACTGCTGTGAATTTGGGCCAGCACTTAGAGCAGAGATGGAGGGGCTGAATCACTGGAGACATTCTGTTTCTGTGTAAATGATTTTATGGCCATTGCAAGGTCTCCTGCAGTTGCTGTAACACCACTTTAGGAACAAATCCGCTTCGAGAGAAGCTGACGGATGCTGAATCATGGAAAGGAAATGGTAGCTTGTGAAATCCCAAACACCCCAATCTGGGGATCTCCATCTTGAAGGGACCTGCAAAATTACTGTACTCACAAGTGGAGATGAAATCTCCTATGTAGTTCAGTATGAATACCTCTCACTGCCAAGACATTCTCCCTTTAATTAATATTTCATTCTGTTGATGCACCTTGTCCACTTATTTTCCCAGTTGTTTGCAGTGCAGATTTCCCAAATTGTTTCCTTGGGGCACTTGCAAAATGAAGATCTCACATCTGAGGAATTCCTTGCAGCTCAATTAGTGAAATTTCTGGGTGAAAAATGTATGCACTTTTAATTAAAAAAAAAAAAAATGTACCCAGCAAAACTAGCCTGGAGGTAGTTTGAAAGTAAGAGGAATATTTTGTTAAAAAATGAAGGAAGAAAAGACCCAAATCCCAAGTGGATTAGTAGTTACAGCACTGTTATGTCCAGAAACTACCAGAAACCTTTTCCCGGTGATAGATAATGGGGATCTCATCACCATATAAAATATGTCACCTCATAAAAATGTCAAAAGCTGAAACCACAGGAGATCTGAGTTGCTGGAGGATCTTCCCTAACTGATCTGCAACAGAGAGCACATCATCCTCCTCAATCCTGGGGCAAGTTGAGTTAGAGAAGGGATTATTCTTTGGGCAGACCAGCACAAAGCTGTGGAATTGCCTCTGTTTGCTCTGCCTTCAGCTGGAGCATGGACCTGTACTGGTTCAGATCCTGCAGTTTACGTAAAATCAATCCTGAGCTGAAGTGGAGAACTCTCATAGTTCCCAGAGGGTCTTATTTCTTTTCCCCTCTAACTGGTGCCAGACCAGAGCTTTCCCCCAGGTTATTCCAAGCCTGGAAAAGGCAAGCCTGCACATCTGTGCTTTGCAACACCACAGTGAGGACTTCCTCATGCTTGGTATTTGCAAAGAGGAGAATAAATTCACCAGTGCCTGCACACAAAAACCCAGCACAAAGACAACACGATGCACTTCAGGGAGTGTTTACACAGGGTTTTGGCAGAAGGAATCTATGTGGAAGTGCTGGTATGGAAATCTGGGGAAGCTGCAGTCTGTACCTTACTTATATTGAGCCCCCTCTGCTCCCCTGCTGTGGTGGCCCCTGTGCCACCAGGCAACCCTCCTGAGCAAGGGCTATTTCAGAGAGTCTCTGTGCCACTGGCAATGATTCCAGTGCTTTTTATTTTGGGCTGAACTGCCGTGGGATTTGATGGGATACCCTGTGCAGAGCTACCCTCATTCCGTCTGCACTCTGCTGAGCTGTGGCAGCTTCTGGCCAAGGCAGACACACACTGTGGGCTAAGCGTGAGGCAGGTGCGTGGTTGTCCTTTCTGCGTGTACCAGATTGCTGCACAGTTCACACAACAGACTGGCAGTGCCTCCCACCCGCTCAGCTGCCATGCAAGAGGCTGACAGGGCCCAGCTCAGTCCCTGTGACCCAGCTTGTGCCCTCAATTCTGTCCTTACTACCACCTTTATCCTGAATGGACCTGTTGGCCTCAGCGGGGTTACTGGTGGGACCAGGTCTTCACAATCGAGTGAGGTTTTAGCAAGGGGCTTCCTGGGTAGAGAACATTTTGCTAATGTTTATTTTGGGGTTGCTGAGAAGCAGGGGAAAAAAAAGGTAATGAAGATAAAGAGGAGAGGGATAGAAGCTGTTGGGAGATGGTAAGTAAGCCATGAGGAACAGGAATCTCCTGCATGGCTATTCACCTTGGAGCTTCTTCAGGGATTCCTGTACTCAGCTGATGAGTCCTCTGAGCAGCATCAACGCTCTCCAACGTGACTGGGTGTCGAGAAAGGCAAAAAGCTTAGCTGAATGTCAAGGAAGGTTTAGGTTAGGTATTAAGATTCTTCACTCGGAGGGTGGCTGGGCACTGGAACAGGCTCCCAAGGGTCACAGCACCAAGCCTGATGGAGTTCAAGAAGAACAACATTCTCAGGCACTCAGTGTGATTCATGGGACTGTCCTGGTCAGAGCCAGGAGCTGGACTTTGATGATCCTTGTGGGTCCCTTCCAACTCTGGATATTCTATGATTTTATAATTCTATGATTCTATGATTCTGTGATTCTGTGAACGTGAACCTCAGAGGATGACTTTGTGCTGATGAAAAACCTTTCCCCAGGAGGACAGTGACAGTTTTCTGTCATATGTCTTCCCCTCCCACAATGTGCCCAGTCCTGAGGACCACTCAGATTTTCACTGGAATTACAAGGGTGGCCACTTTGCAGCACACTACCCCTATACCTCTATTATAGAGAAAACATAGGGGGAATTATTTCCTTCTGCCACTGGCTGCTTGGAAGTATTTTGAGTATATTTAGGAAGAAGAGTTTAATATTTGTAAAAGAAAAATTCATGAGTTTGAATGCAAGTGTGTTCAAAGTGGGAGAGGGGACCAGCATGAACCCCATTCCTCCTCCTGTCCTCCCTACTGAAGATCAGAGGAAACGGCATATGAGAAATGGGAAGAAAAGTGATGAGATGGAAACTGAGGGTGGAGGGGTTGAGAGAGAGCATTGATTGGCAGGTCCTCTCCTGATGGATCTGTTTTTAAAGAGAAATCACAAAAGTGCAGGGCAGACCATGCCCAGAGAAGAGCAAAGGAGATGCTACCCACTGTCCCTGATTTTTCTCTCAGGGAAACCTCTCCATCACAGCCCCTGACTTTGCAGCATGTGATGCAGGGTTTTGTAGACAGAGAAAATTGTGGCTGATCACAGTTTGTAGGGAAGCCCTCATGTTTTTGCTTCTCTTGCCAGCCTCTCCCTTGAAATGTAAATAAATAGGGTTGGAGACATACATAATGAGACCCAAGGGTAAGGGACTAAAAATCCAACATCATGTTTTCTTTGGCTGCATTTCTGAAAAGAAAAAAGAAAAAAAAAAAAAGGCTAGATGAGGAACGATATAAAAAGAAATCAGACCAGTTCAGCATTCAGCATACAGGAAATGTTGGAGCTGCTGTAGAGAAGCAGTGGTGTGCAAACTAATGAGTAAACAAACACAAACTGTGGGGCACACTGCCTACAAAGGCCTCCTTCCACTTTTGAAAGCAGATTCCTACTCAAACCTGGGCAAAGCCTGCTTTGAAATTTTCTGCTGCAAAGGGTAGTGAACTGCATGGTGAGTGGACAGGGGATTTTTCACCAGTCCTTGTAAAACCTCTCCGAGCCTCATTTCTTTCCAACTCTCTGCTGCCTCAACATCCAGCAGTGGTTAAGACAGCCACTGCCTTTTAGCTATAGACTACACCCGCCCAGGGAGGAAGGCAGGGCACAAAAGCTGTTTTCTAGGGAGAGGATCTCTGAGAAGCAAGCCAGTGGAATGAACCTTCTCCTGATGTCCCAATACCTGAAGCAGTCACCTCATTTCACACGTTGGGAGCCAAGTGAATGCATCTCTTTTGCAGCTGCGTGTGCTGGGCTGGGGTTGCAATCCTGGGGATGCAAACGGCAGCAGCAGGTCTGCAGTTACCAACAGGGAGTTAGAACTAACTGCCTGGGAAAAGGATCAAAGGGAAATCTTTTTACATCGTGTTTCTTCACAAAGATTGTTCCTCTACACTTGGTGCCCCTTCTCTCCAGGGCATTGCTTTTGATGTTGCATATGGCATCCTACTAATAGCACAGATGGGCTTTCCTGCTAGTCAAGCTTGTCAATGAACAAGGTGAATTTCAAGGTGAATTTCAAGGTATATAAAAAAGGTCATCCCCTCCTTGTGTAGATTTCTCTGGGAACCACTGCTGCTCTCAGGCCTCCTGAGCTGAGCCATGACTGGCTTGGCTCCCTGCAGGTGCCCTGCTGGGACAAGCACGAACCAATAAACATTCCATTTCCAGCAGAGTTTGCTTCAGTGCTGTTTGCTCCATGTTTCAGCACTAGTGCCTCTGTCTGGGAAGCAGGGAGGGAGCGACTTAGCCACTCTATGGCAAAGTCAGCTTCAGCTCTGCTCTGCCTTCCTCCTCCCCTTGATGCTGCTTCAAGGCTCAGGAATCCTGCCTGGCCATACTCAATTAGAGACATCTTTTGGGCACGAAGCAGCTGACATCAAGGAAAGCATTGCTGTAAATCAGTGTGGTAGTACAGAACCCCCTCTTGTCAGGAAGAAAATAAGTGTGAAACAATCCTTGTTTTACAAAGGGGAAACCTGCAGAAGCTATTTACACATTTCAGGGAGGGCACGTGTGACTCTAATGATGTTGTACCAGGAAAGGAGGAACCATGCATGCAGCGTTTGCAAGAGAAACACACAGGGAATGTGTCACCCAGTGGTCCCAAGTGCCCATTCCCATTTTTTCAGTTTGATACACCAAATACCTGAGAGTCTACTTAACTTTTACTTAACTTAGAGTGAACAGA
Source organism: Empidonax traillii (assembly GCF_003031625.1). NCBI lineage: Eukaryota > Metazoa > Chordata > Aves > Passeriformes > Tyrannidae > Empidonax > Empidonax traillii. The sequence continues at coordinate 1,295,794 of NW_020955361.1, read as the reverse complement.
GTGTCGCTGCTCTCTGCACCAGCCCTCGCAAAGGGAGCACAGGGTCACATGGAGAGCAAACCACTAGTCATGACCTCAGGTGAAGGGAAATTTTGGGTGTCCCCAGATGAGCAGAGCATGTCCTAGGGTGTCTGGAGCTGTTGTGTACTGCCCCACATACCTGGTTATGCTGTCCATCCACAGGTGCCACAGACAAAGAGCAGACAGAAGACACTGCCTACCCAGATAGGACCTCTCAAGCCTCAGTCCTGTTTGGTGTATTTTGCTGCCTTGCTGTTCAGGGTTAATGTTGTGTCTGCATGGGTGAGTGGGCAGCGGGCTGAATGGCAGTGATTTCATGTGGAGCACTTGGGTAATTGCCCTGCCTTTTTTGTTTGTTTGTTTGTTTGTTTGGTTTGTTTTAGTTTTTGTGTTTTTTCTTTGCTTTGCTTGTTTGTTTGTTTTATTGTTTGGTGTTTTTTTAGAATTATTTGCAAAGACATGAAAAGAAAAAAAGTCTCAGGAGAGACTTTGCAGTCAGGAATGTGAGTGTTTGTCCACAGACCCACCATGGGTCTCCTCCCCAGCACCATGGTCCAGCAGCTGCTGCATATGAGCAAAGCCTGCACTGCTGATGGGTTTCTTCAGCCTATTGAGTTCCAGTTTTACCCAAAAAATGGGTAGACAGTCTTTGGAGCAATGAAATTTGTCATTGCCCTTTGCATGGGAGTAGAGGACCCAGCTGGAATTTGGGGATTATTGTATGACTGCAGGACAAAGACAAAGACCTGCAGCCCTCAATGTACCATCCCCTTCTGCCCATTCAAAGTTCAAGGTTATTAAACACAGTCCTGTGTGATGCTGCTGGAGTGACAAGTACTCTTGAACAGCAAAACTCACACCGAATTCATAGCTGAAGAGAACAGATGTGACTTTTCTTATAGCCTTCTGGATCTTTTTGATAGAGCACTGTAAATGAGGCTATTAATTATAACAACAAGGAGAGTAACACCAAGTATTTTCCCCGGTGTTTCACAGCTTGCAGAGCTAGAACAAATCCTCCGTGCCAGCAGCCTCCAGTGGTTTTGAACATGAGCTTAGAAGCCAAGAACACCTGGTTCTTTCATCAGCTTTGCTACAGACTCATTGTGTGACATCCAAAAAGTCCCTTGAAGTTTGTTTTGGGGAGGTGCTGAGCGATTACTGCTGCTCAGCACATCTGAAACCAGCACAGCCTGGCCCTTCGTGAAACACAGCCCACAGCTCCTTTGAGCTCACGGAATGAAAGGCAGGTTAAGAATGCAAAGTTTATTACACACCTACTGTGTAATGTCATGTGGACTCGTAGCGTAGTAAACACTGCAGATATTCCAAAGGCACAAAATCTTATCTGTAGTAAACACATTCTGAAGCTCAGCACTGAATTCTCTAAGCCTGGGATGTCCCTGCACAGATTTCGGTTGAGTTTTGGCCCTTGAAGGTATTTGTAGACTACTGCCACATCCCTCCACTGAATATCTGCCAGATCCATCAGTTCCAGGCCCTTCTGTTACCAACAGAGCAGATGCATTCAAAGTTACGAAGCCCAGAGTTAGCAAAACTAAAGTGTTTAATCTATTATTAATCAGTCAGTTGCAGAAATGATAGGGCTCTGGGGGACCTCAGAAAGACATCAATATTTATGGCCTCGTTAGCAAATGCCACCTTTTTTGTTTTTTTTTTTCCCTTTTTTAAAGAGACAACAGGATTATGAAGGATGTTTATGTTTCCAGTCATTCCATAAAGAGGCAATGTCATGTTTTGGGACAGGGTGGCAGAACAAGGTATTTAATATTTATCACAAAGTATTAAGACTACCACTGTGCCTCTGTTCTTGGTCTTGCATTCAAGATTTCACCTTCTCGAGAAGCAATGACCCAAGCTGAAATTAGAGCCCCAGTTACTCCAAGCTATCTTCCAGGGAATTTTCGAAAATTAAAAGACGAAATCTCCCTAATTCCATTTGCCAAGATAAATTATATAAATTCCATAAAAGAGAAGCAATGAAATACGATTGCACTTCCAAAAGAGCTCCACCCATTACAGGCAATTTATTTTTTCTGGATTAGGTTAAACTTAGTTTGGACATTAGGAAAAATTTCTTCACTGTAGGGGTTGTTAAGCATCAGAAGAGGCTGCTCAGGATAGTGATTGAGTCACCATCCCTGGAGGTATTTAAAAGATGTGTAGATGTGGTACTTAGGGACATGGTTTAATGGTGGACTTGGCTGTGTTAACAGTTGGAATCAATGATCTTAAAGCTCTTTTCCAACTTAAACAATTCTATGATTCTATGAACGACTCATCCTGCAGGGCTTGTGCTTTGCAGTTCTTGCTTGAGTTTGTTCACTGACATTTTTTGCACCCACACCAGTGATGCTGATGTTACTACGACTGTTATACCTGGTACCCAACCTTCTTAGCCAGGTTAGTTTCTACCCTCAGATACTCCATGAGCTGGTTTCTTCCACACACTGTGTTTTGGGTGGGGTGCTTCTTTGTTTGTTTTTTCTTTGTTTTTGTGTTTGGTTTTTGGTTTGTTTGATTGATCTGGTGTATTTTCAATTACTATTCCTCTCTTCACTTTTTTTTTTTTATTAAATTTTTAAATTCTCTTTTCAGTTTCTTAATTTTTGTTAGGGTTTGTTCTTCTACTCCTCTGGAGCAGAAGAACCTCTTGGTTGAACATTTTTGTTTTCTGTTTCACGCAACAGATGTTGAGGAAGAGAACAGTGGAGCAGGGAGACTAAAATCCAAGGGGGAATGAGAGGGTAAAGTAAATAAATCAGAGAATAGCACTGTGAAAAAACATGGACTTCTTGAAAGAGGAGAAGTGAAAGAAACAATGGCCAGCCCTCAGTCAGTGCAGAGCTGCCTTCAGGTCACTGAGCTCATCACTTATTCCTTCTTACATTTGTACTTCCCTTACTGTCTCTTGATCCAGCCACTGACTTTCCCTCTTTCATACCAGGCTCAGACTTTTCTAAGCAGGAAAATGAGGTGTCTTCCACATCAGTTCACCTTCTAATCAATGTGAAAAGAGAAAACCCATCAACCTGGGCTAAGTCCAGCAGCACAAAGCCATTATGGACCAGGAGAGGATCTCTACCCATGCAACTGGACAGCAGAAAGTCTTGTGGCGTCTCCAAATTATTTTACTGGATCTGGCAGCTTTTCAAGAGCTCCCTGCACTGAGCATTCCCCATCTTTAATCTCCTTCCCTGGAGCTTGAAACTTTGTTCTCCTTCTACACGTGAGACCTCTAATCGCTGTAGTTGGAGACTGATTCATTGTGCTCTTTGTGTGTAAGGAAATTAGATATTTTTTACTTCTTTAGTTTCAAAGTACTCAGGGCTTTCCCTAGTTTTCCTCCATCCTTTAATTTGATTTTGCTTTATGATTTTGTCCTGGAGTTTTGTGCTCACTTAACTGCATTGTGGCCAATGCCAATACACCACTTCTCCAACATTGGTTTTTGCCCCCATTGCTGTACCCTAGATCGTTGCAGACAATCACAGGTTTCTGTCTAGAGGTGTTTGAAAGCTTGTGGAAAATTTTCTCATTCAAAATAGGTTTTTGCCATAAAAGATTTTTCCCCCTCAAGGAAATAGTAGTTTCAATAAATGTTTACTATCATTTTGCCATTGCAAATCTGAAATTAAAGGTAAATGTGGAGATTTTCTATGTATGCTCACACTTTTTTGCCAGTTTGCCACTTACCTCCCACCTACCAGTTGGAAAACAGAAAAAAAAAACCCAGCATGTGATGCCAATCTTCACCTATTTTCATATTTCTCTGTTCTCCCATCTTCTCTCTGCAGAGAGAAAAGTCCTAAAGAAATAAAACTATTTCTATCAGTTTCTCTGACCAAAAGGAAAATTAAGGCTGCTTGAAACAGCACAAAACTAATTGTTCTTGTTTTATTTTGATATTTTCAGCAGGAAAAAACCTACAACAATTAATGCTTCTTTTTGAGTGTGACTTCTTAAGAGGAGAAAGTAAGTTGGTAGCTCTATTCGCCAGATTTTCCTTATAGTTCTCTTCTGAGATTTATAGTTAAAAAAAAAATAATAAAATAAAAAAAAATATTTAGGTGAACTCCATAAATTCTCAATTTGGAAAGTCTGAATGGAGGAGAGCATCTTCCCATCCTCACTCCCTCCTTTCCTCTTGGCTCTGTCAGCTTCTGGGAGAGTCACTGAAGTCGCTCCTTGAAGCTCTGCCAGCTGCGTTGTGTCACCTCCTGTCCCTGCAGCCCTCTCTGGCTGGTGGGCCCTTGGTTGCCCTCACACAACACTGTAATAAATGACACCCACACTTTGATAAAAGCCACACTTTAATAAATTCTCTGTTTACAAAGAAGTTTTTTTTAAAGTCATTGACTCCAGCGTAAGCAGAGTTTGCTCAGTCCCACGGGGCAGAGCTCTGTGTTTGATAATGTGAGACACAGAAACTTTCAAATGCCTTGGTTTCCTCTACCCCTTTCAAAAGAGACTGTTTCATCTTTATGCAAATGGTAGGGATCTTCATGTCTGCTGCTCCTCTCACAGTGCTCAGCCAGCATCTCCTTCATCTGCCATACCAAGTGTAGGGAAGGAAAGCATCACTCAGGCTGGCTCCTGGGAGGATAATGGCTCATGCAGCAGCGCTTGTAGTCCACTAAATATTCATTTCCCTGTGGTTTTTTGCGTCTGTATTACAGATAAGCAATTCCTATCAGGCGAGTCAGGTGTTCCGTGTCTCTGGAGGCAGCTGAACACCAGAGGCGGGAGACTCTGGGAGTGTAAATGTGTGCTGAGGAAATGCGAGCGTGGTTTCTGCACACCACAGCAATCGAAAGGGATCCCTGGGTGCTCCCTGCTCCTGCTCATCTCCATTTCCCTACCCTGCTGCTGCAGGTGGGAAGACAAAGGCAAGACACAAAGTGCTTTTGCACTATTAACCCCTGATGATAGAAATAGTGTGCTGGTGTGAGGGGCTGCGACTCAGCTCGAACTCTACGGTGAGCACAGGAAGGGACCTCAGGGTCACAGAGTTGTGCACTCAGACAAAAATGATGCTCTGGCTGAAACCATCTCTGCTTTTGCTCCAGTGTTCCCTTTGGAAAGCAATACCCAAGCTGCTCTCCTCCCACGGTTACAAATCTTTCTGTGGTTCACAGCCTGCATTTATTCATGACTAGTTTATTTTCAGTTGTTCTCATGCCAATGTTGTCCTTTAGCATCAATAGCTCTTCTCTAGTGTTTACCGCTCTGATGTTTTTATAAACAGCAACCCATCCCCTCTCAGCCTTTGCTTTCCTGCACTAAACATGCCAGGTCTTTTAAACATCTCCTCATGTGACAACCTCTTCATTTTCCAGGACAGTTGCCCAAATATCCAAGGTTTTACCCTCAAATACCTTTTTTTACACTGGTTTATCTTACTATAAAAAAAATGCTGGTTTTACTGCACTGATGGCAGGTTCACAAGCACGTGTCAGACTTAGGGAAAAATACATGCTTCAAGCAAGGGGATAATGGGGTGTGTGGCACAAAAAAGTTCCTGTGTGTGTAAAGCATGCTGTGGATGCATGTGGAGGGATGCTGTCAGCAGGATCGTGTGTGTGAGACTCTGAAAAGGATTACTCAGTGTGCGAGGGGGCGTCGTAAGAAGGATTTTGAGGTGCGTGACACTGAGAAGGATTAGTCTCGGTGTAAAAAAGTGTGTGTGTGTGTGTGTAGAAGAGAGGGAAGATAAGGCTGGCACGTGGAGAGAGATTAGCCCGAGCGTCTGTGAGCAGGGTGATAAGGGAGGGCTGTGTGTGAGAACAGCGCTGTGAAAAGCTGGGATTTAGCTAATGGAAGGATTTGTGTGTGTGTGTGTGCAACTGTCTGGGTGGGACGTGGAAAGGGGAATTAGGGAGATGTGTGGCAGAAGGAATTTTGGGTGTGCTGGGAGGGCTCCCTTGGGTGGGTTTTGTGCCTGTACCCTCAGCAACCCAGACAATAAGGAGCAACCACAGGGTTGCTCACAGCCCTGCACGTGTGGGGTGCAGTGTGGGCACTCACGAAGGGCTCCTGCACAGGGACAGGGTCACGGAAAAAGCCAGCATGTCCCACGGGCAGGAAGGATTGAGGGGCCTCATTTGGAGGTTCTCACCTGGAAGGTGACAAAGAGGGGTGAAGCTGTGGTACAGGGAGAGGCAAAACTCTGCCTGTGAGAGCAGAGGACAAGTGAGCAGACGGCTGATGACTCAAACTGCGGCAAAGAGGGAAAAATCCCCCTGTGAACAGGACAGGACAGAGGATATGTGCTGTGCTGTGCCGTGCTGAGGAGAGGTTGTCCAGATGTGCAGCAAATGCAGTGTTTCTCAGGAGATGTGGCTCTGAGAGTGCCTAAACATCCTGCCTGCAGCTGAGTGTGAACGCTGGCGATATTTCCGCTGACCTGATGTTGTCCACCTTTCACCTCAGATTTATCCCTGCTGTGCCAGCAGTCGTAGAGCAGTTTACAATCCAAAGCAGGCGTAGGAGGGTTGACTACATCCAAACATTTATCTTCTAAAATTCTGACTTAACAGCAAAGCTTTTTCCTCTTCTTTTTTTTTTTTCCATAGGAAAATCAGGGTATTTTGTCAAAACGAACAACTTCCTACTTTTGATCAAGCTTCCGTTTTCCTTTGAAGGGGAAAAAAAGGTGATGAGAAATTTCAGCTAGCTTTATTATCTGTCTTTGTTGGATCTGTTCCACTGGCATTAGTTTCACCTCAGAGATGCTAAGAGTAAAGCCTACCAAAGCTTTTATGGTAAAATGAACTAAAATACCTTGAGGTGTCTAGGGTAACTTTCTTCAGAAAAGTTGATCCTTAGCTTGTCCAGTGGACCATTTGAATGTTTGCTCTCGGTTTAATGAGGGATCATCAAAAGCCTGGCCAGTTGCTTTGCAGCTTTCAAGAGTGTAATTATTTTTTAAGGGAGCAGGCTAAAAAGCAAGCAGCTACAATTTTAGATTGCCCTTGGTGTTAGGTGCTGAACAAATATAAGATCTCATGCCTAGAAAATAAAGTAGGAGGCTCCCAACCAGAAATGAAGAGTCCATATGAGCACTGAAGAAAATGTTATCTAGAAGCATGATCCTGAAGTACGGGGATTATCCATAAAATTAGGTCTTCATATCTTTCTTAAAGATACTCTGTTCTGTAACAAAAGGCATTTCAGTGTAATGCAGAAATAGGAGAAGTTCTGTGGCAAAGGTGGCTAAATTCCTGTTCTACATCTTCATTTCACTGAGACACAGGGTCCTTATTGCATCTACCTGGCAGAGCCAGTGGGGATAATGTCTCCCCTTTGCTCCACTGAGGACTGGGCATGGGATGGACTTGCATTGACATCCAAGAAGTCCTGGTCCAGACCATCCCTGCCCCTCAGGGAGGGATTTTCTTGGGCCAGAAACCGCTGCCTGGCAGTAACTTTTCTCAAACACCACCAGCTGGGCACCCAGTGCCGTGTTGAAAGTCAAGCCATTGAATAGGCCTTCTGGTTTTTAAAAGCTAATAAACCATGAAATCATGCAGAGATAGCCAAACAAAAAACTTGTTGGGAGGCACGGCTTTGTTCTGGGAAGGTCTCCAGTCTTTCAAGCAAGAGGTCATGTTGTCCTTCTTCCTTTCAGCCCAGCACGAACCAGCAGGGGCTGAGGTTGAGCTGTGAGAGGAATTGCAATGGGTTTGGTGTTAAAGCCAGTACATGAGTTCCATTGAAAAGTACCCACTCAACAGCTGGTCACAAAATCCCCAAGCCTTGGGTGAGGTGCCAAGTCTATGTGTGCTTGGAGAGGAGCATCAGGCCCGTTGCAGTGCTGCCTTGTTCTGCTGTCAGTGTGTTCCCTCCTCTGAAAGGATGGGCAATAAGAGCAAGCAGGGATGGGGAGTGCCCCATGGAGCAGTCACCATCCACTGGGGAAGGGCATTTCACTGGTAAACTGTGAGCGATAGGTGAGCTCTTCACACTGTCTGACAAAGAGGTGTCTTTGTGAGGGCACTTGGATCTCATCCCAAAATCGCTGTGTGTCTTCACACAGGTGGCTGCCTCAGTCAGTCCAACTGTGATATGGGGTTAAAAGCCTTAATGGAGGACAAACTGCCAGGCTTCAGGCAGTGAAGTTTGAAAAACCCTTCTTAAACTCAGTAGCATTAGAGAGGGACAAAGTGTTTTCATCATTGTCCATTCAAAAAGAAGAGACGGAGTGACTCAGAATTTGAAAGCCCATTATTCTCCCCCACCTTTCAGAAAAAGGCACCTGGCCCTTGGATCTCTGAATTCACCTGCACTCAACCCCCTTCATACTCTCTTTCATCCTGTTTTTCACCTTCAAAGCCCCAGTTGATTTTGAAATTAAAATGGCTGTTCTCCCATCAATGAACCTCAAACTTGCATCTCCCTTCCTACATTCCTCTTTTCTAGCCCAGCTTTCACATCTCCATAGGATTTTGTTATTTCCCATGCATTTTCTTTGAAGGATTTTCCAATAAGGACAGCAGAAAAAGTTTATTGAGGGTCTTTTATCACAAATTCCTTTTGGTTTCGTGCCTGAGGATTCTTCCAAGAGAGACTAGTGACCTATGCTCAAGCAGATGTGGAGCAAGCACAGTTTACAAGCAAGTCACAGCTGACTGCACACACAAATCAGGTCCTCTATCCCTGCAGCCTCCTTCAGGAAACATGATGTGTTTCCCAACTGACAAAACTAGACCATACTTAGACCTAGTGTAATTCTGTTGGCCTCGATGTAGTTACCTGGGAAACTATAATGTAGACAAGTTTTCTACGCTGAAACAAAGGTTTTCTCTGCTGTCTTACTTATATTGCACAGACTATTCTTTCAAACCAGGCAGAAAGTGGATGATTTTCTCATTATTTCTAAGACAGATTCAAGAAAAAAGTCCACAGGATGATGCAAGTGGATTATAGGCACACATTTGCAGCTGCACCATGAGGTTGTTGCAAAGTGCGTGTGCACAGAGGATCTCTGGAACCAACCCCATACATCACATCCCTGTTCTTTCATTGCTCCCCAGACAATGCCAGAAAAACATTTTTCCTTGGGAGAGCACTGCTAAAAGCTGTCACAGAAGACGCACTTTCAGTATACGTTAGTTAAGGTCTAATTTTCAAAGGTTGCATGCACCATATGTCTTCCTTTTATACCTACATCCCAAATCACTTGCAGATCATTCCAACATCTCTTCTTTAAAGAGATGTGGTAGTCAACTAAGTAATTTAAGAATGTTTTGGAAATGCTACCAAGGCTCTCAGCTGACACTGCTCTGCTGTTAGGACCAGCAGTGCAGAGGAATGATCACAACAAATGCTTAGAAAATACGACTGCAGATGTTCACTGACATGTTAAATACAGGCAGCCAGAAAGAAATTCTCTCACAGGGAAATGATTCTTTACTCCAAGAGGAGGGTCAGGAGTTCAAAGTGAAGGCTACGCTACACACTCCTCTCTGCCACATTCAGCACCAAAAGAGGACTGCAGTACAGAAAGAGGAAAACCACTACCCTCATAGATTATCTAGAACTGTCACAGGCTTGTAACTGCACCTCTGGCTTCCTGTGCACATCAAGACACCTGTCATGGGGATGTTTGGTTTTGCCTTGTCCTTCCAGACCAAGCCTTTATTGGGGTTATGCCCACCAGTGGCAGCAGCTTCTGCCCTGCTAACCTTCTCTTGTAGGTGGCAGTTCCATTTGTCTTTCCCCTAGAAGCTTCTGGAACAAATGGGTTCTTTATTATGTTACCCTTATCCATCCATGTGCTCACTTTAGCTGTGTGATTACAGTCCATTACATGGTATAGTTTTCCCGGTTTTTCTTGTGTGAAACAAATCAGACACTCGATGTGAGAAGCTTTCCATGGCTTGGTTCTCTTGCACAGTTGTTAAACTCAAGGAATGTTTCCACTCTGAAAAGCTAGTGCTCCTGGTGCCTCTCTGTGCCTGCCCCAGGGTGGCCAGTGACTGATTTCATGGGCAAATGGATTTTCTCAGGTAACCCCACAACCTTGTGTTGAGCAACATCTGGTGAACAGTGAAAGAGTCTCTCTCATGCTTGTGAGAAGTGATACAAATTAGCATCCTCCAGCCTGCTGCTGCTTTTCTGTCTAAATAATATTTTACAGGTAAAGTTTCTGCTGAGAAGCAGTGGGACTTTCTCAGTAGCTGCCTAAATCATGTCATCATCTTTGGTGTACACTGAGAGACTGCTCGAGACAGAACCTGCTTCTGTGTGTGCTGTGCCACTGCTTCCAAATGATGAACGACCCCAGGCTTCCCACAACTCCCCTTCCTGTGCTCTGCTTGGCCTCCCCACAATTTGCATTTATGCAGAGTGTTTTACATGATCTCTCTTGCTCTTTGCAGCTCACTGGAGAGTCTCTCTCTTCAGGAGCTTAAAAATTCTCCCTGAAAATAGAAATCAGTAGAGAAGGTGTTTGCATGTAACTAAGCATGTCAGGAAGAGATCTCAGTGTCTTCCTGATGTTAAGGATTCTCCCACATTCTTTTCTGTAAGACACACATCCTATTTTTCCAGACTATTTTCTCAGTCCTATGGCAGTGCAGGTAGTTCGTGATAGCTGAGAGGCTCCTGGTGTCTTTACTGGCCTCAGTATAGAGGGGATGACTTTATATTTTTCATTATCCTAAATCTTTACTGTGACACGTGAAGTTCTGCAAGTGAAACATCCGGTACAAAAGTCTTTTCCGAAGTTTTGCTTTGTATTTGATACCCTCTGTCACTAACACCAAAGGGACTTGGTTGACCAAGGGTCTTTTAAGCAAAAGATGTGCTTCTAAGGTCATTTTATAGAACTGGTGATGTGCTTTGCAGCTCCTCCCACCTCTTGGTCCTTTCCTTGGTCATGTGAGTTTGCTATGGGAGATGACTTTCATGGATCCAAGTGCCAGTTCAGGAGAAGCCTGTAGCTGTGAAAGTCCCCTCTGTCGTGCTGGTAAAATGATACCGATTTCACCTAAGACTCTTCAGGAAAATCTTGAATTCCACTTTATTTCTGCTGAAGCTCTTGCTAGGTAGCCAACTCAATGGCTGGTATTTTGTATTGTGGGTCACATTCACACAGGGCCTCCCAATTTACCACAGGTTTGTTGGAGCAGTGGAGCAGAGTGATGTTCTCCCCCATCCCCCCATTCACCTTGCTCAGTGGGATGGAAGCCTTCACCTCCTCTGAGAGGGAACTGGCCTCTACAGCTGCCTGCAGCCCCAATTTAACAAGTATCACCTCTCTGCAGAAGCTCCATCTGGGCACACTAGCTCGATGCACTTCATGTAAACTGTTTGTTCCACCACCCACAGTGAGTGATTCGCACAGAAGTTTCACCAGAAACCATAAAATTGCAAACCGTAGGTCCAAATCTCGCCATCTGTCACAGCTCTGCCTTCCTGCTCCCCAGACAACACAGTCTCCCACTGGGTTTAAAAGATCTCAAGCTTAAACTTGTTTGTTTGGGATTTTTCACAAAACCTGGTGCTCACAGGCACTGAGGAAATAAAAAATGTGGTAACCCTTATCATTTATTGCCCTCTCAATGCAGACAGGATTAAAGCTGTTCTAATGACAGGGAAGAAATGGTAATATTCCCCCTGACATTAAGCAGGCCTGAACAAAGCTATGAGCACAATGGAACGGAACATTAATGTGAAAAGGGAAAATAAAAACCCTACAAGAAATGACTGTAGCAAAGAGCCACCGAGGGAGGCACTTAAGCCCACAAAAGCCAGCACTCTCAGATGTCAAAGGATCTTGTCATTCTACACCAATCTCAGCCCTTGCTGCGATGTTAAATGGAGTTTCAAAACCATTGGTGCTTTCACAGACCAAAGGTGAATAGGAGATGCAAGCAAGGTAGCACAAAAGGGTTGTGCTCCAGAGGTTAACCCTTGTGTGCTGAGTGTAGTTTGCTGGGTTGTGCCTCCCTGCTCCTCTTTTCAGAAAACTAATGGCTCCAGTGTCTGCTGAAAAGATGGCACTTTTGGGGCAGCGATGGCACATGTAGGTTTTGGAGCATCTGCCTTGCTAACTCAACAGATACCTGTAATGTAGCCCTGAAAATTTATAGAAAACGTGCATGTTTATAAATAACGTGTCAGCTGGTGGGTTTAGGTACTGCTTCCCACTTCAAGCCCCCAAGGACATGATATTCTGTCCTGTCTGTGAGAGGTTCTGTTTCAAGAAGCTTTGTCCTGGGTAAGTCCAAATTCTTCCTTCTTTGCCCAGACCCGTGACACTGGTGCAGAGGGGAGCTCGGTGGTGCTTTCCCCATACAATATACACTCTGCTTTTTGTCTGCTGCCTTTTATTTTTAAGTGAGCAAGGAGTCAAAGAATGTCAGAAAGGCCAACAATAGCTTACAACAAGAGAAAAATCTCATCTCTGCCCTCTGACATCCAGCCTCCCTCCTAGACTGGCAGATATTTTAAGGTAGACACACTCAGGACATCCTCACCACCACAAAGATCAATCAGGTTGGGGAAAATTCTCCTGGCTCTCCATTTAGGTCCCTCCTTACTGTTTGTTTTACTTTCTGTGGTGAACCAGTCATATAATTTCTCCTCTCTCTGCTGGGAAGGTAATTCTCCACTCTGAGGAGGCTATTCAGTGGCTTTATTGCTATTTCACACGTATATATTACAGTACCTCACAGAGGCCTTGCAGCACTGTGCCAGGCATCTTCCAAACACATGCAGAGTGACAGTTGCATCTATAGAGGGTTCCCAGGTACCCAGGGATAACAGTATAAGTGCAATTCCAAGCCAATTAAATTAGAATTAATAATAATGCCCACACAACCTCCGTAGGTGTATGGGATATGGCATATCCCTGTGTTTCTTTGAAGGCAACACACCCCTGGAGTTCAGAAAGGGGGTTGCTTGAGGGCTCTTTCTTGTCAATTTAAAAAATAAAAATCACTATCAGGAGAGTCAGTGTTTGGGGAAATATAAAAATCTCTTTTTGCATGCATCCAAAGCAGGGAACAAAACCTGGGCACACCAGGACCTACCCAATTTGATTTTACAGAGTTCAACAGCAACCTTCCCTGCCTGCTGTTGACTGTGTGGGCTGAGGAGCATTAGGAGTCTGACATCTGAGACCAGGAACTGGAGCATAAATATGTGGCCAGAGAGGGTTTGGACTTCTGGGAGGATCACTGTGGAGGGTGTACGTGCATGTGTGTGTGTTCTGTCAGGTTCTTTGGCTGATTTGGGTAGGAAAAGAGTAGAAAGTTAACAAATGAAGTTGATAATTTGCAGCCTGTCGTCAAGAAAGTCTTAAAATTAGTTGGGTTAGTTCAGCAGCAGACAAGGACAAGGGTTTATGCACTGTAGCACTAAACAATTAAAACTTGGAAATTAAGAAATTAAATGGGGAAAAAAGGTAGTGACAGGGAGAAAAGAGAAAGTGAGTAGATGCTCACCTCCAACTATGTGGAGAGAAGCAGCTTCAGAGCATGGGGCCTCATCCTCTCTGACATGGGATAATGTTTTCACCAGTTGGAGGAACCAGCACCAGTGTCAAGAATGTCACAGGGGACACATCAGAGACTGGGATATCAGTTTTACAAAAGCACAAAACCAGAGTAAATTTTGGAATGCCTATGCACGTGTTCCATGAAGCAGGGGGACATGGGACAAAAACTGTGTTTATCGGGATGAAGATTAAGAAAGTAGTTGTGGAGGTGGATGTTAACAACCTCCTTCCCCAAGGGAAGCAACGTTAAAATTGGACTTCTCCAGGGCAAATTCACAGTGTGTTTTTCTCACTGCAACCTGAAACCAGCTTCAGGATGGACCCTTAGAAAACCCTCACCAGAACCTGAGGGTTGCACTGAAGACAGTCTAAGGCTTTAATGTCTGTGAACCAATATAATGTATTAGGGAAAGAAAAGAAGCTATTGAAAACAAAATGCATTTCATCTGCAGTGAGATTTTGTCTATGTGACACATTTGCTTTCTGCTACTGCTTATCTTCCCCCTCCCACTTCTCACTCCCCTCTTTTTACTCTGCTTTAATAATTCAGCACTCCCAGCCTAGAATTAAATGTTGTGGTGAACTAAGAGCAGTGTGCTATGTACTGTGTTAACGTGCTGGGGTTTGATGCTTTGTTCTTTCCCTCTGTTGTTGTTCGTACTTCCCAGCAGAATCTACACCGTGATCCTGTACTCAGTTTTCCTTGTATAACACTTTATTCAGAAAGACCAATATAACACCAAAGGCCATCTAATAAAGAAGCAAAAAGCAAAATTGGTTCAACCCTCATCCCTCACCTCCTTCTACAGTATCGCTGTCGCTTTTTCATTTGTAGTAATCTTGCTTTAATATTTGTCTCTGCTTCAGACACAGAGAGTTCAATGAGGACAAATTATGAGTTTTCTATTTCATTGTAGAAGGTTAGATGAGAGCAGAGATTGCCGAATGTCCTAAGCCCATGGGGCCCATAGGAAAATCCGTCTGCAGCTGGGGCCCTATGAGGGATCACTCCTTCCTTCTAGGGGAGCTGCAGGGGGCCTTGGGATGAGGGTTGTGGGCAGGAGAGGGCAGCTGGTTTTGCAGAGTTCCTGCTGCTCCAAGGCACCCAGCATGGCCAGCATCTTCTACTGAGTTCTTTCTAGACACAGAGAAAAGCCAGATTGCCCAGCAGACCTGCTGACAGCGTCAGACAGTTCTGGCACATCTTTAAGGTCCCTTCCAAGCCAAGGCCTTCTATGATTCTAAATTTTTAAAGACATAATGTGCCACAAAGGGATCTCAGAAGGCTGTATCCCAGCTGGGTTTGCTTGCCTTAGCTGTACCCTAGAAATGAGCCAGACTGGCATGGAGGAAAACACTCCCATTTTAAAGATGAGACAAGGTGTAGAGATCAGATCCTCTGCTAGAGCTGAAAAATGCAGAGTTGTTTTCCAGTACCAGAGCCCTTCTGCACGTCTTTTCTGTTTTACCATTATGAAATCAGTGGAAAGGCTGTGACTCTGGTATGTGACACTGGAGAGATGAAGGCAATAAACAGCAAGAACCTTACACAGCTTGAGAGCAAGGCATCAGTGCTTCCAGCTCAGAAATTGGTCTTATTTGGGGTCTATATGAGCATGGTGCAAAACTTACTCTCTGACCCAAAGGACTGGAACAGATGGGCTCACAGAAAGGCAGTTGCCTTCCTTTGTCTCACAAGCACACATCCAAGTCATGATTAGATATCAAACCTGAAACAGAGATGGCACTGGACCCATTCTCCCTTACGCATAATCTGATCTGTCAGCCACGGGACTCTCCTCAGCCAAACTGTACCTATTAGATCAATAACCTAAGTCTACCTATAGAAGAAATGGGCTTCTGCAAAGTCTGAATGCTGCTTCAGATGGGCATCATGTTTTTTCCAGTGGTGTCTCTGTGTTCTTTCAATGGGTTTGAAGGCTATCCAGAAAATACAGCTGTTAAAGGACATCTTATTTAAGGATGTATCCTTATTTAAGGAGCCATCCAAGTCTGTGACCCCAGAAGTCCCAAATGTCAGCAGATACATGCCCACATCTCCTTTGGGGTCCAGGACGCATTAAAGATGCTTGTGATCTCTGTGTGTTCTGTTTAGGGGATTTGCATCTAATTCCTATTAAAAGTGCTCAGAAATAGGTTGTGTTGACTGTAAACCCTTCAATATATGTAATTCTTGGTTTTATATGACTCAACAAAATATTAGCATTCCCAAAGTAAAAATGCTCTTAAAAACAAGCAAAGGAAGCAAGTAAAAGCTTGCTAAACATCTCGTTTTTCCTTCTTTCCTTTTTTTTTTTCAACAAGATCAGTGACCTTATTAAGACCTTTGATATTTGGATTTTTTCTTCAGTTTTGTAGTCACACTGGATAAGAACTGTGTTCAAAGACAGTAAGAGCAGAAGAAAAAGAGGTTTCAAGTTGTGAAGTACACAAGTAGAAGAGCTAAGACGCTCAACTGGTCCCTTTGACAGTGAGATTAAAGTCAACTTCCCATGACTATGTATCTTCCACCATCATGATTTTAATTCAAAAGTGCACTTAAATGACTAAGAGCCCATGTTGTTAATTTTCAGTGACAAAACCTCCATGCTATTTCTGTTTCCTGAAACTCAGCAGCATGTGAGAAAGAAGTATCCCAAATTCAATTTGATCTCAAAGGAAGCTTATCATTTGTCAGCCAGGCAAACTAAGACTCACTTGTCAGGCAGGCAAACTTAACTAAAAAAGTTGAATCTATCAGCATACCAAATCTACCAGTACATTCAGTTATGAGCAGCTATTCAGTCATAGATTATTGTTTAAATATGAGGGAAGGAAAGCAGACCTTTGTGTAAAAATCAACATTACTTTAAAACTTCCAGGATGATTAAAGCAGCAGCGCAGGAAAATGATGGAAGGCAGCACACTTCTGTGTCTCTTATACATTTGAAAGAAAAACACAGATTTCTTGTGATATCACATCAGCCTGATTTGCAGTTGATCAAATATGTGGGACATATCTGCTGTCAGCTAAATACATGAGTGGAACAATGGGGGAGTGTAGAATCTGTTTGGCTTTCCCCTGCTCAAAAAATCTGTGGGAACATGCTGTCGTTGGGATGTGCTGAAGAGATGAGCTCTGGCACCTACGCCACACTGGAGAACTGTGAGGACAAACATTTGGGAGGAAAGCTGAGCTGATCCTAATTGAAGCAGACACCAGTGCTCCTTCACTGAAACTCCACCAGCCTTGCCAACCTGATGTCAGGTTCTCCATCACCGAGTGAGGGTCGCCTCCAGGCAGGGCATGCTAAAAATTAATTATGCATGCATATCCTCCCTCCTCTTTCCCACATGTGCACAGATACACTCCAAGTGAGCAAAGAAAAGCATGTGGGAACTGCTTCTTAACACCACTTTTGTCAGTGAGTATGTTTTGCTGCAAGTGAGGGTGTTGGTTCTGTGTCCCAGTAGATTTGGGCAGATGAAGATGATATTGGGGCTGCAGGCATTGCAGGGCTCATCATTAATAGTTTACAGAGGACAGTAAACTGAGGAGGACTATTTTATTACAAAGGCTGGCTACACTCTTATTCAAATTTTTTAAAAAAGCATTTGTTAATTTTTGCTGGATTGGGTGGTTTCAAAGTTTTCTTCTTATTTGGGAGTATACATTTTCAAGTTGCAATTTTCTTTCCCTGCATGCTTGGGCTATGGGGAATAATTTATTCTAATCTGCAGCTCAGTATTGTAGGAATGGCTTTCCTGGAGTGGTGTCTTCCCTCCTAGATGCTCTGACATTCTCCAGGGTCAGGAAGGCCTCTCAGATCTGGCAGGGACCATCTGGGCTTTTTGTCTCTTTTTGCAAGTGAGAGCAATGAGTCATTTGTGAGGAACATCTGGGGATATTTCCTTTAATCAGGTTTTTTACTGCTCTTGTGGCTTTGGGTATTAGCACTGTCTCTGCCACTTCTGTTCTCTGACAGGCATGCAGCAGTTGAATCTCCCAAGAGTCAACTAAGCCATCTTATTGGCTCCCTCCAGGGGTAGCTGGGTGAAACTTAACGGTCCATGAGACACAACAAGTCAGTAGAAATGATCTAATGTCCCTTTCTAGTCTTAAACTCAGTGAAACGGTGAAAATTCTACTTCTAAATGAAACAGCAGATGAGCACTTGCCAGGATCTCCTACCAGGCTTCTTCCCCATGTCTATAGGGATCAGTTTCCTTTTTACAGTCTTGTTTGCAGATTCTCAGCAGAACTGTACCATCCTCACTCCTGGAGACTGAATTCTAATTCCCAACCTCCTGTGCAGCCCAGTTGCTCATCCTATTCACTCAAATGCCAAGACTGGTTCGGCCCCTCTTTGTGGTGATTGTTTCTGAGAGAAACTTTTTGGTTTGTCTTCTTTAACCAAAACCTAAAAGGGATACCTGTTTTATCTGATGCCTTTCACGTAAGTCAGGTCAAACCTCCAGTTTCGAAATACCTGTGACTCTCCTTAATCTAGAAATCAGCCTTGTTCATCTACTCTCTCCAGTTGAGAGCTACAGCAAAAAAAAAAAAAAAAAAAAAAAAAAAAAAAAAAAAAAAAAAAAAAAAAAAAAAAAAAAATCTACCAGGAATTTTTATGCACTCAAAACATATCTTTTGCTTTCCTCTTCTGCAGAGAAAATGCGCAAATTAAAGTTGTGAGTATTGATGTAGTTGTGGATATACTTTTCTTTTTCTTGGAAGCATCTGCAAAGGTGGCCAGAGCTGCCTCTCTTCAGCTGCCAGTTAGGTGCTCTCTCCTGTGTGTATCATCAGCAAGATCAGTGTTTTTTCTCTGATTTATGTGCCTTGCCTTGAATATTTCCATATGAAAAGGGAACCTTGAGAAAAAGTGCAGGATGACAAATCCTGCAGTCTGGGGATTCCAAGAATGAGGGAAGCACATCTGAATTCAGGACACACCAGCTCCACGATGGCCACCTTTCCACAGAGAGAGAGGGGAATCTTCCCCTGCTCGCTCTACCACATCAGTCACTTTTTAACTAACTTAACTATTCTGTAATTGATTACAAATTCATTATAAGACAATACCACAGGTTCAGCTCAGAGATGATGTTCTCTGTCCTTTCCCACTGTGCAGCCCAGAGGTCACAAACAGCACATGCAAACTGTCACAGATGTCTTTATCTGCATCCAAGCAAACCCTCTTCACTCCTGCTCACATTCTTGGATAGGCCAACATTTATACTGTTGCATTTCACCCAGATTCCTGCCTGCAGCTTGAGGCTGAACTGTCCAAATTCAACTGCTAGAGCTGTCACCAGGCTGGCTGCTCTGCTGAGCTGTGGCCAGCTGCCCACAGGTAGTTGGCACAACACTTGCAAAGTGTGATGTTGTCACCAGCCAATTGGCCAGGAGAGCTCAGCTTCTCAGACCTTCCTTTCCAGCATGATCTTTATCCCTTTCGTGTTTTTTAAGCTTTTTAGAAAGTCATCAGTCAGAGTCTGGTGACTACTCCTCGTCACTATGAAGACAAAGAGATTAAAATACTTACTTCTTCTACGTAAGGTTTGCAGTTCTTAGTAGTATGTTATTAGGAAGTTACAGAGCAGTCGAATGAGAACAGAATAATTAATAAAGTTTCTTCATAAAGTGATTAAAACAAATGTAAAGAAATTCCAGTGATCTCTTAGCATTTTAAATAAAGAATTTAAAATAACCCTGAGATTTACACAATTTTGCACCACTGCCTTTACATTATGCCAAGTTCAATCCCAAAAAAAGCAGCTCCAACTCTCACTCTTCACTTTTCCAGACTAACTGACATAACAGTTTCTTTGTTTTTCTTTGGGTGATAAACCCCAGCAAGACTTTTTTTCCCCAAATTATGTGCCTTGTCCATGACCCCTCATAGCTTGCAAAGTGAGTGAGGGTTCTTTCCAAACATACTAATGACAAAAGTGTGTTCCTTCTCCCAGTTGTCTTTGGTGCAATCTGTTTCAAATGCTGGGACTGATGATGTCTCAGAACAGTGTAGGAGGGATGCCTGAGCGTGACTGAGACACAGAGTTAAAAAAAAAAAAATCTAAAAAATGAGAGATTCCTTTCA
>NW_020955361.1:1225116-1275187 GCF_003031625.1 Empidonax traillii | reverse complement strand
GGGTTCTTTCCAAACATACTAATGACAAAAGTGTGTTCCTTCTCCCAGTTGTCTTTGGTGCAATCTGTTTCAAATGCTGGGACTGATGATGTCTCAGAACAGTGTAGGAGGGATGCCTGAGCGTGACTGAGACACAGAGTTAAAAAAAAAAAAATCTAAAAAATGAGAGATTCCTTTCAAATAGAAAATAAAATTCAAAGAAGCCATGCCTTGTCTGAAACAAAACAAGCCAGCTAAGTTTGTTGTCTGGATTATTAATTGCACTGGATTGTTCAGCTGTCCCGAAAATGTCTCTTTAATCATTCACTGAGTCTGAAGCCTGGGTCTCCCAAGACCACGTTCTGATCTCTCACATATGGTATATCAGACCATTCATTAGACCCACTGGTCCAGTCACATGGAAATGATGTTCAGACTATTTCTATCCATATCTGCTACTTTTCTTCCTGAATGTGTCAGTCTCATGATGAGGGCAGCTACTCCAGCTGATACAGACACAATTGCTGATTGCAAAGAGAGACACTGCTGTGAAAATAAAGAGAAATGGGGGTTATTTTTGTCGTGGTTCGGGCTTTGTGAGGCATCCCTGCTCTGCAGAACCACAAATTCCTTTGTGGGAGGAAATTTCCGAGATCACAGGTGCTAATCAGTGAAAAGCAGATGAGTGACCTTGGGAACAAACTGAGGGACTGGGATGCACAATACTTGGGCTGAACTCCAAGGTGAAGCAAAAAGTTCCGTCAGGGTTGTGAGATTCAGTCCTCAGCTCTCAGCACTGTGCTGTTCCAAAAGCACAACTGCTTTGTTTGGGTGGTGAGATGGAAGAAGGGACTTGCCTTGCACAGTGGGATGCAGGATTTCTTGCTCTTCCCTCTGAATGTTTGATGGTGGCAGTAAGAGAAGTGAGGAACAAGGCAATCTTATTCAGGATGGCTGTAAGCCAGTCAGGGGAAGACCCTCCCAGCTGGAGGAACAGAGCTCAGAGGGAGCCCAGCTAAGGATGCAGTAAGCTCACATTTAGGACCCTGCCCCCAGCCACACGTGCAGAAGGTTCAGCACTGATGTCTACCAGCAGAAACCAGGTCAGGGGAATTCCAAGCAGAGCAGAGCACTTGCCAGGGGACCCCAGAATGTCACATCCAACTCCTCAGCTTGCACTTGGTTGGGGAGGGCAGGCAAGTGATGTGTGAAGTGCTGAGTTAGTATAAATGTCACAGCCAAAGGTCTTCAGAGTTGGAGTGACAACAGGAGGAGACGTTAGTGCCAGGAGTTCTGACACAGAAAAAATGCTGTCACTGCCACCACCTCCAGCTTGGAGATTTATTGATGGTAACTTGGGATGTGCCACAAACAGGGGTGATATTAAATGAGTCTGACTGTCTCAGGGGCTAAGTTTTACAACCCAAAGTGTGAACTCTCTCTGTCTCACTGAGATCCCGAGGCTTTTTCCGGCAGCTCCCAGGATATCATTAAGTGCTCTCCAGAGAAGGGCTCGAACACGAGAGAGCCCTCCCTGTGCAGCACAGCACCAGCTGCTGAGGACAGACACAGAAACCTGCCAGGGAACTCCTGATGCAGATCTCCCAGGATACTGCTGCTACCTCGCTGAGCACACAGCCTCCCCCACCACGGCTTTGTGGGGAAACCAGAAATTGTCACGCAGGTGTCCCCCAGTACCAACAGTCTCTGGTGTCAGAGGATCTGACCTCAATGCCAGCAGTTCATGCTGGAGAAAAACCTCCCTGTGGCTGTGCTGTGACTGCATTAAACCTGGTCAACCTTGGCTGAGATGCCCTCTCAGAATGGCCTCTGCGGCTTCAGAGGTCAAACCCACAGTTGCCTTCTGGAGTCACTGGCCACAAAGGGCCGTGCTATCGTGCAGATGTTTCCCTTCTGCTCTGTAAATGCACCTGGGTCTGCAATAGTCCCTTTCTGATGAGGGTTTCCCATGGACAAATAACACATTTTATCCCAGAAAGCAGCAATATCTTCAGCAGAGCTCTGGTGATACTAATTTAATTTTTCTCTGTCAGTTCTGCCCATCAAAGGTAAAGCAGAGACCAAGGGCAGAGCACCACACGGTCACAAGCCATGTTCTTCACAGTTTCCCTCATCAACTCATGGGTCTGGGGTAAAATTATCTAGTTTGGAGAGCTCATAGGTTATTTCAGGGAAAAGGTTTATTTTGGTGAAATTCCTGAGAAGCCTCCTTGCCCTTCTACCCTCATGACCTTTCTCTCTGCTCCTCCAGTCTGCTCGCAGTTCTCCAAGGGCGTCTATGCCATCTTTGGATTTTATGAGAGGAGGACTGTCAACATGCTCACGTCTTTCTGCGGGGCTCTCCACGTCTGCTTCATAACGCCAAGCTTCCCTGTCGAAACGTCCAACCAGTTTGTCCTCCAGCTCCGCCCAGAGCTCCAGGATGCCCTCATCAGTGTCATCGAGCACTACAGCTGGCAGAAGTTTGTGTACATTTATGATGCTGACCGGGGTAAGTCACAAGTGTGTGGGAGGGTTACCAGGCAGTTCAACATAGTGCTCTAGAGGGAGACTTTGCCTCCAGAAATCCTCTCACTGTGGGTTTCTGCAGGCTGAGAGGGTGGCTAAAGGAAGGGTCAACCTATGCCTTCTCTGTTCTCTATTCCTTTAATAAATATCCATTTTTGCTGAAGGTGGGTGTTGACCTACATGAAGCATCAGCCTGACCCAGCATGTCTGTGTTCATGGAGCCAGGTTTGAGCCCCATCGACATGAGGGAAATACTTGATGTGTAGATGGTTTGAGTTTGAAATGGTGAAATTGTTTATATTCAGTGTCCCATATTGAACTGGTCTGTCAAACTCTGAGTTCCCAGTTTATAAATGTGAATGGTTTCGCCTAAGCCCACACTCAGGTGTGAAACGTGTCTGGCACGTAGCTTGAAAACCTCCAAGTCCCCTGTGTTAGCACACGTCAGTTGCCTATGCAAAACAATAAAACCTTTATTGAGTTCTTGAAGTTATTAGCTTATTTTCTAAACCACAAACAGGGCTAGTGAGCTCATTGTTCTGTGATTCAGTCTTCCCAGGTCTCAGATGCCTTTAAAGCATCCAGGTTTGGGGGCTGGAAGCCAAACAGACTTGTGGAGGACAGGGTGGAGGCAAAGGTGATTCACAGCTCTGTCCTGGAAGTTATTATTATCCCTTGAAGGGACAGGATGACCTTTAGGGACAAGAAGATGGTATAAAAGCCTCATACCTGCTTTCTGTTGTCCCACATCATGGGCACACTGAATATCCCAAAAAGACTGCCACAGGCAGGGATTCCAGAGCAGTGCTATGTGAATCTCCCCTGGAAGGCTGTGAATGTAATTTATGTAACATAATTTTAAAAATAATGGTTTTCTCTCTGATGACAGAGAGAATGATGCTGAATATGATTGTGTGTTTTGATTGCTGAGGGTGTCCCTAACTCCAGGAGCACACAGCCTGAACAGATCAAAGACAAGAAGGAAACTATGGCCAAGAGAAATCAAGTTGTTTCAGTAGCGACAGACAGGAAAACGGGGATTAGAGTTCTTATCTGAATCCCACAGCAGGGCCTGATCAACGAGACTGATCTGCTGATTACAAAGGAAAACTAGGTTTGGAATCATCTGTAACAGGACAGAAAAAGTAGCACTCATTAATTCTAGCCCAGCTGAGTTTGGGTAAAATCTAGACTATTAGCTGCTCTCTGTAGTTCTGCTGCACTGTTGTGACTTTGACTCCAGCCTGGCCCGAGGCAGCTGCACAGGCTGTCAGGAGGATGGAAAAATGTCATTGTACAACTAAAACCTGGCTCTTCCCCCTCTCTTCCCATCACAGGGTTGTCAGTCCTACAGAAAGTGCTGGACACTGCAGCTGAGAAGAACTGGCAGGTGACAGCCGTCAACATCCTGACGACAACAGAAGAGGGCTATCGAGTGCTCTTCCAGGAGCTGGAGAAGAAGAAGGAAAGGCTGGTGGTGGTGGACTGCGAGTCTGAGAGGCTGAACATCATCCTTAACAAGGTGGTGCTGGTTTGGGCCTTCTGAAAGGGGTATTTGCACATGGAACAGGAAGGGTTGTTTCTCCTGGAGAAGTTCACCTTCCCATTCTTGCCTGATCCACATCTCACTGTGGCTTTCATTGCATGTGGTGTGTGTGCACCGAGCTGGCTGCCGAGCTTGCAGATATTCCTCTGCCGTGTTACTGTGGAAACTGTAAAGCTGTATAAATACTAGAAGCTCTCATGTATTTGTGCCAAGTGAGCCCCACTGTTCCGTGTTCCCCACTTGTCTGACTCCTTTGCTGAGCCTTTTTACAGGTCCTTACTCCCCAATGAGTTTGCTTTGTGCTGATTCCTCCAAGAGGTGTTCACAAGATGAGGCACCTCCTTGTTCTGCTGAGTTTTCCTACAGTTTTTCCACCTCCTATGAGTTAGGGTGGAGGTGTGAATTGGCCCTGCCAGACTTCTGGTCCTCCAGCCTTCAAGTGCTGCACCAAATTCTCACACCTGTCCCAGCAGGACAGAGAGGGAGAAGCTTTATGGTACACATGTAACAGGAGCGCTGTCTCCACTTCAGGCTAGGGCTCACCATCATCCCAGGGCCTCCAGGCTGTAGCAGGATTGGATATTTTCAGCTCTTCTCATGCCTTGCAGTAAGAGCCATCTCCCGGATGCTTTGTCAGCTCGTGGCCACGTGCCAATAGGGTGTGCAGCAGAGGACCCAGCAGGTACCTTGTGCGCCCTGCCTTACTCATCCTCAATCTAGATAGGTCACCCACTAGTGCAGACTCAGATTTTCCCTATCTTCTTTGCTCCATGCCTTCCTTAAGGCTTTCTCTCAGTCCTGAATGTGGAGTTCTGTGGACAGGAGACAAATGCAAGCCCACGGACAGGATCAGCCCAGACTTGTGCCCCCTCTTCAACTCCAGCCACAACACCTTTCTCCCACACACCCACATCCAAGTCCTTCCCCATGTGGGGCTCAAGTCCCACGTGGCTTAGAAAGGGTCCCTCAGTGCCACACAGCCACTGCACTGCAATTCCCACTGTTTTATTCCTCATAATCAGCTCAGTCTTCCCTCGTGCTTCACATGTCTCCTTGTCTAAGGTACCTGTCATCTCCTGTCTCACACTTCAGCTGCTCACTGTCTGGGGCAGGGGCTGACATTTCACCAGCTGCACGGCTCAGCGACGAGCACAATCCATCCTTGTTGGATGTCTCTGGGTGCTACTCTCTTATATGTAATAACGGAGCAAATAGCAGGTTTTAACCTCAAAGTAAAGGTCGCGTTCATGAAAGAGAAAACAGATTATTTCAGAGGGTAAAGTCTCCTCCCTGACCATGGAGCAGCTGCGGTTGAACAAAATTTTTGATGGGATCTAGGCAGTAAATTTTACTTTTCTGCAGGTTTTCCTATACGGTGAATCGGATTTCTAGGGTTAAAAGTGTTGGGTTTTTAAGCCTGGTTTGTCTAACAGAAAGTTGAGTTCTGTAGTCAAATATTGTCTAGTTTTCCTGATACAAACAGGAAAATAAGTCTTTTTTTTTTCAGACTTCTTTATATAACTGGAGCACACGTTAAACTTGGATATAAGAAAAGATATTTGTAGAACATTAAAAATCTAGATATTGTGATTATTTGTTTTGCAACGCTATAAAAAATATCAATTCCAGTGGAGAAGAGATACAACATCGCATTTTCCTACAATAAAGACAGAGAATTCCAACAGACATCTGTGCCTGGGAGGTCACTCTCCGGTGAGGAATAGGTCTGTGAACAACTTTTTCAGACCTGTGTAGTCCATTTTCATCCTTTTTTGCATTCTTGATCCAAATCCACTGGGATTTCTGAGAGGAAAGGTAGTTACCCCAGTGTGAGCAGGGGATGCGAAGGTGGTGTTCGGCTCATTATCACGTGGAATTCAGCTGGGACTGCAACTTGAACTGCCAGCCAGTCTCTTAGCTCACCCCACTAACATCCTCTCTGGGAATGTTCTGTGCTGTTTGCCTTGTCTCTCTGAGTGTCTGAGGTGCTCCAGAAGCTTTTATCCTCTTCCCTGACAAGGCTGTCTCTGTCTCTCAGTGGCTGTGGATTTGTGCTCCCCGGTGAACGGGAGAGCTGGGGATGGCTGTTTGGAATCAGTGCCTCTCCCATGCACACTGGTGCTCGCACACACTTTTCATTTCTTCTCTGTACACACGACACAAATAACACCACTTGCTCCAGCCAGGCAGTCTGCACATTCTGGTGACCGTAGCTGTGGAGGAGCCAGTGCTCCCTGTGTTAATGCAAAGCAGGAAAATGACCTGATTTACTTCTGGGAGATTTCTTTGTGTCGTATCTCAAGGGTATGATTTATCTTTGCCGAGGTACCTGTCATTTGTGAGCCAGGCCTTGGTTCAGGGCAGGTTATCGTGGGGTTGTGCTGTGTAGCCTTAATGGGATAAGAATGCAGTGGGTTGTGTTCCATCAAAGCCCTGCATTGTTTCTTCCTTGTCTCTCATTAAAATGAGTAACTGGAAGTTCTCCTCTGCCAGTGTTTCACTCTGAGAGGATTTCTCTCTAATAGATGTCAAACTGGCACATTAAGAAGTGGGTAATGAAACCTAGGTGGCCCAAGTGAGCTATCAGCATGCAGCCCAGCACAGCCTCTCACCACAGCCAGGATAAGTGATAAATGCTATTATAACCTCAGCTTGCTACTGCTGTCCGGACACATTAGGACTGAGCAAGCATTTTAAAATAAATTAAGATCACAAATAACTGTGTAAAACACAGGAAACAAGCCTCATAATTCAGGTGGATGGGCTGCAAGATTAACAGCTCAGGGAAAGCTGGATAGCAGCCCTCTGCGGTTCATTGACTCTGACACCTAATAAAATAACAAAGGAGAGTTTGGGCAGAAGGAGCCAATGCCAGCTATTGTTGACACGGGAGAAAAGGGGAATTGGATTGTAATTCTTAGACGTCTCAATGCACTGGAGATTCTCCTTCCCCCTACAAGGTCTGGGACTTTCTGCAAAGGTCAGTCTCAGTTGGTGAATGGAAGGGGACAAGTTGGGTCTGGTTTTGCTCCTTAGATCTGGCAATGGAAGGTATTCAGAGAAACTACCCATAATGAGGTGTGTATCTTCATAGCTTAGGTATATAGAGTTTTTTTCTGAGAGCTTCAGACATCTCAGCAGAAGACAGATCCCGTTCAGGGAGCCACAGGGCAGTGAAGCTAGTGGAGCTGGCACTGGCTGTGTAAGAAACTGCTTCTAAATGAAGCCTTCATTGGAGTTAATTGCCACCCCCACGCTAATGCTGAGAACCAGATGAGTTTTATTATGCATACAAGAGCACTTCATCAGAGAAGGGCTAAGACAGATGAACCAGTTGCATAGAGCAAGTGTCAGCTCATTTATAATCCATTTGAAAATCCCTAAATGACTGCTCATGATAATCTGGGAGTGCTGTCCCATGGGAAGGATCAGTCTATGCCCTCATCTGACATTTCTCAAGCACCTGCTGCCAGGCTGGTATCAGAGAGAAGTCCTGGGTAGACTGATTTCTGGTTGAGTCCAACTCAGCAGTCATTTTATGATCATTCTGGCTGTGAGGATCTTTCTGGCCTCACTGCAGTCTGTGCAGATTTTGCCTGAGCGTTGGCAATGCAGGCAGCAATTCAGAATCAATTCACATGACGGTGGAAATAAGAAATGGTGTTGCCAGCAAAGAAACCTTATGGAAAAAGCACAGTTCTCTCAGAAACTGGCAATTCTTGTGCTTGTACTGGTTTTGAGGGCATGTTGGTTTGAGCTTTTTTTTTACTGTTTTCTTTCTGTATGTAGAGTGTCTCAAATGCAGATGGTATCTGACTCTAACAACCTAGGAAGAATTCGACAGTGCTGCTGGAAATCAATAGAGAGGAATTTCAATGAAAACATGGAATCAGCAAGCATAATAGAATTTTGAACTGTATTCTTTCTGTTCTCTTTTTCAATAAAGGAAAAAGACAGGGACCATCTGATGAGTGCCTCTGTCCCTTCAAACCACAGGCAAGCCTGCAAGAGGCAGAAAGGAAAATAAAGGGAAACTTCTCCAGCTAACATAGAAAAATTCAGTTATTACAGTTCAGTAAGCAATTGTGTTGATGAAAGAAAACAAAACCTTGACTCTGCAGGCGTCAGGGAGAAAGGAGTAAGTGGCTAAGACCATATACTGGGACACCATGAACAGGAATATATAAATAATCTTAATGAACATGCAGAGGAATCCTCTGTAGCTTGTCCAGACAGTTTGTTCTGGAAATGTGGTTTGAAGCTACCTCGATGCACTAAAGGAGAAAACTTCCTGTCATCTCACCCAGGTGGGTGTCTGGGGCAGGGACCATAGCTGAGAGGATGTGCAAAACAGCTCTCTAGTCTTGCTTGGTGTTTCAGCTGCTTTCATAGTACATATGGACTCTAGCTTCCCACTTTTTGCCTTTGATGTCTGAAAAACGGATCCTGTTTAACTTTTTCCTTTTTTTAAAGTGCTATTTCAAATTTCCCTGAGCCCATAAGAGAGAGACTGGTTTGGTTGTTTCATTTCCCTGCCATAGAATATTCTTGGGGATCTTATCCTGTCTAGTTTCAGACTTGCTGCTCAAATAACATGTGATATCATGGAAAGCTCTTTCCATCCTCCAACAAGATTGTGAACTTTTCTTTTGCTATGTCTTTTTGTCCACAGCTGAACAATCTCATCAGGGAAAAATAAGAGGGAGAAAGAGCAGATAACTGAGGGTCTTCTTCCATAGTTGATCTCTGCTAATTACCTTTCTTTTATGTTGCAGATAATCAAGCTTGAAAAAAATGGGAATGGGTACCACTACATTCTGGCAAATATGGTGAGTTGCCCTCACTGGTGTTCATTTTTAGCTATCTCTTGTGTTGTAAAACAATATATTTATGGTTATTGAGATGAACACCTGTTTTCTCATATACTTTTTGGGTTAAAAAAAATACTGAAGTCCTTGTGGAGTGTTTTCTCTTGAGACACCAAATTTATCTGCAGGGTATCTCCGAGTGTGCTGGGGTTTTGTGGTGATTTGACCTTGACTGGATGACAGATGCCCACCAAAGCCACTCTGTCACTCCTTCCTTAGTGCTACATTAAATCTGACTGTCATGGCTTTAAGGAAAGAATTGGCTCTTTAAGGAGACGACTCCCTCTTTAATGCAGAGGGTGCTGCCTGAGGACAGAGCAATAATGGACAGCATCAGGGCCACCTTTCTGGATCAAGTCTCTGAAGAGGATGGAAAATTTTCATGCCTAGGGGGTTTGGGAGAGAAAGAGAGAGAGAAACAGCCTCAATCCATAGGGTAGCTGGAGGTTTTCCACTGCAGAGCTCCCCACCTCTCCTCCCCAGATGTGTCCATCCATTCAGGGAGTTGCACAGCAGAGGATAGGCTGGTGTTGGCAGTCTGGGGCTGAGGCTGTTTCCCCCGGGGAACCCTGTGTCCGTGTGGGGTGCAGGCTCTGGACCTGTTCTTCCCACACAGAGCTGCATCTGTGAGGCAGCACGTCAGCCCTGGGGTAATTAAACTTTAAACTACCAATTAGTCAAGCAGTTGCTGCCCTTCTCCTTCTCTTGGTCCCAAGATAACTCTCTAATTTACAAGGCAAAAATGGCCACATCATTACCCTGCCATGCCCTGTTCTGACCCTGCACTCTGCGCTGGCCGCCTACCGTGTAATTACAGAGATAAAAATGTTACGTTGTGCAAGGGGAGACATGCAAAACCGTAGAGCAGCCAATAACTTTAGTTGCTAATTTTTAATAAATTATTATTTGCTGTAACCCAGGTCCTGGATGTTTATGAAAGTCCCTTCATTAAAGTTGAGCAGGAAAGTGAGCTGGAGTCGCTGGAGTGTGCACTGTTCTGCACACCCACATGGAAGGCTGGATGAAAATATCACCTCTCCTCTCTGTGCAGTTTCATTAGGATAAATACATTAAAAACGTGAGGTGAACTAACACTCAGGTGCTGCAGTTTTGTAAGGACATTTCCCTCTGTCTTCTGATACCACATTCTCCCACTTCTAGCAGGAAAAAGCACACCTGTCTCATCTGTCGTGTTTTCTTAGCCTTTGCACAAATGCTGAGAGGACAGAGCTGGCTGGAAGAGTCTGCATACTCAGCCAACAGGGATTATAAATTATTAACTTGGAGCAAAAAGGCTTTTTATTTCCCCCACCCCTCTGCAGGGAGATTCTGCCTCCCACTGCAGCTCAGTGGAGGGGGCTTTGGGTCCCACAGGGACCACCAGAAACCACTGTCACCAGCTGTGTTTTTCAAGCAGCTTTGATTGACGAGAAAAGGAGTGAAAGTAATTCAAGCTTTACCTTTTGACTTTCCTGCTCCTTAAAACCTAGCATCACACAAGAGCCAAACTAGAGAGAGGAACATAAAAAAAAATAAAAAAGAGTAGCGGATAATCATGGAAAAAAACTATTTAAAAAAAGAAGCCTAGCACCCTTCAAGGTTAAGAAACCCTTTCTTTCCAGGACAGAACAATGTGGGCAGGTTCAGGCACCAGCAGCCAAATCAGTTTCTGTGATGTGCTGCACCCACACAAAAGCTACTGACTGATCTGTTCAGCAAGGAGAATGGCAAAAGGACCCTGAAGATCCCATGTTTCTGAGGCCATAGGCCAGCAAGGAAGGACAGCAAGATTCCCTACATGGGGAAGGCCAGGGATGTCATGAGGGAGTGTCAGAACGAGGGAAGTCAGCGTCTGGCAGGGTTAAACCCTAGTGCAGATGCTCTGATCCAAGAGATCACAGAGGGTTTTGCCCTCTCCTAAGGACATCTCGTCGCTGGATTAGAGCCCCCAGAGGGTGTAACGTGCTGTAATGTATTCCCACTGACTCATGCACATAGTGGCAGACCTTAAACACCCCCCATTTCCCCCTGTAGACACGTCCTGAGATGACAGGGCTTGCACTGCCCACACACACACACATGTACCCTCATGCACACCCTCGTGCATGCCTGGAGAACAGCCCTGGTTTGTGGAAATGGCTCATTCTG
Organism: Empidonax traillii; assembly: GCF_003031625.1. Taxonomy (NCBI): domain Eukaryota; kingdom Metazoa; phylum Chordata; class Aves; order Passeriformes; family Tyrannidae; genus Empidonax; species Empidonax traillii. The sequence continues at coordinate 1,264,117 of NW_020955361.1, read as the reverse complement.
GAGCACTGAGTCGTCAAGAGAATAAATTAAGAGCTAAAGCCTGGAAGTGTCAGGTTTTCAAATGAGTTATTTTTGGTGCCCAGTGCTGACTGATGGAATCCTGAGTTTAGGACTGTCACCCTTCATGAAGATAAGGTCAAGGAAGTCCTCAGCTGGTTTGTAGCCACCAATTTACCTGCAGGAGCTGGAGCAGGGGGATGAATTTTCAGTACCTACCTTTTGCCTAACCTTCTTGGATACGGAAAAATGGGGACACAATTATGGAAGTTACACATTGGAAGCAAATATTGGGAAACATTTCTAGACAACCTCTCTTAAATTCTTAGTTTTAGCTGTACGTTTGCTCAGAGCCATACTCAGCCAATAAATAAGCAGCAGCACAATACATCCCAGTTACAGCAGCTTCAAACTGGTGTTGCATCATGAATGCAAAGCAAGTGAGTTTACAAGGCAATGCACAGGTTGAAAAAGGTCTAAAAAATTCATCTACAGGGGCATTTTGAAGTGGAGGAGTTCCCTGTCTGGTCACAGACAGTCCATGAGCAAAGAGGCGATGCCTTGCATTAATCACCGCGTGTTTTCCCAGCAGTTGCTGTCGGTGAGCTGTAGTAAAGTACTGAGCAGAATTTGACAAGTAGCAGCAAATGAAAGCTGGTATTTCCTAGCAGGAACAGCTTTCTTTTTCAGTGAAATTGCTGTTGCCAGGGTGAGACAATAATATTTCTGTGTTCACAAACAAAATGAAACCATTCTGCACCTTAGGCCATGGGCAAACATCTTTCTCTAGACCTGCTATGCCTGCTAAAGACACAATCTGCCTTTTCTGCCCAGCCCTCCCTGTTCCATGATGGTCTGTCTGCAACGTCCTTGCCAGGGAAAAGGTTTCTGCGAGCATCCCTGCTTCTCCTTGAGGCAAATTTGGCCCTGTTCATGGCTTTTGCAAAGTCATGAAATCCTGATCCTCAACCAGTACTGGTTAGAGTTATCCCAGTTAGCTTTTACCAGCTGCCAGCCTGGATATTTGTTAGGAGTACCAGCACTGGGGGTTTGCAGTTGTCTCTGCCTCTCTCTTCCCCTCGGGAACTCAGAGAGATTTGGTGACTTTAAGAAGTGTTTGGTTTTGTGAGTCTTATTTTTCTTAGCTTTGTTCTCAGCCTTTGAGATCATCAGTCTAGCATCCACAAAGGAAATAAAAAACACAGTCAATACTATCAGAGGAGCAAGCTTAGAAACTTCTGGGATTCCTTTCTTTTGATGTTCAGGCTTTTTCCCCATAATCTTGGCTTTGTGCTTGCCCTATGCCATGGATGTGAGATGACTACTGCCAGTAGTGGGAGAACATCAGCTCTCTTAGGCAGAGAAAAATCTTTGTCTTAAAATAAGAGCCATTTGTGTGACATGTCTTTAAATGAAAAGTATGAAAGATAGTTGCCACATATGGTGTTTTAGCCTTTTTTTTTCTTTCTTTCTTTCTTTCTTTCTTTCTTTCTTTCTTTCTTTCCTGGTGCATTAGTCCAGGTTGTTCTTTTAGCAAATGCTCTTTTTTTGAAGATGAATAGATAAGTGTATGAGATTGCTGATGCTAGGGGTAGTAGGGAAAAGTAAAGATAAAAACATTGCTGATTAGCCAAGGTAAGCACTTTCTCCTGTGCTATTCTCCATCAGCGTGTGTCAGCACTGAGATAGGCCATGGACAGAGTTTTTCTCTGTAAACAGTTGTGGTGGTGGTGGAGGTTATCAGCACAGCACAGTGTCACACACTTTGTCAGCACAGTGGCTTGTGCAGGAGTCAGGCAAGATGTGCTCTTTTGATTCAGTTCACCTGTGATTTAGATGGGCATCTTTGATTTTTCCCCCCTGAAAAATGGAATGAAGAAAGTCTGCACCACCAGGGCTGAGACTCATTATTGTGAGACCAACTCCTGGTGCAGACAGTGAAGAAGAGGTAACCTGAGCTGGTCATCCAGAAGGATGTTCCCACACCCCTGGGGAGCAAAGTTCTCCCCCCCCCCAGGCAGAGATCATCCCCCCTAAAGCAATGCAGCACACCTACAGCAGCAGCACGTGCTGTGACTCTGCGGGGAGGGTCTGTCGTGCCTGTGCTGGGCACAAGGTCAGTGTGACATGTGGCACTGGCCGTGTGTCGATGGCTCCACTCGCTGCACCAAACCACTGATTGATCTTGCCTGTAGCTAAAATGCTGTGGCTCTGTCTCCCAGCACCTCGAAAGCTGCCACGTTTATTTGAGTTGCCCTCAGTTCTCAATACTGTCTCCTGCCCTCGGAGGTGCTGCTGACTTGCAGTATGAGTATGGTCAGCAATGTTCATGTTCATATCACTCACTGATGGGAAATTCTCTTCTGTGGAGTTTCCAAAGGGATGTGTACAGCATCCCCTTCTTGTCCTGGTAAGATCTCACGATGCCTGCTCTTGCAAAAATTGTATTCTTATACTGGAAAAAGATTTCCTAAGTTATTTTTAGGGTTCTAAAATTATGCCTGTTAGACCTTTCCTCTTTCAGAGGCATTGGTGCAAGTAGGCTCATGAGACAAATTTATTTTCTGTTCAGAGTAAGACAATGTAATATATCAGTGAAACTTCTATAATCTGCATTTCACTTCCAAACAGCTTTTGAGTCCTAATTCAAAGATTATCAAGCAGAAGAACCCCATATAATATTATCTCATCTGAATCACTGATAGTAAAAGACACAGCAGTGCCCTGAATTAATTTTTGCTTGAACTAGTGTCTCATATAACAGAAAATTATCTGGTTGGATACAAAAATTGCCCACACAGGAGAATATGAACAGCAACCTTGGGAGGATTTTTGCAGTAGTTAATGAGGGCTCAAAACATGAGTGACTTACTGTGGCTTAAAAAAATCAGAGCATCAGGTGAGCAACTGACAGATTATATTACAGCCATTGGAAGGAAAAATGTGTTTGTTTAAATTTCAGCAAAAGGGTGTTAAACTAACAGGTTTTCTCAACCATTTGCTGTCTCCTAATCCATTACCTCAGCTCAACTGGCAAGTGGTGATGTGTAAATCCATAATATCTTCCTCATGGTGACTTCACTGGTGCTTTTTCTAGTCAAAAACTGCCTAGCTTCAGCTTCCTCCACCAGATTTATGCTTCTGTTTGTTAGACAAAATATTTCATTACTGATGTTTTGGTCCTTGTAAACTGTGATCAGGTCATCCCTTAATCATATATTTGATTGAAGCTCTGGCATCTGCCATTGCACAGCATGTTTCCCAAACCTTTAAATCAGCTTGTGTGCTGAAAATTCTCCGTTGCACAAACATCCACCTAGAGCATCCCTCCTTCTGCCTGCACTGAGCCTTCCAACAAGATGTGGATGATCTTTTATATCCAAAACGTGTTGTGGCAGTAGGATTGGGCACTTGCAAATAGCACCACAATGAAAACCTGCAGAGCTGTACCAAAGAAAAGTTGCTGTTCATCTCCAGCCCCTTGTCCTTGAAGCCTCAATTCTCACCCGGTTTGGTTTGCTTTGTATCCACAGACAGGACAAAACACTCCCATCAAACTGCAGAACTGGGAAGCTGTCTGATGGTGCCCCTTTCTCCTGTCTTTCTTTTCCCCATTTTTCCACTTACTCCTAAATTACAGTGAGGACTCACATGTTTTGCTGCCACAATGAGATTTGACACATTAATAACTCTGCAGAGGAGAAGGCCTCTCCCGCTGGAAGGCAGACTGGAATGAGACTGGAGCAGATGGGCTCTTTTTTGACATACCCTCCTTTTTAATACAAAGTGATGGGAGTGAGGAATGATGCTTCACTGCAGAAGTCAAGCTTGAAGATAATTTGGTATATTAGGGATGCTCTGTCTGGAAACACTCAATTTCTTGCTCCCTGCAGAAAGTCACTGGTGTACTTTAGAATGACAGGAGCCACTTTGTATTCACTCAGCTGATCTACAGCCATTCAGAAGCAAAAATTTTGCTTTGCAAAGTTTCTTATAATCATAAAGTCTGCTAGGAGGAAGCAGTCTGGCATTGCAAGCCATGCATGGATAACATCTAAACAGAGCTGGGCTAGTTTCCTGATGCTGCCACAGGTTTCTGTGGCACCCACCCAAGCTCAGGATGAATTGCTTAAATGCTTTTGGCTTGAAAGGGAATATTTCAGTGTGCAACCTATTATAGAAAAGAAAAAACATACTCTAGGCTCCTCATCCCAGACAGAAAGGGACTTTAAAACCCTGATACTCCTTCCTGGAATGAGGGGACTATTTTAGGTTCAGCCAACAAGCCTCTTCCAGACAATTAAAGAGAAAGGGGCATTTTCCCACTGTCTTTCAGAGCTGAGCCTTACCGGTCTTGGGAGCAGATCTGGAGGGCTCAGAAGACGCAGAGGGAGGAGACAAAAACAGCAGTGTTTCTCAGGAATGTGATAGTCTTCAAGGAGACTCCCTAATGTCCTTTCTCTCAGGAAAAGGCAAGACTTGGAGCACAGGCACAGAGATTTTAGGCTGTGCTGTGGGGTGGTTTATGAGCCGCTGAGCTGGAGCTTCCCCGGAGCTCAGCCCTTGCTGCCACAGCTTCAAAGGCAGGATTCTACTGCAGGAGGCACCTGCAGGGAAAGTGCCAGCAATTAATATGAGCTTAGTGAAATACAAAGAGAATCTGAAGGTGTGGGGCAGCAGCTGGCTGCCTGTCAACGCCCGACTACGGAGGTGAGGCTGCAGCATTCCCAGGGGCTGGGATGATGTTCCAGAAGCAGCAGGGCTGCCCAGTGTCATCAGCGTGTGGAGAGGGGGCAGAGGTTTAGAATGGCGAGGCAGTGAAGTACGAGGGTGAAAGGAGAGATGCAGAGAAGTGAATGATGCTGGCAGATTTGAGGAGGGTCATGCACAAAGGGACGAGGCTTTCCCTACACTGGCAGCTGCCTGCACTGCCCACTCGATGTCCTGGCTCCTCATAGTGTCCAGGGTATAAATAAGGAGCTGGCTCATTTCTGGAGGGACTTTCTTTTCAAAGCAGATCCTTCATGGACCACTTAATCAAGATGGATTCATAAGGCCTGTTTCAAGTCATCAGTCTTCCTGAATTATGCATTTCCTTTGATGACTGAGCCCACAAGCAGTGGAGAGGAATATGAATGTGTGACTTGCTGACACCTCTCCCAGCAACTGAGGCAGTGAACAGGACAGTAAAACAACCTTTGGCTGAAAACAGCTTTCACTTTAAGAACAGCATAAAGAACAGATGCATCAAGGAAAGCACAATGAGGAAAAATCCCTTTCTAGGACTGGCTTCTATTTGAAGCCACAAAGGTCCGTGATAGCTGCCTATATTATTTCCTAGCAGCAGGACTTCTGCACGTAATCACCCTGTGAGGTTCATTAATGCAGAGAGGAGCCCATGGTATGGGCTAAAGAGCAAGTTTCCTCCTTTGAACCGAGCCTGGCTGCTGCTGGAACAGTGTGTTGCAGGTGCTGTGAGTCAGAGCAGGCATGGAGGAGGGAGCCGCCTCAGCCCATCAGCACGATGGGCACAGATTTTTGTGGCTTATTGTCAGCCTGCTAATTTGATGGCATTTGGAGAAAGCCAGGCATTTTCCAGGCATCTGCAAGGCAGGAAGCCGTGTTCTCTGGTTTGCTGGGGTGATTTTGTGAAGTCAATTTAAGTCGAAGGGACAGCTAATCCTGCAGTACGGCAGGGGATGGGCTGGCTGGCGTGGTGTCCCTTCCAGCCTGGTTGTGAGGATTCCCAGGGATAACTGTGCCTGTAGAAGTGTTGTTTCCTCCTGTGTACCTACATCTCTGGGGCCCTTGGGAGCTCTGTGTTGCCTCGGGGTCCTGCCTTTCCAGGGGGACTGGAGTGTGAGTTCCCTTATTCCTCCTCTTCCTCCCTGGGGGACAGGCAGTGCCCTATAGGGAGGTGAAGGGTGAAACCCACATATTCAACAGATACATCCCAAATGCTTCTGGTGTAAAGTGCTTGAAGAGAGTCACACACAGCCAAATTTCAGGGGCTCAGCTCATTTCCCTGAACAGCCCAGACATGTTTTTTTTTCCAATATTCACTGGCAAATTTTTGAAATGATTTCAAAACCGTTTGATCACTCCCTGGGACCAAATGGAGTGCACCGTTCCAGCACTGTTCACTTCTTGCTGCACTTGGGTGGATGACAGAGGGAAGCATTTCTGGGCTGTTTTTTTCCCAGACTGGTTGATACTTAACATACTAATCCAAAAGCACAGCTGTTGCCCCTCAGTCGTGGGTTGCAGCCTTTCCTTAGACAATTTTTAAGAATTTATTTTCTGTTTCCCAAATATGTTCAATTGAAAACTAAACAAAAGATCCCTTCTTCTTTTTTTTTTTTTTGCAATATGTGTCTATAGTTAGTACAAGGTGACAGATGATTGATGACTTTTTTACTTGCAAATATTGTAATTCTCCTGTTCTCCTGTTTCCTACAAGCAGACTGATATTCCAAAAAGACAGATAAGCATATTGAATTCCTGCTGCTACTTTGTCAATAGAAGCATTTTCCAAAACCAGTTTGCATAACACTTGATATTTTTTTGTTTATGTGTTTCCCAGCAAGAATTCACCTCCTCTGGGAGTTATTTTCTAAAATATTTGACCCCTGGATTTCCCCGTTCATTGACTCTCATGTTCCCCAAACCTGCTCTGTGCAGATTTCAGTGGTGCAACGATTAAAATTCCTTTGTAATTAGGACCACTCCTATAATGTCCTTGTACTGGGGCATGTGGAGGAGGGATAGCAGTTGAAAACAATTATTTCAGAGGTTGATAACAGCCAAAATGCAAAGATGTCTTCAAGGTTAATGATGTCCTCTATGGTCCTAACTGCCTTAAATGACTGGAAAATCTTTGGAGGTCTCCACACTTTTTGAAGAACCTGAATTCTGCCAAAAAGAAGTGGGAAAAATAGTACAGTCTTCAGGAAGAAATAATTCTTTTCATCTATTCAGATTATTTCAAAATTTTATGCAAGATGAATCCCAGTGAATATTGTTGAATATTTGCTTCAGTTTCAGAATGGGGTTTTTTGGGGAAAAACAGTTAAATATAGCGGTTTCAACCTCTGCTGTCTCATCACTGATGTCATAACCTTTTTTTGGCTTTTTCTACTTAAATCTACATGCTGAGGGGGCTTAATATACCAGCCTTCTTACTCATACTCTGTCGTGAACTTGGACTTTTCTCCATGCCTTTGTAGGTCTTCCAAGGAGGAGCTGGTGGCACAAACTTCAAGTTGCTCTGTGGTAGTTTCTTTTGACAGATCCTTTTCCCCTGAGTGTCTCCCACGAGCAAAATGTCAGCGTAATTTGGTCCTAGCCATGAATAACCAGTTGGCAACCTGTGAGGTCCCTCTTACTGAACCTTAGGAGCTCTGCATGCCAAAAACCACTCGGCCTGAAATGCATTAAGATGTCAGGGACGATTATCCTGCTGCATTTCCTATTCATTCATCACAGCTCTGGTTTTCTTAAACCCCTACGCTTAGCAATTACAAACAGGATTGATGTGGGTTTTACCAGCGTTCTGAGGAATATGTACACATAAATTTTTTTTTTTTTTTTACCTGAATCACTGCACTTTGAAGCAAAACAAGTCTGTTTAGAGCATCTGTACACCAATATCTAACCCTCAGATTTGTAAGTGGATGCCAAATTGCCTACAGAAAGCTGAAAGAAAAAAGTGTAGAAGTCTTTAAAGATGTTTTTTAGTTACTTATGACTCCCCTGGTCTGACACTGATGTGAGAGGGCAATTTAGACTTTTCCTTGCAAGGTCTGTTTCAAAAACAAGTTTCCATGTAAGGTCTTGGTCCTGGCTTTGGAAGTTAATAAGCTCCTTAGCTCCCTCCACCCATGAACAGAGGTTCCATGTTGGGAACCTGACTGATGTTTCCTGGAAATGATGTGACTTGGCTTTTTTAACTCACACTGTCATCATATGTCTGAGAACAAGCAAGGGGGAGAAAACCAGTGGTAGGCTGAGAAGGAGCCTGAGGAGAACACACACCATCAGGGCAGCAGAAAGGCAGAGCTCAAAAAGCTCTTCCGCTGCTCGAGTGATTGCATTGTGACACTCCTCCCACTCATTTTCCCTTGTGCATGAAGGTTGCTGATGGTACTAGTTCCAATAATTGTCTACATCTCTTGTGTTTGTACCCCAAAAGAAAAGGCACCAGACCTCAGCCTGGCCTGTGTCCCCCACACACAGCAGCCCAAGCAGGAAGGCAGAGCCTCTGCTCAAGCACCCGCTCTGTGCGAGGGGGGCACAGCAAACAGTTTTCCACAGCAGCAGTGCTGCAGGGGTGGGATCAAAGCTGGGACACCAAGAAATGACCTCTTCTTCATATTGCAGTGTGTCTCTAATTATTTTTTCCCCTCTGACTCAAGAGGAGTGACTAATTCTGCAGTGCCACCCTGATCAATACACACGTGTATTTGAGCAAGTGTGTTCATCACATGCAGTGAGAAGTAGAGAAGAACAATAAAGAAATGAAAAAAAAAATGTATTTTGTTAGTGATCTGAAGTCTAAAAAAAGTACCTTTTTTTTCCTCCCAAATTAGCAAATTCTATACACTGTTTTTTCTAGTAGTCAGACTCCTTTAACAAGCTGTAATTTCTTGATCTGCTGAAAGTTCATTGTTCAGGCTTGGTTTTTCCCTGTAAACTACGATTTGAAAAGAAGTAGCTTATCCAGTGGTGAATGAGAGCATAAAAGTTAGGGCTGGGTGAAGAATTCTGTCTAAAAGTTAGAGCTGGATAAAAAATTATTCTTAATGTATTTCATAAATTTTATTCATTTCATCCAAGCATTAGTCAGTGCATTTTTCCATTACTCTGATATCTTTCTTGCATATGACCTGTTGTTAATTTGTCTCCTGGAAACTTCAGGATATGTTCAGCTCAGAGCCTGTGAAAAAAGCAAATTCACATCATGGTCAGGGAAGTGGTACCTCTTTGAGTTAGATGTTACCTCACAGAGGGAAAAGGTTTTTCCTGAGCTGTCTGCCACATTCATAGATGGGCAAAATTTGTCTTATCCACCCAGAGATGTGTTCCTCTGATGAGCTTCTCCTGTTTCTCTCCTGTACTAGGGATTCATGGATATTGACCTGACCAAATTCAGGGAGAGTGGAGCCAACGTAACCGGCTTCCAGTTGGTGAATTACACAGATACTGTTCCTGCCAGGATCATGCAACAGTGGAGGAATAATGATGCCAGAGAGCATCCACGTGTGGACTGGAAGAGGCCAAAGGCAAGTGATGTAAAAGAACACGTTTAATTTTGAGTCCATCTGGTTCTGTTAAAATTATGCTCACCTCTTTGTGATCACACAGAGCTCTTTAATCTCACTCTGAGAAACTCTCAATGTAATTATGAACTGGTGCCTCAACACTGTATAAATTCTAGTAGGCACCAGTTACTGCCTCCTAAGAAACACACAATTTAGTGTATTCACCCTGTCTCCCAGTTTTTACCTTCCTCAAAGCTAAGAATTAAACAACTCATGATGTTCAGTATGTAAGAAACAAAAAGCCTCATTAGCTCCTTAACCTTTGACTTGTTTACTAGGCATCCAGTGATAATAAAGTCTTTCCAGATGTTCTTTTTTAGCATTTCAAATCAGTGTGTGCAACAGAGGGAGAAAATATTTTAGTTCCTACACAGAAGGCCCTGAAGCTATTGAGAGAGGGGTGGAGGGGGAGGTTGTTTTTTTCTCTGTTTGACATTTGAAAACAAATACATTTGCGACAAACACTCAGCAATAGAAATGTTAACTTTAGAATTATTAGTTCAAGAAAGGTGCAAACTAATAAATAGGTAGGAAATCACAGGAAAAGGAATTGATTCTAATAGTTACTCTAATGGTTCATGACAAGAGTTTTACACTGATTTCTGTACAAGTTTCTGCTTGAATAAGCTCATCTTTTGCAGAACTTTTGCAGCCAGAGAAAGAGTTTTCTGGTCTCCGTCTGTTCTCTCTGAAAAAATCTCTTGTGTCTTGATTTCACCTATCTCACATTTACACAGTATAATGAGTTCCTCAAAAGTTCGGGTCACTGAATCTAATTAATCACAAAGACTTGGGTAACAGACAAACACCTTTTAAGGCTGAGCCTTCTTTATGGAGTGCAACCTGACTCTGCGCCAGGAGCTTCTCCTTCACTTCCCAGTTGCAAAAGTAAAACCAACTATTATGAGCCAACAGGAAAGTGGAGATTACAGGGAGCAGAAGGCAGTTGAACTTCATAGGTGGAAGGGTGACAACACCCAGGGGCAGCTCACCCTGATGGGCCTTGTCCCACTACTCTTCTCTTTCCAGTACACGTCGGCCCTGACGTACGACGGGGTCCGGGTGATGGCCGAGGCGTTCCAGAACCTGAGGAGGCAGAGGATCGACATCTCCCGCCGAGGCAACGCCGGGGACTGCCTTGCCAACCCAGCCGTGCCCTGGGGGCAAGGCATCGACATCCAGAGAGCGCTGCAGCAGGTTTGGAACCCAAATGATGTGTGCTCGGCTGAATGCAGCCTGTGGGTGGTTAACAGCAGAAATGTTCACAGGAATCACTTGGGATGAGGAACTGATCCTTCCACATTAGAGCCAGGTCTCCTAAAAACCTCGGGGGTGCACCCAGCAAACTGCTTTTCTTGGTAGCATCGGATGTGTCCTTGCCTGCTTTAACTTCTGCTGATGTTCTGGGACGGAAAAGCCAAAATATTATTCCATAAAATCAAGGATCCTGATTTTTATTTTCCCCTCCCTCAGACACAGACCTGCTCAGATCATGCTTTTTGCAGATTCTTTAACTCTCCATGAACTCGGCTTCAGTTCCAGGCTGCTAATGAATGCATGTGAATTTTGCCTTATGTGTTGGCTGTCATCGAAATGTTCTCAAAGTGCAGATTATAGCTTGTTTCATACTGTGAGGATCCATAAAAGTCTTAGTAACAGCCACTTAGATAGTTTATTCCTCAGATCTGATAATCTTTGTTTTTTCATCCTGCATAAAAATTTGGATTTTTGAAAAAAAACAAAAATATGATGTGAAACAGCAATAGAGGAAAAATACTCTACACAGGTAGAATATTTTAAAATTTCATTAAATTTCAAGGCTGACATTCATTTCTAGCATTTTTTTTTCTATTTTTTTTTTTTTCTGACAGAAATAGATGGTTTCCTTGAAAATCGTGCTAGTTCAGTGTTATCCAAATGTGGCTTATCCCATCTTCTTTCCTTAACTGGGAAGAAGGCAAGAAGAACAACATTAATTTGGATTATTTGTATCATATGTAAAGTTCCCCATGTATTTTGTTTTGATTTGGGTTTTGCTTACTGATAAATAACAATTCCTCCAAAGCCAAATCTTGCATCTGATTTGATTTTATTGCTTGGATTCAATTTGTTCCCAAGCCTGTCACTGACTTTCTGTATGACCTTGGGCAAATCACTGTCATAGCTTCTCCAAGCCCTTATAATAAAATCAGCCTCCCTGATGCATTAGGGAGATCGGTTACCTAATAAACATGAAATACTTGGAAGTCTTCTGATGAGCAATAGCTTCTCAAGCATTTTCCTTTATTGAATTTATGAGAATAAGATATCAAAATTAGACAGCCAGAAAATACAATTTTGTGTGTGTGTTGGATAATCTCCTCTGAAGTTTCCTCATCTCTTCATTAAAACAAATTCAAAAGTCTTAACTCTTCAACTGTTGTGACTTTGGGCAAAGAACATGAAGAGCCATTTGCAAAAGTTGCCTCTGTTGAAAAGTCATAGTTATAAAAAGGCTTGACCATTTCACTTGTGATGGTCAAAATAAAAGGCTCTGAAAGAGGCAGGAAAAGAAGCCTCCCAACAAAATTTTAACTATGAATTTAATAATCATGCAGCATTTAGTAATGTAGCAGGAAAGAGGCAGATGGAAATAGAAGAACTTGAGATTGAAGGTTTGAGTTATCCTTTCTGTAAAGACTCACAAATAGGGCAATTTTTACAGCTGTTCACAGCGGGCTTTCTCTTCACCTACCATTTGCTAATGCCTAAAATTTTCTAAGCTATTTAAATGCAAAAGGTTTTTCTACTTACTTCTGCTCAAATGTCTGGAATAAGCTCTCAGATTGCCTGTTTAGTACAGGAAGGAACCATAGAATCATAAAAAACATTTAGGTTGGAAGATCTAAGATCATTGAGCCCAACCACTAGCCCAGCACTGCCAAGGCCACCACTAAACCATGTCCGGAAATGCCACATTTACACATCTTTTAAATCCCCCTGGGAATTGTGACTCCACCATTTGCTTCCCTGGGCAGACCCTTCTGATGCTTGACAATCTTTTTTGTGAAGAAATGTTTCCTAATATCTAATCTAAACCTTCCCTAACACAACCTGAGGCCATTTCCTCTTGTCCTGTTGTGTTACCCGGGAGAATAGACTGACCCTCACCTCACTGTAACCTCCTGACGAGGACTCATGGGTGGCAGGAACAAAAATGAAAAGAGCTATGAAGCACTCTTCATTTTTTAAAAAGAAGAAATCTAGCCTATTTCAGCACAGTGTGTGTTGTTAATAATTATTTGGTTTTTTTTTCCCCAGGAGAGTTCTCACAAAATATTGCTTAAAAGCAACACACTGAGGTTTTGGTTGTACTTTGAAAAGGTCATAATCGTTTTGAGTGAATTCTTTTTTAAGTATTCTTCGGTTATCAGACCTAATAAGCGGATAGACAGTCCCTAACTGCTGGCTAACCCTGTAAACCAGAACGCCACAACAACATCCTGCTGCTCCAGGTTTCCCAGCAAAGAGCCCAGGCCCATCCATGTCTTATACACAAATGTGCTTAAATGCTCCGTGTCTCTGGTTGGCTTTACTGGTGCTTAGCACTGCTGAAATCAATCCTCACTGTATTTTGCACTGCATTTTTGCATTTTGCATTTACCATCAGAGGATGGGAAGCGATGGAAAAGCTGTGCTGCATCCTTGCAGCATGGGTGGCAGGGATCCCTTTTGCCGTTTCAGTGCCACATGGAGATCACAGGATTAAGATTTCATTCATTCAGATAGAAGAAACTGATGCTGTACAGCTGCCTTTTAGTGCATATAAAGCTACAAAACACGAGCACCTGTGACCTGAGCTTCAGAAGGGGTCAGAACTTGAAAAGAAAACCAAAGGAGACGTGGAAAAAAAGCAGGCTTGGGAGTGCTTAAGACAATGGTGCTTTTCCAGTGCATCTATTTTTTATGGGCATGTTGTGTCTTGTGAGAAGGGAAAAGCATGTTTCTCCGAATGTCACCAGGAATACCTCTTGACGTGAAAGAGCTTCAGAAAATACTGGCAGATGTTCCTTTTCATGACAAACCTTTGTGATAATAGCTGGAAAATGAACACGTTTTAAAGCAGATTAATGACAGGGCTCCTCTGTAATGAAATACCCTTATTTCTTCACCGTGGGTCTTTATTCTGAGGATCTCAGAGTATTTTAAAAGGCTGTTAAATACCTGTCCCCATTTTGCATGTGGGAAAACTTCAGTTGCAGGGACAACAGATTTGTCCAAAGAAAGTGGAAAGGCTGAGAGCAAACCTTTAATTCCTAATCCGGTGGCATGAGCATTTCTCCGTGTGGTCTCCATAGACACCCAAATCTGCACTCTTTTCCCCATGTCCCTGGTCCCCACTGCCTGGTCCCCACACAGTGTAGGATTCCAATCAGGGACCCTTCTCCACACCAGGCTGGGTATTTTTGCAACCAGTCAAATGGCCAGACCAAGAGGAGAAGTTCAGGATGTGGGATGTGATGTGAGCAACACTTCAGCTCAGTGGTGCTATCAGCAGAGATTTATGGTTCAATGTTTCCCTTGCAATTTTCATTTACAATACTAAATTGTCGGGTTCTATTAGTCTGGTGCAGAGGTAACTAAATTTGCTTGGTAACTGATAGACTCCTCTCTATCAAAAGACAACAGCTGGGAGCTGTGGCCACAGTTTCATATTTCCCCCAAATACAGTTCCTGGTTTGAACTGACAAATCCTTTACCAAATGCTGACTACAGGTCAGATTTAGAAAATACAAAACTCCACAAAACTCGAGGAGTTCAGAGCTGATTTAGCTCACTGTCACATCCCAAGAGGTGATGGGTTCTCATTGGTGATCTAGCTCTCAGGCATTGCTGAGCTAAGTTTTACACCACTAAGTTTTAAGAGAAAGGGTTTTTTAAAGAAAGGGTAACTTAAGAGAATGGCTGTGCCCATGGCCAGGCATGCTGTAGAGCGAACTTATGTGAAATCCCGGTGTCAGACAGATGTCCTGTCTCCCCTGCATGGACCTGAGAGAAATGACTGCACTCTCCTTCCTTCTACACTTTCCCTCTTGCTGCTGTCTAATCACCACTGCATGAGGTGCTGACCAATTTTTTATCTTCATTGATATTTATATCTTTAAGGTCCATTTTGAAGGATTGTCTGGCAACGTTCAGTTTAATGAGAAAGGACGGAGGACCAACTACACCCTTCACGTGATTGAGATGAAACACGATGGCATCAGAAAGGTAAAGCAGAGAGTGACCTGACATCCTGTGTCAGATTCCAGCTGGGTGATTGAGTTACAGTGGGGGTGGGTCTCAACAAACATTCCTGTTCATGAAAGCTTGAATGTGGAGTCACAACGAGTGCATTCCCCGCTTTGTGCATGAGCAAAGCCAAGCACTTGGGAAAACTCGTGGTATATTGCTAAAAAAACCACAACATATGGAGGGTGTTATCAAGAGCAACAAAGACATCTTAGCTGTGTGGCAGAGATTTTACAGGATAGTAAAAGCTTGGTCAACTCAGCCTTGCTATTGGCACGGTGAATTGGTGCAGGCCCTACTACACAACTGTCTGGTTTTGCCCTCCCACTTTTCTTTTCCAAGGATGATTCAAGGCAGAGCAAGTCAGAAGCTGCCTGCCCTAACCAGTGTAAGTGAACCCTTTATGTTGACCTAATTCTGCTCTCCTTGAAGTGACAAGAGCTTTACCACTAACCACATCCCAATAGCTACACAGACCTTTGTGGTGTTCTGAAGTCATGATCCCTTTCTCTATCCCAGGCTCTTTGAAAAATCTGGCCTTGTTCAGGGATGCTGAGCCCTTGAAACACTAGTCCTTTTGAAAATCTGACTCCATGTGCTTATGTCCCACTTTAGATACTATGTATTTGAAGAAAAAAGGATAACTCAGTTATTCACTGACAAAGGAGAGCCACTAAATATTTTGGAATGAGGCATTCAGTGTAATCTCTCTGCACCTCATCAGTCCCCCGAAGAAAGAAACACTTGTTTCAAACTAATAATGCAAATAGTGAAAGTTTCATATTTACAGTCCCTACACCCAATTCATACTTAGACCTAGTAGCAACTGATGAGAGATCAAAGCCCACCATAGTCAAGCAAAAAAAGGCAAATTTTCATTGAGAAATAAAAGAAATGTCATTTTGAAGACATACAAAACTGTCCTCCTCTACTACAAAGTATTCATAAGAGAACAAAGACAGCATCATGTCCACCTTGGATCTCTGAACTTCAGTAGGTTGGCAGTCTGGAAAGAGTTTAGAGGAGAAGAAACAGAGTGGCTGAATAACTTAATTTTTCTATGTATTTACTGTCAGAAATTATATTTGTTTGGAAGACATATACATCACTGCCAAGATGCCTATTGTATTTTAGATCCACCAGGCTAGAGGTGCAAAGCAAACATACATGTCTCCATTTATGTTGCCTTAGGGCAGAGCTTTGGAAGGTCTTTCCTCACTCTCTGCTCTTTTTCTCTGTGCAATGAAGAACTATTAGAAGCCTGCATAGATTTTTTTTTTTCCCCTGAGCTGTTACAATCTTTAATCTGCCATCAGCAGGCTGCTGGTCGTGCCCTGGTTAATACCCTTTCCCATTTACTGTGATAAGAAATTCCTTTCATATGAGCAGAGCTCAGGCAGCTTCATACTTACATGAGGTGATGGAAAACCTCTTATAAAATCAAGGCCTCAAAATGGATAACCTCAACCATGATCTCCCTAGTGATACTCGGTGGCACTCTGCTTTACCTGCAAGCAGTGATAGATCAGCCAAAATCCCTGATTATTATTAAGCACAACTTTACATGAGAGTTCTTCCCATTACAACTGTTGAGTTTATTCATAACCCCAGACTTTCTGACATTGGCCCAGGGCTGGGGCTTTTTTTTTTTTTTTTTTTTTTTTTTTTTTTTTTTTTTTTTTTTTTTTTTTTTTTTTTGACATGATTTTTAGTCCTGTTGTCTCATGATGTCCAGAGAGTCAGTATTATTTCTGTGAAGGCTTTCAGCTGCAGGATAATGTTTCATCACCCTATAGCACCTGCACATGCAGCAGGCAAGTTCACTGTTAGAATAATTTTCAGAAATCACACAGAGAATACTTAAGTGTGTACTCTCAGCACCAGGATGAGGCAGGGAATGGCAATAATCACCAGTACAGTGTGCTAAAGGTAATTCATACAAACACTGTGCTACTGTAGCATATCATGCACATTATTTTCCGTCTGGAGACAAAGTTGGGATGGGAAATTTCCTGGTCCCCCTGGAAAAGACACCAAGAATCAGAAAAGCAGATCTCTGGTTGGGTGTGAACATTCAAGAGAGATGATCCTGCTTAGATGACCCTGTTACTGTATCTGAGTTAATGTTACAAAGAGATGCCAATCCTGGTTTTGTATTGGGCAGATTGGTTACTGGAATGAAGATGAGAAGTTGGTTCCAACAGCAGTAGATACTCAAAGCGGCAATGAGTCCACAAGCCTCCAGAACAGGACTTACATAGTCACGACCATCCTAGTAAGTGCTGTGACTTCTATCCCAGCTCTCCCTCTACCCCATCTCCCCGATGAGCAGACTCCCTCCTCCCACTCCTGTGCCCTCCCTTGTACTCTATCATTTTTATAATAGCAATAACAATAATAATAATAGCACTTACTGTTTCCTGCTGGCTCGATAAAGGTACCTGAAAATTGCTGTGGCTAATTAAATAAGCATTAAAGAGCTCTCATGCTTAAGTGTAGAAAATACAAAAGATTACAACAAGATAGTAGCGGCATCAACATAGATAAATTAGGAACATCATACCTGCGCTTTGTGTTTAGTCCACAGAATGGGGGCTGCAGTTTTGGGAAGGATAAGCTGTATTGTGCAGAGAGGCTGAGTCATTGCTTTAAAAACAAATCTCCACTATAATCGTGAAGGAATAATAGGTACCCTATAATGTATGGTATCATGTCTTGTGTCATTGTATATTCTTACCCTGCAGAACCAAGAAATGTTACTAATTTGTTTGTCTATTGCTTACTGTGAGCCTGCAGAGATGACACAATACCCAGACTGAGGTAAACAACTTAAGGCCCTCTCCTGTCCAGCAGATTTGATTCTGGCTGTGCCCACACAGGCAGACATGCCTTTAAAAATTCACAGCTCAGGTGCACTAAATACCCTTTGAAGAACTGCACTGCAAGGTTTGTTTCCCAAATTCCTCCAACTGCTCCACTCCCCTCAGGTCCATCACCGCAGGAGCTGCACACAGATTCTGTATGAATAAACAGAATATGCCACATTGTATATATATCACACTTTGTATCTTCTAGAATACGCCCACTGTGTGTTGACTGTGTCCTTTGGTGCAGGAACTAGAAGCTCGAGCTTTTTAGAGGGGGACCAGAAGCTGCACACTGGGCTCCAGTCAGAGCCCGTGCTGTGCACCTCTAGGATGAGGAGTGTGGCTCAATATTGGTCTTCTCTGTGCCAGGAAGACCCATATGTGATGCTCAAGAAGAACGCCAACCAGTTTGAAGGCAATGAGAGGTACGAAGGCTACTGTGTGGAGCTCGCTGCCGAGATTGCCAAGCATGTTGGCTACCACTACCGGCTGGAGATTGTCCGGGATGGGAAGTATGGAGCCCGGGATCCTGACACCAAAACTTGGAATGGCATGGTGGGAGAACTTGTTTATGGGGTGAGTTTCCAACCTCATCCACTGTCTTTTGCTCTTAGTTCTAGGGAACACATCCAAACCCTAGAGTTTAGAAGGAGCCCTGCCTTTTGTCAGCCTGAGCTCTCCAGAGGACTGCAGCTCTAATAATGCAAATAATCAGCCCAAGTAAAACATTTTAATTTAGGGAGAGACAGCACATTTTGTGCCTATGGAAATGTCAAAATGTTTCCTTTCAACAGATCCAAGATCCTTTTTCTTTACATTTTTAGAAGAACAAGTATTGAAAGGTCAAACTTTCCCATGGGTAGAATCTCCAAATTCTACTCTATTTTATATTTGCATGATAATGGCAGGATGAAAGAAGAAAAAGATTTCAAACACTCAGCATATGAGTGGTGAATAGTAGGACTAGATTACTTTCTGTCTAGCCACTCATTTCCATCATGTCACATGTACACCTGCACCCTACACTTCCAAAGCTGGTTTGGTCTGGTAGATCACAATCTGTGGTGTTTAGGTCATCCCTCAGAGGGGTCTAATTTTCCCTGTCCCTACAAGGGAAAGCTTGTAGGGAGCATCAGCTCCCAAGTCTCTGTGACACTCTGATGGAGCAGGGGTGATCTGTCTCCTGCTGGCAGTCACCAGCCATTTCAATGCATTTCCCACTCCATTTTCAAGGTGGGTTGCAAAATAAGTGGAGAGTGCGCATCAGTGTTGCTGGAACGTTTTTCCTCTTCTCCTGCATCAGTTATGCAATCAAAAAGCAGTTCCTGATGGAAGTAAACATCCTGACATCCTTTTTCAGGAGACTGGCCTTTCCTTGCTGCTTTTGATGTCTGGATGATAAAGCTCTTTTAGGGAAAATCATCTGCATCAGTCAGTGACATCAGTGGATAAGTCAGACGCGAGGAGTTAGATGGCTGTGATTTCAAAACAGACCTGGTAATCAGCAGTGATAGAACGGAATTAATCCCCCAATATGATAGGCTTTCCCTTTTAAACTTTTCTCTTGCAATTGGTTTTGCCTGATTTCTTCTGAGGTAGCAGTGTTAAACAGAGATCAAAAGAATATAAGCTGGAGTTAGTAGATATATTTTATCCCAAGTTTGCAAATCTCTTTTCTGTCTCCTTCTCAGAGGGCGGATGTGGCTGTGGCACCATTAACCATCACGCTGGTTCGAGAAGAAGTTATAGACTTTTCCAAACCGTTCATGAGCTTAGGCATCTCTATAATGATAAAAAAACCTCAAAAGTCCAAACCGGGAGTTTTTTCATTTCTGGATCCTTTGGCTTACGAGATATGGATGTGCATTGTTTTTGCCTACATTGGAGTGAGCGTTGTCCTCTTCCTGGTGAGTCGCTTCAGCCCCTACGAGTGGCACACTGAGGAATTCGAGGAAGGACGGGACCAGCCTGCCAATGACCAGACAAATGAGTTTGGGATATTCAACAGTCTCTGGTTCTCCCTGGGAGCTTTCATGCAGCAAGGATGTGATATTTCTCCAAGGTGGGTTGCCTTCCCCAGAGAACCTTCTCCCAGTTCATGTGGCCTAATCTTTCTGTTGCTTTGAAGCTAAAGAGGTTTTTCTTTGACCTTCCTCCATGAAGGTTAGTGTAGTTTTGTGAATCAGTTACAAATTCAGAAAGGATCCAAAGATCTAACAGCTGTGAATGTGGGACCTCAAAACTGAGACCATAAAAATACCATTTAAATTAATCTTGGGGAGTTCTTTAGAGGGAATTTACAGAAATAAAAACAGAGTTTTCTGAAGCCACCTAATTGAAAACAATTTTTGTCTGTCATTTATTTTGTTGAATAGAAATAAGATCATTTTAACACTATAGGGAAGATAAAAAATTCCAGCAAAGTTGGGAGAAATGGTACAGTAAGTGCCCAGTGAAAAGTTATATGATCTGTGCTAAACACTGTGGAGCACACTGGGTGGCTTTAATTGTCATTGGCCTTTAGAAAGGTTAGAGAAGAACTGAGTTTCGTTCTGGTTCCCATTTCAGTTAATAGTTCTGCTGCCAGAAAGTTCAGTAAGACCCAAAACCCAAAGGGTTCCTAAAGGAACTTTTTAGTATATGACTCTTGTGATTACTTTTACATAATTTTTCCTTCCTTTTTGGAGTTTTTTCCCTCTGCTCTTCAGAGGAAGTTTCATTAGAAATACACGTCTTATGGGTGAAGGCAGTAGGCAGAGGTTGATTTCTAGCATGATGGGGTGGCATCAGATCTCAGGGGTTGAGAAGATAACCCTGCACAGCTCAGCAGGGGATGGTGGGGAAGATCAGGCACCACCTTGTTGGCTATCAGATGCCAATTTGTCCAAATATTAATGAGCTTGGGATATCAGGGAAATAACAGCCTGCAGACCCCTCTGATGAATGTTTTATCATCTTATTGATTAGTGGGAGTCCAGGTAGAGCATTCAGAAAGTCTTCCCATCAGAGGGGATTTCAACTTTACTGCTGTCTTGTAACACAGCCCTGTGCCTTAGGATCAGGTTATTGTGATTTTCATTCTCATTGTTGTTCTTGTCACTGCTATTCTTGTTTAGAATAGAGAATATCTTCTTTGGGGGACATTTCAGTAGGCGGTTTCTGATCCAAGGAGGAGTGTGGAGAGGTGAAAAGCTGAGACTTTGAGGAATAGCAAATTTGGTAACATCTTTAATAAAAAGCGTCAGGGAAAGATCAGTGGGCTTGATTCAAATAACAAGATTTGCTCTAGCTAAATAACATGCTTTGAATCACCATTTCAAAGTGTTTTATTTTGCTTTGAAATGGGAAATGAGAGTGATTCTGTCATTGTTATTTTAATGTTGTTGATTTAATCATCCTGATAATGAAAATTACAATTTCACTGAAAGCAATATTTTCCCATGGAACACAAGAGCACTTTCTGACTACAACTATTTGCATGAAGAGAAAATTTTTAAAATTAAATACAGGAATTATTATAACTCCCTGTACTCTAAGTACAGCTCCTCGAGATGGTTGCAAGTGGAGAGGGACATTTCTGTGAAATGTGAAAGCAAGGAGGAAGCAGAAGAGTGAGAATTTCTGTAGGATGTTGTTGTACAGAAAGGCTCTGAGCGCGCTCCGTATTTCACATGTATTTTTCACATGAACCCAGCGCAGGATTTCTGTGACACATCACTTAGAAATGAACGCTTGGTAGAACAACATTGTGGGCAGGTGGGGATCTGCTCTATTCTAATATATTTCCTATATAGTTGCTTCTAAACTTATCATTACCATCTCTCAGCATCTCCCCAGTAATGTATTAACCAACATAAATAGCTTCTGCTATACATCTGTTCTGTCATTCTCTCCCCAGCAGAAAGGAGCAAGTGCAGGGGTGTACTGGTGTATTTTGTTTTTGTGGAGGTTTTGGGTTGTTTATTTCAGTTTTGTTCTGGAAAGGAGCAGGGGAAATTTGTCTGGAGGTTTGTATTTTTTGTTTCCAGAGCATGCTTGTTTTAAGTGCATGTGCCACTATGTGTTTATCACCAAAAAAAAAAAAAGTAAGATCAAAACCGCAGACACATCACTCAGCACAGCGGGTGCTGAGGTTTGCAACAACAACTTGCTCTTGTAAATGTGAGTTCCCCAGTCTCAGACCAGTCCCCAGGGAACTTCAGTCCCCCACAGAGACAAAAACTTGCTTTTGAAGGAAAGTGTTGTCCTTTCTTAAGGACAGTCTTACGAGGCAGAACTTTAAACAGGCTTTTAAGTATGCTGGTGACAACCTACCAAGGACTTTAAAGACACGCTGTGGATTTGATGACCTGTGGATGGCCAAGATAGTGTATCTGTGGGTTACCTGCTCACAGCTTCTTTGCATGAGGTCAGCTGGTGTCCTTGAAGCTTTTTCGTGTCTAAGCATGGAGTGGCTGAGTGTGACAAAGGCCAGGCAGTAACCAGCCATGGAGAGTCCCAGCTGGAGCTGGTGGAGGTCTGTTCTGTGCCTTTGGATGCTGCAACTTGACTGAGTGCAAGGAATCCACTCTCCCTGAGCAGTAAATGGAATGACCCCATTGTAGGTACGCAGCTCCAACCCAGGGAGGCTGTGAGCTCCTGGACATCTCCCACTGGAGTGTGGGGTCCACATTCTGCACCATCACTGACCAGTGGCCCTGCTGGATGTGGCACAGTCCCATGCATTAATTTGTCCTTTTTGACCTGAGATAGTCCCTGTTGATGCCCATAAAGCTTTCAATGGCCTGACAAAGAGCAGAATGGGGGACAAGCAGCAGCTGGAGCTGTGTGTGGTTTCACGTACGTAGTAACGGGCAGGAATCAGTGGAGTCTGAAACGGGCCATAAACCACTAGGCTTTTCAAAGTGCCACCTCAGCTTCAGAAAACAGTCATAAAATTGCAAAAGCACTCATTAAATGTGAAATACAGACCCAGGAAGGAGCTTCTCAGAGCAGGCATCAGAGCTAATAAATAACCCACAGCCAATAGCGAGAGCCTGCAGAAAGAGAAATGTGAAGTAAATATGACTCACATTGTACCGTTTTTCAGAACTGTAATTTGATAAATTGTTTTCAGAGCTTAAAATAACTTCAGTGTTTAGCAGCTGTGCAGAGCAAGACCTTGCTAACATCCAGCATGTTGCTGTCATTCCTCAGTTAGGGTGGACCCAAGGCCTTTGAGGACACTGAGGGAATGTTTGGGCTTTCTGAACTCCTCTGCAGCAAAATGAGGAATCTGGAATTTTATCTGCTCCATCATTTTCTGCAAAACAAATTATTTGATTATTGTGAAAAGGATGAAATGGCAGGGAGCAAAATAGATATTTTTCTCATCAGCTTCCTATCTTGATTCTTATTTTCTGTTATCACCAAATGTGCAGCTTCATATGGTTTGAGCAAAAGAGACTTCTTGTATATTGGAGATTATTAAATTGAATCCAGTTACTCTTCCTGTGACTCAGAAAACTTATGTTAGACTAAAATAAAACATATTTGGTTAAAATAGGTCTACCAGAAAGGAAGTTATTCTTCATTTGAAGACACCATGAGATAGAATAGACAGTTTCTCTCAGCTGAGTAGAAACAAAACACATGTATTTTGAATTCAGATCAAAATATACTGTGAGTAGAAGAAAAATGTATACTCATATCGTGGCACAACAGTGCATCATCTCACAATACCTGGACAACACAGCTTGAAATCACTCATTATAATCTTTTGACTGAGAATAGGGCTGGAGATGCCCTGGTCATCCATCCAGGGAAGTGAAATGGTGGATGAAGCTTTCATCACAGCCTGTGTCTGGGAGAGAGCCAGGGCTGAGAGGAGACATTTTGAGAGCATCAGCAGGGATGCAGGAGCAGGAAGAGACTCTGTGCTGCTTTGCACAAGGTGTCATTGGGGACCCTGAGGTCAGCTCAGCTGGGTAGAGAGCTGTGAGCTTGATCCCTGTATGGGCCATTCACTTAAGAGTCAGTGATGCTTGTGGGTCCCTTCCAACTCAGGGTATTCTGTAAAATCTGTGAGGTGTCTCGTATTGCACTGTACTGTATTATTATACCACAGCTGGGAAGTGGTTGGGTCACACCAGCGTGCCCTGAGCACTGAGCTGTTTAATGTGCATGAGGATTCATGGCACAAGATGGGATCCACCCTTCCACTGGCTTGAGAGAAAGAGTTAACCAGGTCTTAACTTGCCTGCAGAGCCCAGACCTGGGGGCAGCGGCACGAGCCGAGCAGTGACCCCTTGCTGGGGTGAGCTGTGTGGGGAGGTTTGCTGCAGAGATGATGAATGAATGCACTCAGAGGCAGGAGGGAGAGAGATAAATGCTGGCTGCTATCCAGTCATTAGATACGATCTATTATTTATGGACATCTTGTGGACATCGTTATTTGTATTTTGTGACATGGAAACAGTGCTCTGGTTGATCTATACTGAGTGCAGCAGTTTGTCTGTGGAAGAGCAAATACGGTATTTATTACGTACCTGTAATTAATGCTGAGCATTTTCTTTGGCTATTTTTCCTGTTTATTTACATTTCTTTTTAGATCAATTGAAATAAAGTCACAGGAGACTTCAGCCACAGAACTGGTGGAAATAACAGTCAAATTGCTCCACAAATTGTTGAGGTTTATTTTCCTAAACGAGTCTCTACAGATTTTGAAAGACAGCAGCACTTTTAAATTTCATCTGGATGTTCACAGTACTGAAAGATTTTATCCAGTTTTAGGCAAGATATAAATCAGAAATTGGTTAGAAAAAAAAAAAACATTATTTTTTTTTAGTGAGAGAATTGATTTGGATTTTTTTCAAGCGAATTATTTCTGTCCTATCCTTTGTAAACTTACATTTGCAGGGTGCTTACTTATTTTGCTAAAAATTTAGAATTAGAGAAATTAGAACCAGCTGCATTTAGCAATCAAAGGGCTTTTAATTCCTTCCTGAAATGAAGGCTGAGCCTTGGTGTTTATTTGATGACTCTTCTTGATTTCAGTAAGCGTCTTCTCTGACACTTGAAGCATCTGCCTTGGAAATGGTCTCAAATTGCATGAGGGGAGGTTCAGATAAGATCTGAGGAAAAATTTCTTCACTGAAACAGCGGTCAGGCATTTGAACAGGCTGCCCAGGGAAATGGTGGAATCACCATCCCTGAAAGTGATGGTTCAAAGTGCATGTGAATGTGGCTCTTGGGACAAGGTTAAACGGTGAACTTGGCAGTGCTGGATTAATGATTGAACTCGATAATCTTAGAGGGCTTTTCCAGCCTCAATGATTCTATGGGGACAAAACTTAGGTTCTTCTTTTTTTTTTTTTTTGGCAGTTTGCTTGAACTGGTGAGCTGAGTCTGGTCTTTTGAGAATAAATATTAAAAATTCAGGATTTCAGTTTCTGGAAAAGTCTTCTTTCCTTTAAAAAGTGTATCAAATGATATTGCAATTATCTCTGCCTGGTAGAGTTAATTATGTCCAGGGAGAGGAAATTCAGATCACAAGGTAACAGTAGGACTTGCAAATCACCAGGAACTGATGACCATACTTATTTCTGAAACACACTTAACCAGGGAAAGTGATTCACCAGAGGAGCAGCTTGACAAATTGCACAATATCTAACTAAACAGTCCCCTTTGGAGTCTGCACACTTCCATGGCAACCAGAATGTGGCAGCCAGGGGAAAATGGAAATTCTTTTAAAATAGTCATCCTTGCTATTCTCTTTTTTCATTTGGGAAAATGCTGAAGGATATGGAGGACTCGAAAGAAGGAAATAACCAACCGACAGAGTATTGTTGGGAAAATGCAATTTCATCTGTAAAGGAGAAATTAGTATTTTGAATTTCCACACTCTGCCATCTGAAAATGTCTAAATGCTGCAGAGGTAATGAATGTTTCCTCCACTGATCTGCAAGCTACTTCCTCAGGATGGTTTCCCTATCAGGCATATCTAGTCACTCTCCCACAGCTCTGACTTCAGGCTTTTAGCATTGAGATTGCTGGGGGGCAGCAGGAAATTTGCTGAAACAACCCCCCCCCCCCATTGAGTGACAGATTCACTAATCGTTCCACCAGCTGTGTTTAAAATAAATCATCAAACACTTCACTCAAAAGCAGATATATTAAGCTAAAAATATTTTTGCAATTTCTTTCTTCAGGTCTAAATAAAGGTTTCTCACATTTTTTCCAGGAAAACAAAGTTAAAAATAGCAGGGGGAAAAGTGCTTTGCCCATTTTTTTCATCTCATAGGGCATCTAAAAGAGGGTAGATTTGGATTACATATTGGGAAGAAACTCTTTACTTTGAGGGTGGTGAGGCACTGACATGGGTTGCCTGGAGAAGTTGCAGTTGCCCCATCCCTGGAAGTGTCTAAGGCCATGCTGGGTGGCACTTGGAGCAACCTGGAATAGTGGAAGGTGTCCCTGCCCATCCCTTCCACCCCAAAACATTCTACGATTCTGTGATCTCTGACATGGAAATGGCATGTGCTGCCTGTGTTTCTAATGCTGGGCACTGGCTCAGGATCATGAGCAACCACAAGGTTTATAGGGGTGCCTTTGAGACATTTCCTTCTCCCTGACTCCAGCAGGAGACCCTGTGAGGCTGCAGGGACTCCCTGTTACACCCCACTCTGACTTGCTGGTTTTCAGTCAGTAAGAGAAACACACCTTCTCTTTTCATTTTCTTTCCTCTTCATAACAAGTTGTTCCTGAGCAGTTGTCTCACCTGGAGTCTGCAGTCAGGACTGTGCCTGGTTGTCTCTGTAATGACTAGGTCGATTGCCAAGGGTTTTTGTCAAAGAATTGTGAGGAGTTGAACGACCTCCACCTCCCTGAAGCGGTGTCCTCTGTGAGGCCACCTGTCACACATTGCTTCAGTGTTTGCACTCCAGAATAATTTTGTAGCTAAGATGGGAAGCCCTGAGCATGTTTTCACAGGGAAACCCTGCTTAAAGAACTCTTCCATATGCTGTATATCACTTTTATCAGCACTGAGATATCATGTGCACTCTTACTAGATACACAGTCAAACAAGCTTTAAACTCCTCAGTTCAGATTGTTCTGGCTCACAACACACAAAGCCTCCACAGCTGCTCTTTGCTGGTTTCATCCCCACATCTGGCCCAAACCTCATTACCTTCCACTGGGAGGCTGAGACTTCTTCCTTTATTCCACTGGAGTTTGAGATTTATCATACTTACTCTGCTTTTGTCCCAGATCCCATCCCAACTACTTGTCCTGCGGAAGCACCGTACACCCCTTTCATGAAAAGTTCAGGAATGCATTTGTACACCGACCAACATCCATTTTTAACACCCCAAAATGGTGAGCAGGTGCTGAAACAGGACAGAGGTACTATGTGATCCATTGTGAAAGGGCTGCTGAAGCTGAGTAACCGGGAAAAGCAAAATGTGGGTCACGTTAAGAATCAGAGCAAATGCCTTGTGTGCTTGGATGGGGTCTGGATTTGGAGAGGGCAGAGCGCGGTGTCGCCTCTGGAATCTTCCATGCTGGTGTCTTAGTCTTCCTGCCCTTTTCACATGGATCAAAGGAGCCAAGTGGCAGCCAGAGACCACCTGATTTTTATCCTCAAAGGGCAGGGAAGGACACACAGATCATGTACACAGCCAGCCCTGTCTTTAAGCAGCAAGCACACTTTATGGCATTCAATCTATTTAATAAAATCATGCAGTAATTCTGATTAGTGCCTACCCAGAAGAGTTGCTGCTTACCCTTAGATCCAAAGGCTAAGCAGCAATAATCCAATCATGATAATCATAACTTACTACTTTGATCTTCAGATAAAAGAGTCTATAGAAGTGCAAAAGTGTTACATCACCGTTATTTGGACAACTTCAAAGCATGTTATATACACTAATGAATTCTCCCAACACAGTCTGATGAGAAGTAATAGGAGGCAAATGTGTGAAGAGAGGAGTAGAAAGGAGGGAGATGACTCCTCATATGGTGAAAGGGAAAAGCAGTGAAAATAAATACTTTTATACTGTCTGTAGGCGTGAGACATGATGAAGAGTCCACGAGTGTCCATCTGCAGGAGCCAAGTGCATGGGATGCTCTCCCATAGGAGAAATTTTCTCTCCATTTCTTGAAGTTCTCAGTAAGAAACAAGATCTCTGGCTGTGGAGAGGAAAACAGAGGGAGAGGGTAGCTTTTCATCTCAGCAGTGCTTCTGAAGCCTTAAAAAAAATTTTAGAATCACCAAATGGATCTTAGCAGGTGAAATAGGGGCAGCAGAAACACTGAGCATGTTTTTCCTTCACAGTTTGGGAGTTTTAATGTTAAAAGACAGGCACACCTGTGCAGATAAAGCTCTTCTGAAAACACTGTCTGGGAAGAGCAGATTCATTCCTCACCACTTCTACAAGGAATGCAGTATGCCCTTGTACAAAAAAGAAAGGCTCAAAAGTGAAACCAGACAAAATCCAGCTTGGTGAGGGATCACATTTTAAATTAGAAATGAGAGAGAAAATTAAGGGAATATTTGAAATATTGCTCAGAGTGAAAATCCTCCAGTGCAAAAAATACTCTCCTCCCAGAAGAAGGCCTTTCTCTCATCAGATTGAGAAATCTGACAAAAAAATGGACAAAAAAAAAAAACAACCAAAACCAAAAACAAACAAAAAAAAACCCCAACCACCACAAAAAAGCACAGCAAAATGAACCAAGGCAAGGCACCCTGGAAGAGGAAGTATGAACTAGGTTATTGTAGCATTGCTCAGAAGTCTCAGAAATGGAGCTCTAAATCATGACCACATGCAGATGGCTAAAGAGGATCTTGAAAAATGAAGGACTTGTAGCATATAATCCAAACTATATTAAATCTTTGGGAAAAGGAAGAAAAAAAAAAGCAGACTTTGAAGAACAGGATGTGGGAGAGCATATGGAATCCTGCAACTCAGCAAAGGACATTAGCACAATAAGTTGTTGTTTAAAAAGAAGAAGGATGAGTGCTGTTAAATTTGGGGCCACCTGAGGTTGAGGAAGTTCCTGAGTAATGAATCTCCTGGGACTCTCCAGCAACTGTTTCTGACAAATTTTTATGCTTGTCACCTTGTGAGTTGTTTCTCAGCAAAGCAAATAAATGTCACCAGAGTGAGAAAAATATGTGAAGAGCCTTTTTTACAGTGAAATTTTTGCTCAAAGGCATGACAAGAGTCAGGGATTTTTTTTCTCCTTGTAGCAAAAGCTGGCAAAACTGCAGAAGAGGAATGACTTTGCCTTTCTCCAGAGCTGCCAAGCAGCCCAAAGTGACCACGTGTTTCTCAGCAAAAACTAGCTAAACACTCATCCCTTAAACTCCCCTCTTTACAACACAGAGAGGCACACTGTGCCTGCACTTAATAGGATGACAGCGTATTTCTTTGGATCTCTCTCTTCTGCCTTTCAACTACACTCTTCTTTTTTTCTGAGGGTTCCACCTCATCCCTCTATTCTAGCCCTGTATTTGCAATGTTTTCAGCAGCCCTCTGGAAGAGTTGAGTGTATTATCCTGCAGTTTTAGGAATAAACATCTCATTTCAGCAGCTGGGGATGCTGTGCAGGGACGGCAGGTCCCTCCAGTGAAGGACTTACCTCAGTCATGCAGTTCTGCTCTGCAGGAGTGTTTTTATATCATGGGTCCTGCTGAAGTTGAAAGGGGTTTTCTGCCCATGTCAGTCCATGTTTGCTTGGCATCTACTGTCTCCATCACCATACTAGTTGAGCAGGAGAGCTGTGTTGGTTGTGTATCCACAGGCTTCCTTCTGTGTCAGTTGAGGGCCACGGGAGGGCACAACCTGCAAAGTGCTGTTGAGTTCATTACATCACCCCCTGCACAGCTGGGCCCATTTGATGCTGCCTCTGCCTGCTGGTATGGAGTGTCTCAGGAAGGGGAATCAGGTAAAGAAGCAGATCAGAGGTACATTCCACCTGGTGGCCAATGCTTCAGGCCACCCACCCAGGAGAGGCTCATAAAAGTAATTCATCCTCTTTCCCACAGCTGGGAACTGAGTTAGTGAGATGAAGTAAGCTACCCTGGATCCCATAAAGTAGCAGGGCTTCACAAGGAACAAAAAAACCCCCAGCTCTTGGATGCTAGGGCTCTGATTAGGACGTTAGGTACCTCTTGCCTGTCAAAATGCTAAGTGAATGTCTTGAAAACAGCACGTAGCTGCTCCATGCAGTCATGCTTATACTTAGCACTGCAGCAATCCAAGCTCCAATGACTGGAGAACCACAAGTGGCATGATGCATTTCTGACTAAGCAGGAAAACTCATTTTAGAATGAGGTTTTGCCCATTAAAGGGAAACTGAAGGGGGGAAAAAAAAAAAAAACCAACAACATGCCAACATATTCTGCAAAAGAAGAGATGAAACAGTAGGAGAGGGAGCGTATACTGCTGTCCAAGGCCATTAGCTTAGGCAGAAAGAAACAGTAAATAAACTATGACTTATAATTAAAGCCTCACAGAGACACATCCTCCTGTTGAATCTGGGAGATTCTGCATATTTGCAGCCAGCATGTTCAGTCGTTGCAATATTTACATACTGAGCCCAAGGCCACTCCTTAAAAGGCCTTCTACAGGAATTCTGAGATCCATATTTCCTCCTTCCAGCATGTTGGCTTTGGGGGTCACATGAACGACATGGTTTGCGTGAAATCATGAGAAAGGGCAGATCTCCAGCCCATATACAAAAGTTAAGAATTTTTTACTTTTTCTTAACCTTTTTTTTTTTTTAAAAAAAAAAACAAGAATTAGAGAAAGAAGGAGAGAAACAACATGGGACTCACAGTACCTCTGCACTCTCAGCTTCCTTGCCCTGTCTCAATAGCTAATGCTACCCACAGGAAAGCAAAATATGTAGCTGTAAGCTCTGTAAAAAAGTTGTGAGGAGAGATGAAGAAGGAATGGTACTACTGGGAGAGATAAATGAGAATGTCACTAGAAAACATTCCTAAATCTGTGTTTGTAAGGGCTATCCTAACACTTCATGTTAAAGCCCAGCACTGCAGCCAGGATTCCAGACTCTTGTATCAGAAGGCAGGGTTCAATATTAAGTAAAAGCAAACTAATATGTCAAGAAAATTAATAATACAGCATGGACAGAGAAACATGGGTTATAATCATTTCAGTTGTGTGACAAACAGTTGTCAGCTCATTCAAAACTATCGGTGGCATAGCAGAGCATAAGAGGATAAGAGTCTGTGTGTTATGGACACACCCAGGGCTGTTCCCAGCTCCACAACTCCATGCTGAGTTTCTTCCTCTGTCTATGACTATTCACAGACTTTTTGAGCAAACTTGGGGTTAATGTCAGGTAGGAGGGAAAATGATGAGACCAATTATGTCAGATGGTCTGTGACACAGAGTAAAAGCAAAGCTTTTTACACTGACAAAGTCTAATGTTGAAAATTTGCTTAAAATAAGAGCAAAATGTTTGCAACTAATCCACTACCAAGTCAGACTTCAGATAGAGCCATGAAATTGTGTAGATCAGTATCAAATTCAGTGAGTAGTGCTGGAGATCAGAAGCTCTG
Organism: Empidonax traillii; assembly: GCF_003031625.1. Lineage (NCBI taxonomy): Eukaryota > Metazoa > Chordata > Aves > Passeriformes > Tyrannidae > Empidonax > Empidonax traillii. Next base: position 1,233,092 of record NW_020955361.1, on the reverse strand, counting down.
TGTGGGTAGAGGACCAAAAGTGGATTTGACCCACAATCAGTAGCACAAGCATAGAAGAGCTTTTCTTTCAACAGTTTTGCATAAATTCATTCAGTGACAAATATGTCAGTTGAGTAAGTGAGCCTTTATTAGACTTGAATTTAACAGCAAATCTGGGAAATCCTTCCAGAGCAACTATGGCTTTAGAATCCCAGATTTGCACTTCTAATTAAAACACTGTCAGTTTAGGTGTAATTCTCCACAAGAAATGGATTTGGGGAGGGGGGAGGGAGAAGTGGGAGAGAACTGAGATGGTGCTTGAGCAGTTTTTCGATGAAGTTTACTTTGTAAAGTTTCTAATGGTCTTGCTAATGTTTTTGCAAAAATGTATTGTGCTCTTCTAATAACATGGCAAAGCAGAGGCAAATTCCTACCTTCCATGAGGGATAAGATCAAAGAGAGAACTGTTTGATCAAGGATTGCACTTTGTTTTAAGAAATTAGATTATTGTTGCATGATTTTCTTTTCCTGTGAAGAATCCATCAATGCTAAGGCTGAAACATTAAAACAAAACTCTTCATGGGAACAAAGGGAACTTACAATTCTTTTCTGTTTTCTGCTGGCAAAATGCAGGTGGTTTTGCAAGGAAAGGTTTTAAAAAAGTCACCTAAGTAAGAAAATCAAAATTATTATTTTAATCTTGGTCATCTGCAGTTTTTTCATTAGGCAGATATAAAATAGCACATTTCAGAATTATCTTTTAAATTATACATGTGGTAGGTAAGGATTTAATGTATTATAAAATCCGAAAGAAAATTATTTGCAATGAGAAAGCAGGAAACCAAATTATACCATTTAGCCTTCCAGAAATTAAACTTTAAGTAATATAAAAAGGCAAAACTTGGACAGATCCAAACCAACCTGTTTTGGAGTAGTAATTTTAGAGGACATTTGGAGTGTTATCTTTACAATTCCAAATGAAAATATTAAGGTTTTGTTTATAATTTCAGGGTTTTTCACGGTGTTGAAATCCTGGTTCTCAGCCAGCTTTAATTTTAAGTTGCACTGTGGATAATGAGGACAGAGTATTTACTACTTACTCCCGCAAGGGTAATGTTTTAAAGAAGCATCCTGTTCTTGACACTGTTCTGTGAGGGGCAGGCAGGATCCCAGGTCAGGGAGAAGAGTGCAGATATGTGTGTGATTTTATACAGCTCAGGCAGGGATAGAAGAAGAAACCAAGATATCTTCAGGTTGTGTAGGAAAAAAGAGTCTAGGTGCAGAAGGAAAAACACAGGTTGAAAAATGTGCAGTCTAGTCTATCTAGATATTTTACCCCTTTCTGCATGCCAGAATTAGCCATTCATTAAAGCCTCTTTCACTGTTATCCTTGCTTATTTTAGCCCGATTTTTTTTTTTTAGATCCTGCTATTTGCAAGTATTACTGTGATAATGAATGTGAATAAATAGACAGATCCAAACATCTGAACCTTAGTATATCTTGAAAGTACTAACCAGTGTGCTCCACCTCACCTTAGCTCTGCAGAGGACTGAGTTACTAACTCGTTAGCAGAGAGCTGATTGCTTTCAGGTTATGCTTGAACAGGTGTAGGGACACTTAAATTCATGTAGGAGAATTTAAACTCCATACTGCCCATTAGCAAAGAGAAAATAACTTGAGCTGGATCTCAAGATTCAGAACATTTCTTAGTCAGTAGGAAGGTCATTTTCTGTTACCTAACTCCAGAGTGAGATTTTGAAAACCTCAAAGTGACTTACAAGTATGACGTCTCCCTACTCCTCTGTGATTGCTCTTATTAGAGCATTAACATAATTCCAAGTCCCACTATTTTTTGGCCAGGCTTTTAGCTCCCTAGTATTGAAGACACTTCTAGAAATGGGACGTTATCTCCTAAATTACAAAGGCACTTTTTCAAATGTTTCCCCTGGTGGAGGCACTGCTGTTGTCCTGCTTGGTCCACAGAAGTAGCAGAACAAGATGATAATGGATATTGCCTTTCCAAGAACTTGCCATGGTAAGCAGTAACAGGCATTGGCTCAGAATCTAAACAGATGATATGATTAGCCAGAGAAATCCAACTTGTTCTGTTTAACCTGTGTTCACTGCTCTTGAGCCGTGAGGGTGTCACATGGGATCGCATCCGATTGTGTGATGTTTATCACGACTATTATGACATTCTTCATTGTATTGCTCTGTCCTCCCAAAGCCTTCACCACAGGCCGGCTCTCCCTTGCGTTAAATGCTGCACAACCACGGAGCCAAAGGACCGTGTCCTGGAGAGCCCATGTGCTGAATGTTTGCTGTGTGTTTACAGCAGTTCTGAATCACAGCTTCTAGCTTAAGTCAACCCAGCAGTGAGGGCAAACATTGCCCACTAGCAGAGCCTGCAACAAAACGTCGTACCCACGAAGCCCCAGCCATGCTGGCAGACCTAGCAAGGTGCTGATCTCCTTGCCTTTCCTCCACAGCCTATGAGAGTGAGCACTCCCCTTCTCACAGCATCTCATGCCATGAGCAGGAATGACCAGCACCAGCAGCAGACACGGCCCAGAGGGTGCATCCTGTCCCACCTGGTTCCCAGGGGAAAGAAACTACAGCCCCCACTCCCTCTTTCTCCAGCCCTCCCTGTTACTTCCCAGTCTCAATAACACATAGTTACTTCTCCATGCTGTAAAAGCCAGGTGCAGAGCTGGGAAGCATAAGCCATCTGCAGCTGACGGCAGGCAGCCCCTGTGGGATTAGCTGGTGATGAATATCACCAGGATACTGAGGGTCTAGTGGCAGGAATTCGGCTGATGGCGCTGAAGGGATTGAAACAAGTCGCAGAAATATCCCAGCTTCATCAGGAAGGAAAGGCTGTATAATTTGCAGCTGGAAATGAATGTGATTATTTGCCATGTAAATGGATTTTGCCAGCTCAAAGTGGCCTTCATCAGCAGAGATTGTTGTATTTGACATTATCTGGTTACTTTTGTTTAATGCCTCTGTGCCTTTCCTGAGCGCTTCCTTCCCTGAGCACACATCATCCAGACTAATTTTTTCCTCTTCCTCATCAATCTTAAGATGTGTGAGTTGAATCCATAGCTGCCTCCCTCCCCAATCCCTCTCCAAACACAAACCAAAAGGTAAAGTCTTTTGTGCTGACAGTCCTGCAGGCTGAGTATTCTCTGCAGATGGGAGGCACAATGGTCACATTTATCTCACCTATAACTTTAGCCCTTAGCTGGACTGGGATATCTCTGTTACCATCTGATAAATCATATTTCTGTGGCATGACTCAGATCAGCAGAAAGGCAATACTGAGACATGATCCCCCATGGAGAAATAAATGGTGTTTCTCACAGGCAGGTCCCCCTTAGTCAGGCTGTCTGGCTTTATTAAACAGCATTGTGTGTTCCCTTCTGTCTGGGTTAGTGGTCTGCATCTAGAGAAGGAGCATTTAAATAATTTAGACAGAATGCATGAATACTACACATAGTTCTAAGATTATCTTCCTCTCTTAAAATTATTTTAAAAGATTCTAATATAAATTAATGCCTCCTTGACTTATTTGCCTCTACAGCTATTGAATGGTTACAGTTAATTGGCTATTTGATTGCAGCCAATGGAAAATACCTAGATTTTAAAGCATTATTATGAACATCTTGTCTAACCATCTGCTGAATACGAAACAGAGAATGTCAGTAGGCAAATTATTCATTAAGACCGTAAGTCCTCTCTGAGCTTCAATATGTCTTACAGAAAAATGCAGAGGTTGTTTTTTCAAACTTCAGGTGATGGAGGAGCTGACTGAGTGATCACAGCTGGGCTGTGTGTCTGCTCTGGTGCTCCCTCCTGCCAGGAGCACATGCTACAACACAAACCTTGTCAGAGCTGCTGTGGATGGGCATTGCCCTGCCCAGATAAACTGTCTCATAGTTGTATCCATGTCTTATTATTGATATTATTATATAGCCTAAAAGGAATTGAAAATCAAAGCAAATTCAATTGGTTTATTGCTATTTTTTTCCCACCGTGCACTTTTTATCCCCATTAATTACGTGACACCTTTTAAAAGTAAAATTAAGAACTGAGACAGACCTTTGGCTTCCCTGGAAGTGGCTGGAGAAGGTGACTTTGGGTAAACGGCCAGGTAAATGATGGGCCTTCAAGAGCAAGTTGCTTCTTTTGGACTTTCACCCTCCTCCTGTTTGACTCTCCCCTTTGTGCCCAGGTCTCTCTCCGGCCGCATAGTTGGTGGCGTCTGGTGGTTCTTCACCTTGATCATCATATCCTCCTACACAGCTAACCTGGCTGCCTTCCTCACCGTGGAGAGGATGGTTTCTCCCATTGAGAGTGCAGAGGACTTGGCCAAGCAGACAGAAATTGCCTATGGGACCCTGGAAGCTGGCTCCACTAAGGAATTTTTTAGGGTAAAAAGGAAACTTTAATGCAAACGTTTTTCTTAGCCTCTTGTTTGACAAGTCCTCCAGGCCTGTCCTCTCTCATCCTCAGCTCAGGTCTGGTTTTTTTCTCTTGCTTCCCCTCATCTTGTTATGACCTGCCAGAAGACTGGCAGTGACTTCAGTACACAAGATATTCTGTAATTGTGAACACAAATATGGAATATCTGGGTGCCTCCCCATGTTACCAAGGAGCTTCTCTGAGCAACTCCAAAAGAAACCGTCTCCTGATTTCCAGCTTGGCTCTCCCTGAGTTTGATCCACAAAAATCCCTCTGTACACAAATATGTGGCAGAAAGGAGGGACTGATCTGGGCGCCGGTGCAGAAGTGGCAGGAGGTTCATTAGCATCCTGTGTACCCCTTTTATCTTCCTTGGTCTGTCTGATATGTGGGTGTGTGTTCAGTCCAAGCTGGAAATCCCGGGGGGGTGCTCGAACCTCTGTTAACACTTGTGTTGGGTTTGTGCTGTCCTACACAGCGATCCAAAATAGCAGTGTTTGAGAAGATGTGGACATACATGAAGTCAGCCGAGCCCTCTGTTTTTGTGAGGACGACGGAAGAGGGGATGATCCGGGTGAGGAAGTCCAAAGGGAAGTATGCATACCTCTTGGAGTCCACCATGAATGAGTACATCGAGCAGCGGAAGCCCTGCGACACCATGAAGGTGGGAGGTAACTTGGACTCCAAAGGCTATGGTATTGCAACGCCAAAGGGGTCTGCACTGAGGTAAGTAGCTTGGATTTGCTTCCTTTTGCCAAACCACCCAGCAAATCAGTGTATGCACACAGTTCAATCTCCATTGCCATGCTAATCACGAAAGCCTGAGCAAGGAGCTGGGGGAGGTGGAGGAAAAGGGGTGTGAAAACTCAGTGTGATGTGCAGGGAAGAATAATGCCCACCTCCCACTGAGCAGCAATGGGAGCATTTAATTCTTCAAGCCCTGCATTCGGAATCTGGATCCTGGCTGATCCACTCGCTATGAATGTGTCTGCTGTATGAGGTGATGGCAGGGGGGGCTGCTGTGGTGTAACCATTGGTTTCACAGAGCATTATCCGGAGGGGACGCTCATCCTGTGCCATGTGAACTGCACAGCTTTGCAGAGTATGGGATTACCCTGGCTTGGATCCATGCTTGCAGAGGGAGTTCTCATGGGGAACGCATTTTGGTGTTTCCTCAAAGGAAATGCTGTTTGGAAGAGGTGGGAAGACCGTTTTGAAAAGCCCTGCAGAGGATGAGCACTTTCATTCACTGAGTCAATTCAGATCCTGGCAAGCACAAAATTTATGGCAAGTCCAAAGGGGCACAAATACTGCATTTCTGAGCCCAGACCTGAAGCTGCCACGTGCCTTTGCCTGCTGACCTGTGAAATATCTTTAGAGAGCTTCCTTTAAAAAGAAAAATCCCTAAATGCACAGACCCGAGTTAGTAGCAGAGCTTAGGCACAGCACACAGCCGTGCTGCTGCACAGGAGCTGCCCCCTTGCAAAGTGCATCATGAAAACTGACCTGCTTAGAGCATGATTACCACAGTCCACAAACTGGGATGGTGGTCCATGTCAGAAGTATGGTTCCTTTCAGCAGCAGCCATGCAAGTTCCTCACATTACAATCATGAGGAATGTGAGTTGTAAGGATTTAGTAAATTCTCAGGAGCTATAGCTTTAAGTAATAAGAATGATGTTCCAACTGATTCAGTTATTTATTGAGCTATTTATTAATGAAAACATGTTGACCAGAAGTGTATGTGTGACCTTCTCCTTGTTTGCTAACATAACCCAATGCAGAGACATCTAATCCATGATCTCTGTATTACTAGAAACCAGATGAGCATTTGCTGAAGGATTTGTCTGGTCACACAGCTCCCAAGCCAAAGTCAGCTTAGAGAATCAAAGATGTATCAGCTGGTAGTGGATGAGGCCCAAGGATTTTGATTACTGCATTTCTTAAGTCAACTCACATTAGATCCACCACTTCCCATACCAGCAGTATCTTCAGAGAATCTGATGTGACCACCTCCAGGCGACAACCTTCACCACCAGTGCAGATGGTCCAGAAGGCAGTTCTTGCATCCAGTGTGGTTCAGGCTCTGAAATGACTCAGGGTCCTCCAAATGAAGCTTAGAGATGCTTTCTGTTGCACACTCTCCACTGTTTGTTTTCAGTCTTGCAAATATGGAAATTAGGATACAGGGCTGATTCTATGTATTTATTTATTTATTTAAACATCAATCTTGTATCCTAATTTTGATATTATAAAAACAAACAAACAGAAACACTCTACCTGTCTTGTAATTTTTGGCATGTGAAGGAGCCATTTATTGTTCTTGTAAGAAAAAATAAACCACAAGAAAGAAAATTGCACCCATCACTTTATTTTTTGCACCTCCAAACATCCCTCTGCTAGGCATGATTCCAAAATTTCCTAACATTTCTTTCTGTTTCCTCTTTTTCATTCTGACTGCATGTAGAACAAATTTCTTATGGGCCTAATGGCAAAGGAGGAATGCTTGATTTTCCATCCGATGGCGTTTCTTTGGAACAGTTCTCGTCCGTTTTTGTCCCATTATGTTTGTTTTGTTCCCGTTGTTTTAATTGTTTTAATATTAGTGGTTCCCTACGGTCATCCTGTAGTGTCTGTTTTCCCCCTGGGGTCGTGCACGTGAGAGGTTGCCCTGAGCAAGGTGACGTTGGTGAGGCCTCTGTGCAGCACGGTCAGCCTGTCTCTTACTCAGTCTCCATCTTCACTCACTTCCATCCACGGAGTAAAAGCTCTGAGCCAGGTTTGGAGGAGGTTTGTGAGCCAGGCCTACCTTAGATCAAGTGTGTTTCAGAAGCTGGGCATTGTAGCTAGACCAGTTTTCCTGCATTTAGGATAGCTGGTTAGGAAAGGATCCTGGAGAGATGCTACATGAGCGTTCACCCTATGCTTTCTTACTTCTACATGGGAGCACAATGCCAAGATTTTGCCAAAGATGAATGAAAACAAGGTTCAAAATCCAGAAATAATTGTACCTCACAGGTGCAAACCTCCCCCTCGGGACATCAGTTTGGTATCTTGGGCTGCTGAAATAACTTACTCCTTCCTCCTAGTTGAATCTGGCTTTGAATATTTTTTGGCCTCCAGATGTTAAAAGTTAGTTGCATTTGCACCCTTCTCTGAGAAGGGCTGTGATGGGTGGGCAGAAATTGCACCTTTCAACACCAGCAAGTTCAAGATGTGATCCTGCCTGACATGAGATGGTCATCCTGCTGCAAAACACACTCATTCACCCAGCAGATCTTCTCTACTGTTGGACAAGTGACCAAAAAGAAGGGGAAAAGCCAAATTATCCAAAACAAGGGAAAGAAAACCCAATAAATTCCCTATGAGTCTGGACTAAAGGAATAGAGAGGTCTTTGTGATGGAGATCTCTGAGGACAAGTTCTTCAGAACAGCCATATTGAAATTAAAGTTCCATAAAATAGAAGTCAGCTTTCCTGGGGTCTGTGAATAAACACAAAATGTTCCCAGTTCAAAACCCACTCTTTTTCAGG
>NW_020955361.1:1147616-1220116 GCF_003031625.1 Empidonax traillii | reverse complement strand
GGCACAGGTTCCCCTGGTACGAGCTGGACCACTCTCACCTCTCCTCAATAGCCAAGGTTCAGAACAAAGCTTGAGAGTTTGGAGGCCATTTCAGACCTTTCTTCACACAGGCATGACAAAACCTTCCCATTTCTGTCTGTGGTTGATCTTAGTTGAGTTTGCAGTTAGAGGATTTTCAGAAGGACAAATGAGTGCTAATGAAGAAGGGTGAGGGCCCAGCTGGATGTAAGGTTTGGCCCCAAAGGTTTCTAGACATAGACAAGCAAAATCTGGTGTTTCCCAGGCTTATGTTCATTGGCCCCAGATGATGTCCCATGCCTATACTGACCTCTGTGCATCCTGGTTTTAATCTGCATACCTATGTATTGTCCACCAATTTTTTTTTTTTTTTTTATCCAGAGAAATTCCCATAAAGAAGCAGTAGACAGATTAGTGGATCTGAAATCAAACTCCAGAGACAAACACTCCTGCTTCCCTGAGTATTTCAAAATGTTGTGCCAGCCCACCAAGTGTTGAGTAGCTGCACTCAGGGGCTGTTCACCCAGGATCATCAGGGCCCTGGTTGCTTTGCCAGACAGTGGAGAATCCCAGGCAGTGTCCTGCACTAGGCAGCAAAGTTCCTGCTGCTTTTTTCCCCATTGCAAATATGTGGATGCCACTCCTTCCCTCAGGCTCAAGGTTTCTCCATGCACACTCACCTCCAGCACTTCACGTAGCAAGAAACCCTCCACCCCTTCCTGGTGTTATTTCCAAGCTTTCCTGCACTCCCCTCTACTTGCCACAGCAGTGCTCTAACCAACTGAGCTAATTTCAGGGTCTTGAGCTGCCAACTGCTCTAAGGACAGTTCATCTTCTGTGGAGATGGCAACAACTCGAGGTGATATCACCCTGTTCTGCCAGCAGGCTCTGGTCATGCAGGGTGACAGAAGGGACCAGCCCTACCCAGGCAAAATGGGCAAATTTGGCCCTAATGCTTTTCAGCCAACGAGGATTAAGTACTGACAAAAGGGGATGATGGACACGGTGCCTTGTTTGAGAGTAACAGACGGGAAGGTGCCTGGTTGCTGCAGCAACAAGGCCGGGCTTTTGGGAAGAAGGGTTTTTCTTTCTCTTTTCACCTGCCAATCTTCCCCCCACGTCGGCGCTCTGCCGCGCTGCGGGAGACGAGCAGTGACATTTACACTCCCACTAACAAGCTGGTTCTGCGAGGGGCAGCTCTGCAGGAGAGCATCTGGTGTCACAGAGCCCGAGCAGAGAGGAGGGGAGGGTCCTCTCAGGCAGATAGCATAATCTGGGACTTTTTATTATTGTAAGCATTATTAGGGCAGGATCATGCACGGAAACAGCAGGCAATGCCTCGGTGGGGCACGCAGGGCTTCCGACCCATCGTGCGGGTCTGGTCCTGCCGCTCATGGGAGCAACGAGATGTCACTGCTGCCCAAAGAACATCTCTGCCTGTCCTGCTGTGAGGGGGAATGAAACAAAAAGGAAAGAAAAAAGAACTAGAAGTCAAGCATCACCACAGGAGCAATTTCACTCTTCACCCTGATTTGTGGTAGCAGGCTGTGTCATCAACAGTGCTCCCTTGGTTCAGTGTTCTTCAGTGCCCCTTGAAGCTGCCCATGTCTTTGGTTCCTTGGGAGAAGCCTTATTAGGGTAGCAGAGGCGAAACTCGGGCTACTCTCTCCCTCTCGTCAGGTTTGCCCTCCACTGTGCCTCACAATACTTTCCTTTCTCTGTCTTTTGGATAAGACAATTTTTAGTTCACCCAGATTGTCCCAGTAATAATGGTAATAGTAGTAATAAGAGTAATAACAATAGCAATGATGATAATGTTACTGCAAAGTAAATGCAAGAAAAATACAACAGCCCCAAAATGAATCGTAGTGGTGCAGTAAACTGCTTTGGGTCATCTCTTCTCCCTTACTGGTCATTTTGCAGCTGGTGTCAGGAGGAAAGTGGGAATTAAGAACCTGGCAGCCTTTCCTGGCTGCCAGACTGCTCTGCCACAGCAGCCAGCTGAGAAGGTGGTGCCCTGTTGGACCATGACCACCAAACTGGGGGTGGAAATAAGTATCTTGGCCAATAGAACCTTTTTGTATTCCCATGCCCAACAGAGCCAAGGAAGATAGATCTTCTAAGGATCTGCGTCTACAAGTCAAAGTCCCCTGTGGAGTCTCTGATCCCTTCTATGGATTGTACTGATACATTTATTTGAGTGAGAGTGTCAATAGGTTTTCTCTTCTCTACAGTGTCATCTTTCACAAAGATGGGGGGTTTCCTGATATCTTGGAGATCTCCACACTTTTACTAAATCAAGGTGAAAGTATAGGCTGAAAATTATTAGTAATACACAGACAAACAGGCTGCTCCATCTGCATCCCTGTCCTCCTCCTTCCCTCTGAGTAGAGACCATGTGCTAATCAGCCACATTTCATTAAGGAGCCAGGCTAAAAGATTAGGATGTCAAGGAGGGCAGCCCACCTCTAGTGTCTTTATCCCTGACTGAAGCTGATGTAGCCCCTTCAGACTGAATTTAAAAAGGCAAAATACCTGATGTTTTGCAATTCAGTTTCCTGAGAGTAATTGCTCTGTTCTTCTATATCTTCTCTTAAAAACTGCCTGCATTTCCCAGCTGGTGCTTAAAAGTATGCCCAAAAATCTACAGAGAAGAGATGACTGAAAAAATGTAAAGTCAAGCCTGGAGAAAAAAAATATGCATGGAGGCAGATTAGAAAAGACCAGATAAAATAATCCTGCAAATATTGAAAGTGCAGAAATTAGAGGAAAAACGTAGAAATCTCTCATTACAGAGAGCACCCAATGCTTCATTGGCAAGACTACAAATTGACCAGCGTATGAAGGGAGAAACCCAACCTTCCTGCCAGCGGCAACTGTCACATCTGCAGTGGTGCAAAGCACATGGTGACAGTGGCAAATCTCCTGTCAAAGAGATGTCAATCTGCAAAGCATGGAAAATGAGATCACTTGAGGAGTATTTTTTCAGCAACTGAAACTCCATGGGAGTGGACCCACACCAACCTCAGCATCTTTCAGCAGAGGGTTCAGGATGGAAAGTTGCTCCCCAAGATATTTGACCCCACAGCAAGAGCTCCCGCTGAGCAGAAACCTTTGCAGCTCACATGTGCAGTGGGTCAGATGAAGGAGAAATAGACAAAGAAATCTCTTTTTGGCATTCTTGACTTCAGCCCTCTTTTCTTCTAATTAAAAAAAAAAAAACCAAAACCTATATGTTCTCTTCTATTACAGCAGGGTCTTTTGATTTTGAAAATGGAGATATTTTCATGCTCTGAGGGTTAATTTTTTTGCCCTCAAACCCTAATACAGAAAAAGACAGGATCCTTTTGCAAAGCATACTTGCCTGAAAGACAGTGCTGGTGTCAGGCAGACTGCTTTTGTACAGAAACCTTCCGTGTTGGTGTTCCATTTTGGACCCTTTCAACATGGCTCCAATATATTTTTCTGCTTCCTGAATCCTCACCCTTCCCAAAAAAAGTGTGAGTTGCTTATCATAAAACCTGCCAAGCAAAGGAAGTGAATCAACTGTCCTACAAGGGCAAGGAACAGGCTGTGCCACCCACTGGTCCATGTGTCCATGGAGCAGCACAGAAGAACACCAAGAGCTGCACAGAGGCTTCTTTACCAACTGCAGACACTTCTACAGACATCGGTATAAGTGTGTGGCTACATCTCAAATGAGCCATATGCAGCTGTCCTCCCACATCCAGGGGGATGCAGGGCTGTCAGTGCTGGTCAGACTCTGGTCACTCCAACAGATTTGCACTGACCTGTTGTGCTGGCCCTGCAGCATCTCTACCAGCAAATAAGTATCAATATTGTAGAGCAGCAGCAACCACAGAGCAGGAAACTTCTATCTGGTTGCCCTACAGAAAAATCTTGTCCTAGAAGCAGGAGCCTTTTACACGGAGCTCAGCCAAGTTTGGGGTCCCGTTGCTGCCCGGATTATTCCCAACTCAAGCTGGTCAACATGGAGGAGAAGGTTTTGAAAGCTGCACGGGGTGACATCACTTGATTTCCCTCACAGTGAAAGGAGTATTTCTGATACTTGCCTCTTCCCCAGAGAGCCGTGACAATTCATTAGGCAATTGTAAAATCAGAACGTAGACGCTGAATGTGAGTTGCGGCCCATTATTAGCCCTATTTATTGCCAACCAAATAATTAGCTTGGACATGCATCAGCGGGTCTTGATTGCATATGAAATAACGCCCTTATTACATAGAAATCAAATGAGTTTCTGAGGACAGCTCAGGTGTCACCTCAACCCTAACACTGAAAAGGAAAAGGGAAAAAAAAAAGAAGGAAAAAGCCCAGCCATTTCGATGTGTTGCCCAGCAACAGAATTTGCGGGGGAAACAATCTAGGAATGAAGGAATGAGCATTTCCAAGAGAACAGGTTATTTCAGGCGAGACATCAGGGACGAGCAAATGTCACAGAGAAGGAAAACTTCAATTTTTTTTTTCCTCCTTTAATCAATAATTCAAACTAGACATTCTGGGTAAAATGAGCATTTAAGTTAGCTGATGGAAAAACAGAGATCCCAAACCTTTGCAAAGAGTCTCACTGCTGAAGAAACGTTTATTTGTTTGTGCGAGGGGAACGTTAGATTTACTAGACACTGAATTAAAGATTTAAAAACGCTCTTAGAAAAATGTCACTTGTTCACTTAAAGAGAAAGATGATGTAATGCCAACGTTGCTATATTGTGCAGCATCCCTCCCAGAGCAATTTCATATTAATTTTGTTGTTCTCCTTCCCACGTGCCCTCCCCCTTCCCCCCCCTCCTTCTCCTTTCTCTTCCAGGACAAGACGAGCGCGCTGAGTCTCAGCAATGTGGCGGGGGTTTTCTATATCCTCATCGGAGGGCTCGGACTGGCCATGCTGGTTGCCTTAATCGAGTTTTGTTACAAGTCCAGGAGTGAATCAAAGCGGATGAAGGTGGCAACCCATTCCACGGCCTTTCACACCTTCTCTCTGGTCCTACCCCGGCTCCAAAGCTGCCTGCAGAGACGGATGCAGCCCAGACCATGGGTGGAAAGCCAAGACATAGGGCTAATGGAGTGACCATGTCACTCAAGTTGCTAGAAAGGAATAGGAGCACCAGAGGAAGCTAAAAGAGGGTCAAGTGCGCTGTAGTGGGGGAGCTGATGCAAGATCAGACATGTGGCATAATGCTAATTTAAAATCCAGATATAGAGCAAAATCATAGCCCAAACGGGAACGGGAACAAGTTGAAATCCCTCAAAATTAACAAAAGCAGAGTATGGCAATGCTTGTGTAGCATGGATGAAGTGCGCTGGGGTTGGTGTGATAGCGTTACTGCAATATGAAAAAGTCTCCAAACCCAAGCAGTTAACAGCAAGATAAAACTGGGGGAGCACAGTAATGAATCACATCCTGTTGTTCCCTTCGCTGGCACCCTGCTGGCACCATTTCCAGGCTGATAACAGCAATATATGCTCATAGCATTGCTGCCCTGGAATGGATGATGTGGGCCTCCAAATTCAGAATTATTGGCCCTCTTAGAGAGAAACTGGCCTCCAATGCCTCGTGTAGTGGTGTTTTTGTGGTTCCACCCTGTCATGGCCTTGCAGAAGCATACTTCCTACAACCCAGGAGACCTGCTTCAGTCCCAAATTTTGGTGTGCCTAAATTTCAGAGTGTCATGTCAAGAGTGGATTTGATTTGAGAGCTTTGGGGGTACACATTTAATGCAGCATCTGTGGAACAAGCATATCTTGGCTCAGATGACTAGCAGACAGGTTCCATGGTGTACAAGGAGGCAGTGGGATATGTAACACACACCTTTTCTTCCTCATCTTGACCTCTCCCATGAGCATGGAATTCAGTATGAGTATATAAAGTATGAAGTGAGTTTCAAAAAACCTAGACAGGTTTTTTTCTTCACTGAAACTCACCTAGAACCAAAAGTAGAATAAGCAACAGCTTCTTTGGGTTTTATGTCACTGTTTCACAACATGCATAATGTTTTGTCAGCAATAACAACGTTTCTAATGCACTGAAAATGCGCTACAGCTCTTTTCCCATTGAGGTTCAGAAAATTCTACAGGCAATGAGAGGTGCCTTGAGCACAGGAGTAAGATAATGTAAGCAATTAATGTCCCTGGAAATACAAAAATTAAACTATAATTTCTGCCTACACTGTAAAGCTAGGCATGGCCCAAATAGACAGTGAAAGATGTCAGAATGCAATAGCTGCATAGTTTTAGTCTTAAGGAGATTCTGTCCTGCTGCTGGCTACCCTGTGTTCTTGAAATGGCCCACTAACTCACATCAGTGTTAGCCTGTGGTGCTTTTGCCACGTTAAAAACAGCCACTGTGGGAAGGAATCAATGCTCCCAGTATGAACACCTGCTCTAAGCTTGCCCTTTTGGCTGACTCACGTCACTGGTTGCCCCACAAAGCCAGTCAGCAGAGCCATGTGGGGTTTGGCCCAGACACCCCTCTGAACCCAACCTCTGCTCAGCAAGTCCTTGCAGATTCCCTGGGTGACTTGCAGATCCCACCAGATCACAAGGCTGCTCCAGGCCCAGCAAAGGATTAATCTGACTGCCTCTGAGCAGCTGTTTCAGATTTATCTCTTATGAATAATTCTTCACCTGAATATCCCAGACCAGAAAGAATGATGGTGCTCTTGGAGGTAGCTTGAATGCAAAGAAACCAAACTGACTTCATCTTTCAGCTTAATTGTTCTACACAGGTGGTTTCCCTAGGTCTCTGAAAGCAAACATTTTATCTGGAACAGGAAGATAAGATTTGGTTTCCTGAATTAGGTTTGCATTTCCTACTTGCCTCAGTCATCGCTGTAGACAAAAACATAGGCACATGCTCAACTTCTCACATGTGGAAAGTTTAACATATGCTTGCAGTGAGTCAGAGTCCACCCTGCAGAACAGGCCTGGAGTAGTAATAGCATCTCTATGGGGGAAGTGTTTATAATACCTCTGCTCAAATCCAGGATGACTGTTCTTATGTTGTAGAGTTTGAATAGTTTCTGCATATGGCAGGGATGCTTTACACCCTGAAATACTGCTGAAACATTTAATTTTGCATGTAGAAGAGGTGCGAATTAACAGAGCAGATGCAGTGGGGACATGCAGAAAGTGAGAGTTTGAATGGAGACAAGGAGGTAGAGAACAGTGACAGAAGGACAACACTGGTTAATATTGTAATTTTTCCAACATTGCTAAGGACAGGGGGAGACCCCCCCGTCTTTCCTAAAAAGGGTTTTTGTTTAATCCCACAGCAATCAATCAACGAAGCCATACGGACATCAACCCTTCCCAGGCCGGCTGCAGCAGGAGGCAGTGGAGAAAATGGACGTGTGGTCAGCCACGATTTCCCCAAATCCATGCAGACGATCCCATGCATGAGCCACAGCACTGGCATGTCCCTGGGAGCTACGGGATTATAATTGGCCTTTTGACCCATTGCCTGGGTGAGTGCAGGGACAGCCCAACTCCACCCCTCCAGAGCCAAAAAAAATACCCAACACCAACAAGACAAACGATGATGACAGAAGGGACAACTGGATGGATCTTCTCAAGGAAATCAAATCTATTTCCCTTTTTATTTGCAAACAGATCCACCGGCAGGAGAACAGAAACAGGTCTGTACTGCAATAAGGAGAGTGTAATGGGATTTAACAGACTCGTGAACCGTCCCTGATCAAAGAACCACTGGAACACTAATGAGGACTATGCCATTTTGTTTTAACTTGGTTGTTAATAAGTCTTAGTGTGTGCAATATATATATTTTTTCTTACTAATTCCTGTGGTGTCAGGGTAACATCAGCCCTTTCCCCCTTCCCTGCTCAGTCCTTCAATCTGGTTTAGTTTGGGAGGCAAACCACAACGTCTGAGCTACTAACAGCAAAAAAGACGAAACGATACACGGCAAGTTTAACTCCCCGCAGGGCGTCATCACTGACCCCTTTTGTCCATCATGATTCTGCCTTTGTTGTTCTGTTGTGAACTCAGGCTGTGGAGTTATTGCAATGAGGCAGACAGAGCTGTGACCGGCTCTCCCTGAAGCAGGAAGGACTTGATGCAAGACGGAACCCGAACAAAACCATGAGGCTGTTTTGCGGGGGGAAAAGTCATGGGTGAGTTTGGAAACCCCAGGTAACCTGAGGGCAAAGAAGTGATTCTTCCAGAGATGATGAGTGGCGGTTCAAGAGAAGAATCGTGTGCCTGGAGTGGAGAGCACCACGCGTGGCAGACTGGAGCAGATGGTTGGTGTAAGATCATGGTCATGGCTGCTGTTTATGCAAGAGGGAAAGTAAAATGTGGTTTCCCCTCACGTGCGACCCTCCTGCCGAAGTTATAGGGGGCTAATAAGCAATTGTGAACCATTTCTTCATTGCTTAGCTTCTGTGTGTGCTCCCTTTGTGGTGGTCACTTAAGGGAACCACCTCGAGCCGGGAACAGTCCATCTCAAGACATGCAGTTCTAGATGGCTGCCTATTAACCAGTACAACACGCTAGAAGTCATGGGGCTGCAATGGGAATATCCCTGCCTTTCTGCTCTGAAATCCCTTTATGGCCATTTTTTCTAACTAAGAGGGACATTTTGTAGATAGTTGGCCAGAATGGATTCCTGGAAGGACCTGCGGAAGCAAACCAAGGAGAACATCCTACAAGAGCTTAATTCAAGCTAACCGTGACATTCAACAGCATCAG
The DNA here is from genome assembly GCF_003031625.1 of Empidonax traillii. Classification (NCBI taxonomy): domain Eukaryota; kingdom Metazoa; phylum Chordata; class Aves; order Passeriformes; family Tyrannidae; genus Empidonax; species Empidonax traillii. The sequence goes on along the minus strand of NW_020955361.1, from coordinate 1,211,372 downwards.
GGCTGGTCAAACTCAACCTCCCTGTCAAGTTGTGGCCTGTCTGGGTGCAAAGCCAACAGTAGCAGATTCCCACTCCTGTGTCCTTAGGGAGTGGGAAGCATCCATAAGCCAGGAGAGCAGGTTGCTGACCCCAAACTCAGTGTTGCAGAAACCCGCAGTGCCAGACAGGCAGCTGGGACTCCAACCACGGGCATGGAGATCACGGGGGCAAGGATGGTTTTCTAGAACTGCACAAAAGGTTCATTCTGTGAATCTCTGGCATGGGCAGACAAATGCTTCCTACCCTGGTGGGCCTGAGACACCTCCCCAGAAGTGAAGGATTACCAGGAGAGCATCTGGAGAGGCAGAAAATATATGGGGCAGGGACCACAGTGACCCCACTTAGCCTTGTCCCATCTCACATGCCCATCAGTGATGGCAAATTAAATTCAAAGGTTCTCACAGGGCCCAAAAAATATCCATCTGGGGACTGAGCTTGGAGCATTCTGAGCTGCTTTTTCTCATTTTTTTTCTCTTCACTTTTTTTTTTTTTTTTTCTGCAACGTTGCAAGAGAAGAGCAGTAAAAGAAAGGAGGCAGGTGAAGAGAAAATGATGCAGGCAAATAACTGGCACAGGTCTACATGGAGAATCTGGAAGCTTTATTAATACCAGTTTCCATTGGTGTACGAACATGCAGAGCAATACATTTACCACCATTAATACCAGCCTGGTCTGCAGCACCTGTTCCACTTACCCACTTGTCATGCAACACTTTGGAGACCAACAAGTCAAAGTCAAGGTCCTAAGCCTGGGCACAGCATGCCTCGTGCCAGTTTATTTTCCTCACTCCCACCACCGAGAACCGTTGTGATCTTCATCTCTCATCAGTGAACATGAACTCTGCTATCAGCCACTCCAAACTCCACCTCAGGATGTTTCTGTTGCTTATCATTATTTTTAACCCGCTTTTCTTAATTTTGCCTTCAGTTCTGTGTCAGTGCTGGCACAGTGGAGGCGTCCCACGAGCTGTCCCGTTTCCATGCCCAGAGCCCTCAGATGGATCTCCTGACCCAGCCATGTCCTGGAGCTTGCCACGACAGTGCCCTGCTGGCTGCTGTGTTGGGATCAGGCTATTGAGACCCATCAGTGCCCCATCCTCCTCCAAAAATGGGACCATGTGGCAGCAGGTCACGGCAGCTGGACGGTCTCGTGAGCAGCAGCAGTGCAAGGACTGGCCACCTGTGACATGAAGATGTGAGATGCAGCTGTCAAAGGCTTTTGATCAGTGGAGGGGTTAAAAAAAAAAAACAAAAAAAAAAAAGAAAAAAAAGATGAATAGGACAAAAGCGTGGAAAATGTAAACTTGTAATATGTATTTTTACTACACTTTTCTTAAAAATAGAGTAATTGTAAAACTCTTAAAGACATTGACATTTTTTTCTCAACAGGATTCCATATTTAACAGTTTTGGCTTTCATTAAATTTTGCTCTTTGGTACCTGGATCTTTTATTTAAGAGCTATATTTGTTTTAACTCTCTTTTGTTTTTTCTTTCTTTCTTTTATTATTTTTTTTCTTTTGGCAGTACTGCAAAGGATTTTGCTTTATCAAATGCAACGGTGTTTTTCTTTTCACATTCTCTTTTTTTCAAGCAACATTTTTATTGGTAATTATTATTTACACAAAGATGAAACTATCAGCTGGAATTATAGCACCAAGGATCCATGATCTATTTTTCATACCTGTCCATGCCGTTTTGTGCCAGTGCTGGATGTGTGGAAATGAAAATGATGTTACCCCTCAGGCAATATTACCCAACCTGAATCAAAAGAGATTTCTTTGATTTTTGCTGTGTCTGACTTGTGAACAGCAGCCAAATAAACTGCTTCAGGTTGAAATTGGGAATCTATCTAATATTTACCCAAGAGTCAGGAAACTAAATATTCATTGGGTTCAAAATTAATGATTTTGCTTCCTTTGGAGTCTCGTGGGGTTATTTTTTTGAGGAGGGGTATCAGAGGATTTTAGTTTGTTTTTACAGAGAGAGAAGACATGGCTAGGCCAGAGAGAATTCAGAACCAGCACTGGTCCAAAAATCCTTACCAGGATCAGTTTTCCTAGGAGCTTCCATGCTGTTTCAGAGGCTTGGACATTCAAATGTTTCTCACTCAGTTTTCACACAACTGACCTGCTAAATTCCTCATCCAAAATCCTCTTGAACTGGGAAAGAGTGGAGGATTTAAAGGGCCTTGGACATTTATGCAAATACTGACAGCTACTGAGGTAAACTACACTCATTAATGTCATGCCTTTATGTAGCACTTGGTGTCACAGATCCTCATTCCCACTTACCAGCTGGGAAAGCTGAGACACAGAAGTGCCTTTTGACCAGGCATCCCAGCTCACCCCTCAGGGTCATGGTTATAGATTCAAGATCTCCAGCATTCACAAGCTATTTTTTTACCCACTGGTAAGTTTTAAATATAGCATCAGCAAGGGACAGAATTAATAGGTTTTGAAAGGGGCAGTGAAACCTCAGGCTTCAAAGAACAAGAGATTCCCAAGCAATGGGGCCTTAAGGAGAGGCTTCCCATGGGCAGACTATGCTGGATCAGCCCATTTTGGTCTTCCACAACTCCCTAGGCATCCAGTAGTGTGCTGTGGGCTTGGATTCTGTCTCAAAATGCCCTTCTTGCTCAGTGGTTTGCTCCTGGTTCGCAGTGAGGTTGCAGAAATGCACAAGGAATGTTCCTTTATTTCTTGGCATAAACAGGACAAAATTCCCTCCTAGTGGTAAAAGCAAATATTCCTTGTAATAAAGTTTCCAGCAAGAATCCATGTTCAGCAGTTGCTGAAGCAAAAAAAACACTGAACCTTGAAGTGCAGCAGGTGAGGAACAGATCCATCACTCTGTCCATTCCTTCACTATGGGATCAGGACCCAAAGCTGGGATGCTCCAACAATACTTGGCTGGGCTTGTTTGGCTGTGCACCTACCTGACACCAAACACAAGGAGAACTTAATTATCAAAGTTCAGTGAAAGGACAGAGTAGGGTTGCACCAAAGTTTGCTGTAACCCGGTGGGCATCACTGACCTGTTCAGCTCCAGCAACCCAGCCTGCGTCTCCATCAAAAGTTGGGGGAGACGTGGGGAAGTTTTTATTGTGAACACAAGCTCTTGCTCAATTTTCAGTGACATGATCAGTCACCCAAGCCTCACACACAGCTCTGGGTCCCCAAGAGAACATTTCTGTGCATGTTTCTAACATCTCCACCATAGGCACTCATATCAGAGCTTAGCTGACCCATCACAGTGGTGTGTGGTTCCCTTAGGACACCGCTGGTGTCAATTCCACCATCAGCATCGCCAGTTTCTCCTCTCCAGTACCTGGAACAGGTTCTGGGTTTGTACATGGTTTTGTCTCACTGGAGATAAGTCTCTATCACTCTACGGCTTTAGAAAGCAAATAACTTTGGGATGGGGCAGAGATATGAATCCAGCTCCACACTGGGCAGAAGTGACCCCATAACCCATCACACTGTACTTGGGCAGCAAGTAGACCTTCTGCAACTGGGATATCCTATAGAGCCACAGTCCTGCAAAGTGCTGAGTTACCTGGCTGTTCCCAGAGCACTGAGACTAATTAATCCCCCTTTTGCTGTGTGCAGTTCTCCATGGGAGGCATCTCTGGCTGCCAGGAGGTACAGCTGGCTCGGGGATGGAGAGGGACAAGGTGCGGGGAATCACCTCCATTGTGCTGGTACCTGAGCGAACTCACCTGCTGAACCTGTGCAAAGGGACATCTGTCTCCAGAGCAGTGAAACTGCAATCCTCATCTCCAGAAAGGAGGGATACTTGGGAGTGTAATCAGCCAATGTTTGCACATCCCTTTCTCATGCACTATTTGTATAATACACACACACACACATATGCATACACAGATATTGAGATGACTTTGACTGTCCAAATTAGCTGTCAAAGTAGCTTCTTATTCCTAAGGACCAACAGGGTATAATGTAACAGCCACAAAGTATGTTCAGTGCTCTGCAGGGCTGGTTTAACATGCTCTCTGGATCCCTTCAGCAGTAATTCCTTCCCTGCTCGAGCTGGCATCAAAATTAATGGCATGTCGTGTTCTATAAGTCCTGACTTTTTAGATGAAAGGTACATGGTGTTGTTCACATCAGTATTACAGTGTAATAAATCAATGCTTTCCCATTGGAAGGATTTCAGACGATTTCGCAGCTTGCTCTCAGGAACTGAAAAGACAACCTGTCTGCCAGGCCCTTGGCCCATAAAACATAATTTTCCATAAAAGCAGGAACAAGAGGGGGGAAACCCCAACATTTCGCTGCAGTATTGTTGCCTGCTTTGTGTAGGATGTTGGAACCAGGGCAGCAATGCTAGAGTTCCCTCAGGCCTCATCACACAATGTGCTTCACAGCCAAAGAGAGTACAGGTGCCAAGGAGGCTGTGGGCAAAGCTAACAGAGGCTGGGAGGAGGATCAGAGCCTGCTCTCACTTGATCAAATAGGAGCAGTTGCTGCCCACAGTGCAGTTCACTTACTTAAGGACATCTTTACCAAGTAAAACTTATATTCCCCTGCTCCCAGGAGCACATGTGTAAGATGGCAAGAGGCTGAAAGGGGAGACGTTTTGTTGGCTCAGATTAGCTCAAACTGCGTGACGAGCTTTCCTCACTTCAAAACCAATGTTGTTAACCTTGAAATCTGCATTATTAATATTTCAACATGAGTCCCATCAGGAGCTGCCGCAAGAGCTCTCCTGGACTCGTGACAGCTCGTCCTGTTTGATTCTAATCATATATGAATGCATGAGTTAAGAAGACATCATTAAAAGTACATTAAGTTTAATTATGCTAGCAGCCACAGACAGTGGGAGCATCGGCTTAATGCAGAATGCATAATTAGATCAGACCTAATCCATTAGATTCATATTTGTTAAAGAAAGTGCTCCTCATGTATAGATGTCCCTAGAAAATGATCCATAGGGTTTGGAGGAACAACACCATTTTCTGGGGGTTACTGCCCTCCCCTCCAACCCCCTGTTCCCTGTCCATCACACCTGAACACACTGCTGAGCCCTCATCAATTCACTGAACGTCCACTTTAACAAAAGAACACAAAAAACTGAGCAAGAAGATCCCCTGCCCTGGCAGCGAAGCCCTGGGGAGGTGCTGTGGTGGTTTAAGGCATTATGCTCCCAGATCTCCCAGCCCCATCAGAGTAATTGGTAGATGCAAGAATACACCGAGTCCTCGGTGGGTACATGGCCTCACAACCCAGCTGGACTAGTGCTTGGGGATGGAAACGGCTGATACCTTTACACACACTCCAGACATATTGGTTGCAGAGTGGCTTGGGATAACTTTCCAAACAGAACCAAAAAATGGGATGACAAATCTGCCAACACAACACCTGAGCCCCCAGGTTGCTGGAGGCTGAGGCTTGGTGATTCTCAGCTGGAGTACAGTGGATCCTGCAGCCATAGAGGGATTTCAGCAGCACCTCCCAGCCCAGATCCCATGCTCAGTGGCCTGGGAAGGGCATTTCCCAGTCTTGCAAATGATGCACCTCACCTGCAAGCTGCAAAACCAATAGTGCCCTTGAGGCCCCATGCTCGCTGCCAGCCTGCTTTGCTACAGAGAGGGGGGAAATTACTATGAGCCATCACCTGCCACAGGTTATTGACACATCACCCCACAGAATAACTCAGGTCAGCACTGGCCGTGGGGAGGGTCTGTGAAAGCTGAGGTCCCAGTCCCAGTGGGTGGGTGAATTCAGCTGCTGTCCCCTCCAGCCTGCAGACAGAGCAGGCTGGAAAGGGAAGAGGTGAAGGTCACCACGCAGCACGTGCCTGGAGCTGTGAGTGAACTCAGGAGCAATTGTGGTTCAGGAGGAAACCCCACCCCACTGGCACTCACCACAGGCAGGAGACACTTAACAGCTCATCCGAGCCCTCTAACACCTGCCTAAGTGCTGAATATTATTGCTATTAAAGTATAGTGGCCTCTTGCTGCCTCTCCTCTGTGGAGCTGGAGAGGGGCTATGATTGGGAAGCCACAGCACGGAAGCACAACCCCCCAGGCAGGGCAGAGGGGCAGGATTTAAAGCTCTCTGAAGAAACCTTTTGCAGCCAAGGCCCAGCTCCAAACAGATCACAGTTACTGCTTAGACAACAATCCCGAGCTTTCCACGAAGTGCTCTGAATAAAGCATCTGCTAACATAAGTTTTGAGAGGGCTTTTTGGGTTTTTTATTTTATTTTCTTGTTTTGAAAGACAGAAAATCCCTTCCAGCCCTTTTTATCTATATTGCATTTTCATCCTTGCCACCCTCACCCTGCTCATGCAGGAAAGTGGGACACATGGAGGTTAGTCTATGCCAAGAGGTCCAGGACAGAACAGGATGGAGGTCAGTAGCCCAGGGGTCCCTTGACACAGAGGTGGTTTCCATACTCTCTGTTTTTCAGGGATTTTATCTGACAATGGTTATCAGAATCTCAAATTCCAATCTAATAAAAATGGGGAAAGACTGGCTAAAGGTTGCTGTGATTTTCTTTCCCGCTTGTGTGTTGAAGTGGGTCTGTTTGCCAGTAGTCGTCACAAGACGGAGTCCCGGCTCAGCTGAGAGTAGGAAGAGACATGGAGAAGACTTGGGAAAACTTTCTGACTCTAAGGAAACATCTGAATTATAGTGAATTCTATATCCTCTTAGCTCCTTATGGACTTTTTGAGTGGGGCAATATTGGAAGCAATATAACCTTACAAGGTCTTTTAGAGAAAATATTGATCTCCCTAAATGGGCAGCAATTGATATGTTCAAAGTGAGCATTATATGCATGCATGTTTGCACTCGTGTGCATCTGCATGCCATTTAAAAATAAAGCAGCGACCCCCCAAAAAATCAAACATGAGCACAAAGAGCAGCTCTTTGGAGAAGGAAATGTGAGGACCTTTATGTCCTCACCATGAAAGCCCTTTGGTGTGATAATCCATAGGGCAGGATAAAAGGGTAACCCCTGGTGCTGTTAATTGTTCTTTCCAAAGGAAAGCAATAAATTATTGCATTCACTGAGCAATCAAAGTGAAATCCAAGTTAACCCCTCTGTGGTCAGTTTGCTCCAGGCTGACCACCGCCATCCCTGGTGGGAGATGGGTGATAGCTGCAACCCTGGCAGCCACAAGCCATGCACTTTCAGAGACTCGTAAGCAAATTTTAGGCTCTAACAGCCCTCACTGAGCTCCCACCAGACATCTGGCAGGATTTAGCAAGATGTCAGATACCTCCATCTACGCTACAATGTATTTTGACAGGATCCTGACACAGCCACATGACCGCAGTGTGATCAGCTCTCAGGTTTCATTTGAAGTAGTGTTTTCGTTTTGCTGTAAGAGAAATCTCCCCACCCCTCACAGACCATATGCCATTTTTGAGTACATTTGCTGGTTATCCAGAGAGCACTCCGACAGCCTGAGCACTGCCCCAGTGACTCACCGATCCTCTTTTACAGCAATTGGCACAGAAAGGACTGCAGCCCCTGTTCCTTTCAGGGAAAAAACAAACAAACAAACAAACAAACAAAAAACCACAGAGAGATTCCCATGGGATCGGTGCTTTACAAGAAGCCCAGGTAGAAAGACAGATAATTCCCAGCATGCATCCTGGGTCCCAGAGGGCTTCCCTCTGCTACAGTCAGAAGGTTGCTTCACTGAGACCATCCTGACCCTTCCAAGGAGTCCAGAGCTCAGTATTGCCAGAAACACAGGCACATGCCCACACCGCAAACCCTCATCCTTTTTTAAAAGGATTTTGCTATGCCTTGAGTTTGTGGCAGGGCAGAGAGGAAGGGAACAGCCTGTGGTTTGGTGCAGTAAGGCAAGAGAAACTCCAACTCATGCGCCCTCTTTACTGTTGTGTTTTTTGAGGGGGAAAAAATGTCCCCAGTTGTTGCCTGATGCCACAGGTGTGCTACATGGTAAGGTGAAAGGTCTGTGTTTAGCAGTTGGTGGAGAAAGGGTTAACAGCACCCCACCCTCAGCTATAACCTACAAAGCCCGACTGGGACGAAATGGGAGGTTACCAGGAGCTGTAAAGGTGTGGTGGGAGGGCTTTGCTGGGAGAGCTGGGGCAGGAGGCATGGATGGGATTCCCGAAAGGCTGAGGCAGCCACTTTGCTGCCCTGATGCAAGGAGGCTCCTGCAATCCCTTGCCGCCACCATCCTCTCCTGGAACTAAGGAGGAGATGGGAGAAAAGGCAATCGCTTGCTTTTAATACCACAGGTAGGAGGGGAAACTCTGTCAGTGCCTTCCTCCTTCTGCCTTCTGAGCTGTTCTTCAAGCAGGAGTGTGGGAAGGAAAGCTTCCTTATCCCAGGTTGTGGGACTGGTGCTTAATCCCTTCAATAGCAAGGAGTTCTTCAGCTGCTGGCCGAGACAGGAGGCTGCTGTGCAGGAATAATGGGAAGGAGATTAAAAGGGGTCAAAAGAGAGCCTGAAAACTGCTGAATTATGTGCCCAGGGCCTCACAGAAGGCTGGTGCAAAAGGGAGAGGTATGACATTAACATTAACAGGAATTAGGGCAAGGCAAGGGAGAGCTTCTGTCATTGAGCAGAGGCAAAATTCAGAAATGCATGCCCTGAAATAAGCAAAACCAACTACTTTGCAGGCCAGGAAATGATTTTTAGTAACTACAGTGCATCAGGTAGCGCTGTGTGCCAGGAAGAGCAAATACAGCCTATCTCCAGGCCAGGAAAAAAACAACCAAACTCATGCAAGCAGTCTGCAAACAAGAGAAAAAGCCTTGTGTGATTTCCCAAAGATAGATCCTGACAGACTGCTGTGCTTTGCTTTGTTTGTCTGTTTTTCTCCTGAAGCTGCCTGTGTTTCTGAGGGAGGGAGGTGTGGTAGGTTTAATGTAAATGAGCTTCACAAAAACATTTGATTTTGTCGAGGAGCTCATTAGCTAAAATGAAGACTATAAAAGAAGAGTTGTCAAAGTGAGACATCTAAAGAGAAGATAATGAGTTGTACTGCAAAGCATAACTGGGTGGAAGGAAAGTACACACAGAGCTTCTCTGAAAGATTTATCTTGCAACCACTGTTAAATCACATGAAAAATTGGAAGACTTTAAATTTGGGGAATAGACAGAATGAAAGACTGTGGTTTGACATTGTGATTGAGGGACTGACTGCAAGAACAGTCTTGAAAGAGCAGATGTAGATCTGGGTACACTTGCTGATCACAGTGTGGATGTTTGCCTCCAAATGGGACAATATGCTACAGTCATTAAAAAACCTGGAAAATTTAAAAAAATAGGCACATTCAAGGGGCACAGCAAGAACTCCAGCTGAGAAAAACACCAGAAATGCTATGTGCTGTCCTGGCCAGACATCATCAGGAAAGCTGATCTGAAACTGGAATAACTGGGAATTCAGTGGTGCAGGAAATACATTCCAGCACTGCTTATTGTTTGTGCTTACCGGCAGTGTGGTGGCCACTGTCACCTTAACAGCCCCTATCTCTGAAATGCCTTCTCTGAGCTGTCCCAGGAGTGGGTAAGTCCACGGCCTAGTAACCTTTCAAGTAGGATTGTAAAGGACAAGAGGGTTTTCCCCTCCCTGGGATAGCTGGGCCAAAATCAACTCTCCAAAAAGTTTATCAACCCACCCAGGAAATCAGCCCTGATATTTAGGCAGGGAGGAAAGCAAGATGGAGAAGCGGGGGGACAAGGACACTTTGAGTTGGTAGACAGGAGAAAAATGTGAAAGGAGAGGATGATAAAACAGATGCTGGTGCATAACAAGTACCTCACAAGGAGCTGTGATGGAGCACGTCCCCAAACAGCCCGTACAAGGCGCCGAGCGAGCCAGGAGGAGTGGAAGGTGCTCCGTAGGTGTTACTTTTCTGATTTAATAAGCTTCAGCTGCTCCCTGAGAACGTGCCGGCTCCCAGCTCCACTCAGGGGTGCCAGCTTTGTAACTGGGGCATCGCTCCGGCCCCCGTTGTCAGCACTTCTTGAAGGTGAGAGAAAATTCATACGAGCACCAGGTTTGCTGGCTTTGAGAGGCGCCGGGACGAGAACAGCCTCGGAAATACTCTCGGGGCTGACACGTGGGGCTCCTCCCACACTTTGGCAGGGAGGGAGAGCTTAAAAGCATAATTTGTGCAGGAATAAAACAGCGGCATCTTTGTGCCAATTGGCTTGGAGGCAGCGAGGTGCAGCAAGGAAAACATGATACGGGTTTGTAATCTCTCCGTTAGAGACTGGCTCGCAGTTACTGCTTTTTACCACTTCTGGGTGGATTGATTGTGTGTTGGAGGGGGTTGTTTTCTACGGTGCCCTGATATATAAATTGTGGAGCTGAAAGTTTTTAGTGAGGTCTTCCTGAAGAGCTGTGGGATGTCTCCATGAGGCCACTGTGGAGTGAGGTGGTGTCTCCTCGCTGCTCAAATCCAGTTTACCCAGGAGCCAGGTGCTGCACATCCCCAGTCCACGCCTAGGGGCAGTCAAGAAGCTCTGGGAAGGCCTTTGAAGGAGAGGAGATGCCCAAAATGCAAGTTACTTTGGAAATATTTGGAGACCTGGGTGTTCTCCCATGGCTCAAATCAGTTGTTGGGCAATTTCTGAGATTTTCCCATTTTCATCTGTTTTAAGAGAGTAAACATTCCAGAGGTTTTTTCCTAGTCCTTAGGAGCTATAGAGCTGAGGAGAGGTGTCCCCCTGGGTGATAGGAGGGAGCAAGCCCAGCTCACAAGGGGTACAGAAGCCACAATGACTCCCTCAGCAATCAGCAGAGCCAAAAGCATTTGGGCATTAAAAGTCATGGAAGATCTTTCTTATGATGGGATATTTCTTTCACTGGCTGATTGCTTTGCCCTCCTTCCCTCTTGCTGGTTGTCATGTGGAAACATAATGGAAGGAAAAATGAATTCCCAAGGTCCCAGATCCCACTGTGTGTCCATAACCAATTGTCCTGTAAGTGCTGCAAAGGGCAGGGAATCCATATGGCTGGTGAAGATTACACAGATTCTATTTTCACATGCAGCACAACCCCTCCCAAAGGAGAAGAGGAGTGAGGAGGAAGATCTCATCATATGTGACTGATGCTTAGAAACCAACTTTGGGTCCCACCAGTGCCAAAATCCCGGGACAAATCCCCTTGCTCTAATTTACAGTTAGAGCCACGGAGAGCTTTCTCTTGCGAGATAAAAGTGGGCTAAAAGCAGCTGAGGGAGGAACTCCAGGAAAGATGAGGGCAGTGGGAGCTCCTCCTGGTCGCACGGCTCAGCCCAACCCAGCTGTGGGCGCAGACCTTCCCTGCGTGGCAAGGGCCAAACAACGGGATAATTGCTCTCCCTGCAATACTCTGACTATGTACATTTAGGTTTCAATTAATTTGCTGGCTCTAAATGAACTGCCCCCTATTGCTTTTAGCAATCAAGTCTTGTTAATTGAAAATAGCGTTTATCTTATCTCTAGGAGAAGGCCGGGCAAAAGTAGGGCAACAGAATCCTGTGTGAAGGTGGCACCAAGCGAAAGGAGGAAGGGGGAAATGAGGCAAGGGAGGAGAGCAACCAGGGTGGCCAAGGCAAGAAGTTCTGCTTTTCAGCTTTTTTTCTTTTTTTCTTGATGGCTTCAGTGTTTTCAGGGTGTCCCAGTTTGGAAGGGGTTTCTTTTTGCCAAGACTCATGAGGTCCCACTTCCAGCTGGTTGTGACTTTGAGTGGGGTTATGTGTGTGCTCGGGAGGCACTGGCTCCTGCTGCAGGGGCTCATGAACACAGGGTTTAGCCTCCCTGCCGCCTCCAATGTCGTGGTGCTGGCTGGGGCTGCTGGAGCACAGGATGAGTAGCCCACATCTGAGTAACACAGAGCATAAGGAGCCGTTTAATGCATTTCCTTGGGTGATGGGTGAACCCTGAGCAGTTGTTCATCCCATCTTTGTTTCCGCAGGGGCAGCCCCACTCCTGCAGAAACAGTGACTGAAATGTCAAAAATGTTTTGAAAATCAAACAATACCCAAAGCCCACCTCCTGCTCCATTTCCTAAGGAAAGCGCTTTCAAAAGACCGCCAGCCTTGCTCTGCTGTTTGAAGAATGATCCCAGTTTCTTACCTTTGAATTAAGTTGCAAAGTAAGTCCTTAAGACATGGGATCTAGCACAGGTTTGGGTTTTATTTTTTCTCTTTCTTGGTCTGATTACTTAAACCCTCTCTGAGTTTCCCACCATTTGAACCTAATGTTATCTCATACACACAGTCGTCATCTCATTAAAAGGAAATCAGAGAAACTGACTTTAATAAATTTTAACACCCTGTGTGAAAAATCTGGCAATTAAAGCTTCCTGCCCCTGGACCTTTGAAAGTGACACGTGGCAAATCCCTGTCAGTCTTTAATAAGTGCAGCTCATCAAAGGATGGCGCACACGGGGGTGGGAGAGGAGGCAGAGGAAGGGAAGAAACAGGAGCATCAAAACTGAGAGACTGAGAGACAAAAGCTGACCCTCCTGCTAGAAGCTGAGGAGAGAACAAGCATTATTAGAGGAGGCTGATGAGCCCAGCTTGCTCTGGCAGCGAGGGAGGCAGGATGGAGGTGAGCCCAACCAGGCAGCACTGGGCATGCAGCATTAAACAGAGACCCTCCAAGTACAGTTCTGACATGATTTTTGCTGCTGATACTGATCTCAAAAGGCGAAAGGTTCTGAAGAACAGCAAGCAGGTGGTTATGAAGCAAGGCCATGGACCAGATTGGCTGCTCCTCTCTAGCCCTTCTGGGAAAGAATCCTAGAGCTAATTTTTTCATCAGGATGAATTCACCCTCCTTGCTACCTACTGATGACAATCACTCCAGGGATAATAATTTGTAATACTATTTTTCTGAACAAATGGTTTGGGGTTTTTTATTTTATGGATGGGGAGAGACAGGTGTTTCTTATCACTACTGAAGCTGGCCAGTGGGAAGGAGCTGTACTAACCAGGTGTTCAACTTCCCTGTAATCAGACAATCAGGGATCCTCTCAAGATTTCTTGGTCCTTCTAGCTCCTTCTGAAGCCTTGAGCAAGTTTTCTGAGCTCTCAATCACCTGGTATTTGTGCAAATGGAAATTATTATCTTCATTCCTGTTCCCTTATGATTCATCCCTAAAGTGCATAAAGCGGCAGAAATGTCTTGAAAGAAAGGCACAAAGTATACATGGTGATAGTTTTTTTATGACTTTGACATCTCTTAATCTGGGGCTAAAAGCTTTGTTACTTTTTTCCCACTTCTTTATTATAAAGTCCTTCCAGGATGGCAAGAGATGGTGAATAAAGGAGATCTTACAAAAAGAATCACTGATTTTTTGCACAGGCAGGTAAAACACAAGCAGTGAGGAACTGATGATGGACTGGAACTCTTTAGCATGAAGATCCTGAGGTGCCTCATAAGGTTTCTCCTCTTGAGTCTGCTGAAGTGATAACACCACTGGAAGAGGTTTTTCAGAAAAGGAATAGCCAGCCAGGGACTATTGGCTTGATTGGATTGCAGTGAAGCTTCACATCAAGCCTGAAAGAGAATCTGTGGAGCCAACAAAAGTTTGCTAAAAGAGGAGACCAAGACAGGAGAGTGTGATGCAGCTTGGCTTTTGCCCAGTGTGAGAGGCAGGTGAGGTGAGCCACAAGCTGAAAATGGACAGTGCAGCAGCTAGAAGGTCATGAGGAACTTGCTCTGAGCATGTTGAGGAACAAAAAATGATGCAGAAACTGACTTTTATAAATTTTAACACCATGTGAAAAAGGAGAGCTGAAAGTGGGTCCTGGATAGGTAACTGGGACAGCATTGGCTCTTCCCCCGGAAAGCTGGTCAGCCTTCCTGAACAAAGCTTGTGAAGAGGGCCTTTATTTTGCCTTCACAAGCACAGAAATGCCACAGGAGGACTCTTATATTGAGGGCTGTTGATCCAGCCTTCTTGGAGTACCCAGACTTCACCTCCCCCTGTCATTATATAGTTCCTGTGACCATTTCTTCCATCCCTGTCTTTCCTTTTACACATTTCTCTAGGTGAAAACCTGGTCTCACTGTGGTTGGCTGTGCTTCTGTGTCAAAAGGAGGTGTCTCCTGGCCTATTCCTGGGGCAATGGCAAACAGACAGCTGGCAGCTCACCCTGTCTCCCCGTGGTGTTCCCTCCTGGATCTCTAGTTCTCTCCTTGATATCTAGTGTCCACTCATGCTCAGGATTCTGGTTCATCCCTAAGATTCAAGCAGTATTTGTGCCTCTTTAGGTCTTTGGGGAAGGTATCACTTGTATTCAGTTGGCCTTTGCTGACACTGAGGCTGGAGGACAGACCATTTTTGGTGACACTGGCCCTGCTCCACGTGTTTGCAGAAGCAAAGTGCTGTGTGTTTATGAAGTGGGTGAAATGGCACATTTCTCCATCGGGTTTCTTTGAACCCTTACAAAAAGACAGGGGAACACGGCTGCCCTGCAGCCACCAGCTCTGCACCGGGGACAAAGCTCCAGGGAAGAGCCCTCTCTGTCTAACCCCAGCCCCAAGTACCCCATCTGTGGTTGTGCTCCCCATTCCAACACTCCAAAACAAATGCTGCCCTGCAACAGTGCTCACACAAGGAGGACTGAGCCAGGAGAGCCCCCGCCTGCTGTGTGGTCTGGGCCTCTCCTATGATAAGAAGAAGCATTTCAGGGAAAGCTTTTGTTTTGGCTTTGCTATTTCAGCAGTTTCTTGTCAGTCCACATAAGCAGGCACGAGGGGATGCTCAGTACCAGTTACACCATGTCTTGCACTGCCATCGCCTTTGACTTCAGACCCAGATGAGCAGTTCAGGCACCTCCGCTCTCCTGTCCTCCAGATCTCTCTTGGCAAAAGACTTTCCTTTTCAGGGAAAAATAGTCCATTTTATCACACCGGCAGGCCCTGCTCCAGCCCTCAGGACGTTGATTCTTCTGTGACTGCAGCAGCCTTTAATTTCCAAGGCAATTCAGTTCTGGGCAAAAAGCAATTTGAGCACCCCTGCCCAGTGCCACCTGCCTGCAGCATCCCCCATCAGCTGCTGGGGGGGAAATGCAGCTGGGACCCCTGGGGGAGACACATGGGCCAGGAACTGCAGGAAGCCGAGGTGTTTGATGTCTGCCTTATTTATTTATGTAGCAGCCACCGTTTCCACGAGCATCCCTTTCTGCCGAGGAGCGATAAGCTGCTCCTGGCTCCTGCTTGCCCACCCCTGCTGGCTCCATTTTCTGCCAGGCTCCATCTCGTTAACATGCACCAAAAAAGCCCCCACTCACACCCCTGCCAGGCTGTCCTCCATGCCCTGCCTCCAAAACACTGCCGGCGTGCCATGGAAACAGCCGGCCGAGCTGCTGGGCTCAGCAGAGTGTGCAAGGGCCAGGGAAGAGGGATGGCTCCAGAGATGCCCTGGGTACCCACAGGACAGAGATGCAGCTTCAGAATTAAATTCCCCACTTCCCTTCTCACAGCTGGGCTGGGTATGGTGCGATGTACAAAGCAGTTTAAATATGTGTAATTAAATCAACGTGCTCGCGTTGTTTGCAGCTGAAGGTCGGTGATACGCGTCCGAGGCTGCACCAGGGTGACTGAGGACTGAGCTCAGTAGGGCCTGTGCTTGGACCTCCTTCCCCTGCATCACAGGTGGGAGCAAACCCCTCAGCATGGGCTCTGCATGGGGCTTGCACCTCTCCATGTGGGTGCAGCTCATCCTCAGTTGTGCCCAGCTCCTGCCCTGCCGCACTATCCTGCCCACTGCACCTCGACATGCCCCTGATCCCACCATGGCTCCAGTCCACACTAAAGCCTCTTTGCTCTGCAGGGTCTGGGCATCAGCAGTGGTGTGCACCTGTCTGGGCAGAGCTCTGCCAGGTGATGCTCCCGCATCCCACATCTCCAGTTACTCCACAGTGCAATACCCCCAGCTGTCCCTCTCCTTATCCCAGCCCATTGCAGTTGAGCAACCACGAGAGAGAGAGACAGACCCTGCTGTTGAGGACAGTTTCTGAAAGGGATTTGGTAGCGCTTCTCACCACAGCAGCAGGCTCAGAGTGCCGTGAGCTGAGGAGCAGGGAAAGCTGTTTATCCAGCAGTACCTAGCAGGGAGGAGGATTCTATCGCCCAGGCAACACTTTTGTTTGTCTCCAAATAGAAGCCAGGCAAGTTATGGCAGAGCCTTGCCCATGTGCCAAGCCAACATCAAGGGGACATTTGTTAACATGCACGGACGAGTCTCCTGTGAGCACTGAGCACAGGGATGCTGGAGCTACAGAAACATCACTCTGGGCTCTGAAGTAAGAGCAACCCCCTCGTGTAACCAGGAGCTGGTGGCTGCACACGCAAGCCCTGCACTGGCAGCAGCTGGGCTCCCATCCTGGCTTGGCCACACAGCTGCTGCTCAACCCTGGGCAAACGGCCCTGCTTTCACAGCACCTGGGAGCAGCATTGAACGGGGCTGGAGAGGGCACAGCTCCTCTTCAGAGAGCTATGATTAATATTTGGAAGCCGTTGGCTGCTCTGGCAATCCCAAACTATCCACATTGTGCCCGTGTCATTCACATCTCTCCTGCTTTGTGAAGCATATTTATTATTATCTTTATTAATTACACACTGCAGTGCACTTAAAATAGGGAGGAGGAGGAAGGAATGGCCAGTATTTTACCGCCATGGAAAAGTAAAATGTTACATTTTGTGCTTGTTGAAAGTAAAAAATCTTTCATTTCACAAAATGTGAAATGCATTACTAATTGCACAATTATTTTGTTCTGTGGCACTTGCAAAACAGAACTTGGAGTGCTTTCAGCAAATTCTGGTGTTGAGGAAATAATTGCTTGGGTTTTTTTTTTAAATGTACTAAATTACATGCTCTTCCTTTATAATAGTTGTTTCTTGGGTTTCTAGGATCTTTTTGACCTAACCATTCTTAAGATATAAGAGGCAAAGCTTTGCTGCATTGGTAATTTTCTGGAGTCGGTGTGGACACTGAGGAAAGGAAGGGGCTGAGCAGGGACTGCTCCCTGCCCAACTCCCACCACCCAGTGAAGCAGGCGAGCCCCTCTCTGACAGGGGCCAATCTGCAGTGTGTCACTTGCTTTCCCTTGAAGGATGGTCCCATTAAGGCCAGATGACACTTAATATGCAAAATTCATCCTGTGCCCTAAGGAAGTGCCAACAAACATCAGGAATGCACACAGCTGGAGCAGCTCCTGCTCCCAGGGGCAGAGTGGGGTGATGCAGGTACTCCAGCTGTCCAGTAGCTTGAGCAGTGGAACAGAGGAGGACAATGTTTGTTTGCATTCAGTGAGAGGGACAGGGATGGAGCTGCAATACGACAGATGAGTTCCTTTCACAAGATGTGCACAGGCTGCAATATTCAAATACTCCCAGGGAGGTGGATGTTTGCAGACCTTTAACATTAGAGGCCCTCTCCTGAGCTGAGAGGTGGGTTAGCCCCACCTCCGCAGTGCTGGGCTGCAACATGTCCTTCCATGGCTGCTCTGCTGCAGATCTCCCACCATATCTTGTCTAGGCAAACTCATTTTAATCCAACTATAAAATTAATGACATTGAAAATAGTTCTATGGTCTTTTCTTCTGTATATTTCTCCCTTGCCAGTCTCCCACCACACATATAAAAATCCAGCTGTTGCCAGCCTCAGGTCTCTCTCCCAGCTCTGCCCTGAGCTGAGGATGTGCCTGGCAGCACACGAGAGCGGCGCAGACGAGCGAGAGCAATCTCACTCAGCTCAGCAGGTAAGAGCAGATGTTTGG
Organism: Empidonax traillii; assembly: GCF_003031625.1. NCBI lineage: Eukaryota > Metazoa > Chordata > Aves > Passeriformes > Tyrannidae > Empidonax > Empidonax traillii. Next base: position 1,193,600 of record NW_020955361.1, on the reverse strand, counting down.
AAAACTAACCTCTTCAAGACGAGAAAAAAAATAAGTCTATTTTTTGTGAGATTGATCTGCTGGCGCCAACAGAGCAATCAGCTGGACTTCTAGGAGAGCGGCAACAAACAGCAAATTAGAAGGTGTCAGCCTGCTGAGATTTCAGGCAAATTAGAACGTCGATTTCGCTACGCTGTGTTTCAGAAGCGGCTGAATCAACTCCTTGCATCCCTGCAGGCCAGCCTCTTACTCTGCTGTGGTGGCCAGTGGCCACGTGCTAGGCGAGGGAGCTGAGGGTCAGGTGGAAGCTGCCACCAGAGCCCCCCATGGGGATGCTGCACCCACTCCCTGCAGTGCTGGGCTGGCAGCAGCCACCAGGACCCTCATGCTGAGCTGTTCCTCCAACCAGCCACAGCTTCAATTACAAACCTGAAAATACCAGCGCCCAGTGCGGCAGGAGTTCTGGGCAGGGAGCTTTGGCCGGTGGGAGCACAAGCAGTGAATCACTCCTCTGATACAGCCTGCGTTTTCTGGATTTTCCTTAATGCCCCTCAATTCTACCTCATTGAGCTGTTTGTAAGACTCTCTCTCCTGCTGACACCATGATACTCCTTGCTGGGCAACTGAAGAATAGCGAGTTGTGATCAGAGTCAATCATTGCCACGGGAAGTCAGGGGGTCAAACTACTCGAGCTGCCTTTACAGACTGTGAGGGTCTGATGACAGCTGTGTCCACCAATCACAGTATTTCAGTAACTGATATTCAGCTGCACTAAGGAGGATCTGAGCACCCCACAGAGACTCTGTCTTTATCCCCAAATGCTCATCTACATATACTTTAAACTCTGATCCCATGGGAATGATGTTCCCAATGTTTTCATCCGCCAAAACTGATATTGCTGCAAATGAGATGGATAATTAAACATCTCTGCTTATCCTTACAGCCCTCAGAATAGAAAAATCCCAGTTTACAATAGCACAGAAGCACAACACAGAGGAGTACAGATTGACAGCCAAGTTCTGTTAAGGTAAAGGCAATTACTCTGTGATTTTGTCTTTCTTTGAAGTCATAGAATTTTTAGGAAATACTTGTCCTTGATTTTAAGGAGACAAAACTTCACCTGACATTTTTAAATTTAGATTACTGAAGTTTGCTTTCATTCCTTCCCCCATTCCCACTGAATAAAGGCAAACATTTGCCATTTTCTGGTGCCACTTCTACCACAGAAATTAATGCTTCTTTTTGGCTGAAATGTCTGGAACAAGTTAAGCTACTCCCGAGAAATTACTGCAATGCTGGATGTGCAAGACAGGTGGAATGAAGAATCTACCAGAAAAGTGGGGGAGGGAGAATGCTTTCAAGTGCTTTATAATTGCTAAGATTTTTTTTTAATCCTGTTTACATTTAACTTTGCACATTAAATTCATAACCGTGGTGTGCAGCCAGGTGCAGTAGCAATATACAAAATCCTATTAAGAGGAACAAATGAAGAAGATGGGAGGATCTGGGATGGGAAAGGAGGGGCATTGCCATGGAATTAGCACCTGCTGATTTTCATCCTTTCTAATAAAAAATTGCTTGTCAAGAAACTTGAAGGGGACCAACTACTGTCAGTTAACTATGCACTTGAGAGAAATAATTGAAATGGAAAATTTGATGGCTCACAGCAATCTCCAAAACCTCCTGGCTTCTTGCATTTCCATTTAGTGGGCACTGCCTTGCTGCAGCTTGGCATCATGTAAGGTCCCTCCTGCTCCTCTCTTGCACTTGCTCTTGTTAATTGTTGTGGTTTTTTACAAACCTTAAATACAAAAGGGTCTTGAGCAGTTCTGGCTGGATTGAATTATTGTGTTAGCAGGTTTTCAACCCTGCCAGTGATGCTCAAAAGAGTTAGACTTTCACCAGGTTTGAAGTTAGAACGGAAAAGAAGGATCAACTGATTGCTGGTCTCACTTTGAGAAGTCTCTCAGCTCACAGAGGTGCTTAAGCATTATCAGCCATTTTATATTATTAGCTGTAGAAATGAAAGTAAAGTGTCATCATCCTTATGCAGAGGCAGAAGTCCTGGACCCAGGGAGAAGTGACTTGTTAAGATTGCTCAGAAAAATAAATGCAAAACCAGAAATTAATCTCCACTTCAGAATTACTTGAAATTCTTATTGCTGCCACAGAAATAGAAGGATCTGCACAGAGAAAAACAACAGAGATATGGGTATACTTCAAGATTTATTTCTATGGTCAATAGGTACCTACTCCCATGGGCTGGGCTGCATCCTGCACCCTCCCTTGAACAGTGGGTCATGAGAATTCTCTTTGCATCCCAGCACCACTCAGCTTTGGAAAGAAAGGTAAGGTGCCAATCAGGAGCTGAATCCAGGGTTGAATCTGTGTTAAAAACTCCTGTCAGGGATCCAGTGAAACCTCTAGGCCAGGCAGCAGCTGCTGGGCAGATGAGCTATACTCAGTCAACTGAAGGATCTCCAGATCTTGGTGGAAAACTCTGCTGAGCATCCCTTGGACAATCTAAAGGCATCATCCTGCTCCCAGCAAAACTCTGGAGACTCTCAGACCGGGAAAAGGCACAGAGGCAGGAACACCCCACAGTAGGACCCCATTCCCCTGCAAACCCACACCTGCAAGCCCAGACCTGAGACAGCCCAGGCTCCCCACGAGCACCGGTGAAATCGAAGCTCAGTCTAGCACAAGCCCAGCAGCCCGGCCAGCCTGAGCCTGCTCAGCAGCGGGATCTTTTCCATCATATAAGAGAACATCTGCAGAAAACAGAGGAATGAGAGCTTGTCTCCAAGATATGTCATCTCCTTTCTCCACCTTCAGCTCAGTGTTAGCGTGGAGCTGCCGAGGGACTCTGATGTTTGTGGGAAATGTAAAATCCTTGCAGCTTTCATTTTGTTTAATATTCCTCATTGATTAGTTTCCATCTCCCTGGAGGCAAATGGATTTGACTTAGAGCCAGAGTTCAGCAGTACCCAGTGCTGTGGGTGGTATTGAGCTTTCAAGAGAGAGAAAGCTGACAAAATAAAATGCAGCAAATTACTTTCAAAAATAAGGACAAGAAAAATAATACCTTTCAGAATGGATGTTTTCTCCTGACCTGGACTAAAATCTCAGTACCGTTTGCACAAAGATTTAACTCCCAGAGACAGTCAAACATTGAGGGTTTATTTCAGCTACAAACCATGGATGTCATTTGTTGCAGCTACAGAAATGTCATATGGGCATAGGTTTAATTTTTTCTGCCAAGAACTGGCTGTATTTGCTGTGCCCACCCAAGAGGAGGCTTGTGGGTGCAGCAGCAGTGTGTCCTTTCCAATGATCCAGGGTGCCAGCAGCACAATGCTTTGTGCCAGCTCCCCACCTTGCCCCTCTCACATCCACAGGACTTCAAGTCCAGCCTGGAGCAAGCAGAAGGAGGAAGAGCTGCCTGTTCAGTTGGCACACACAGAGCTGCTGTCAGGGAAAAGGCAGGTCAGCAGAAACAGGGCACATAGCTTGTGGCAGGCCAGTTTTCACTGAGCCCTCACGAGGATTTCCTGATTGTCCAGACCCAGACCACCTCTTCTCACAGAAATCTGTCCCTGTGCCAGATGTCCTGAATGAAGCAGAGCTGCTGAGTAAGGAGGGGACCTGTCGTTACAGCGTAATTGCCTGGAAGCTTGTTTTGAGGAACCACAGGCAGTAATCTCCCTTCTAATAAAATAGCCAAGAATAGCCATGTCTGGGCAGCTCTTGCTACTTGATTAATCTCATCTCAGCTCCGGCTTCCTTCTCCCAAAGCTTCTTCTACAAAGCCCTGACTCGCCTCATTCCACTGAGTCATCCACAGCACAGATCCCTCCACTCCCAGGCTGTTTCTTCAGGCTCATTATATTTTTAAAACCTGGGCTGGTTCTTTTCCTCTGTCCAGCCAAGTTTATGTTGGGATCTGCTTTACGAAGCCAGATTTTACACTGGCTGCCAGGAATCCCAGTAACAGCCTCCAAAGGGGAACTGGTGTTCCACACATCCCATGCCATGCTGGCCATGCCACAGCTTTTGGCATTGGCAGAAGAGGAGCCCCATTGCAGCAGTCAGTGGGAGGAACACATCTCTCTCATCTGCCCAGTCATTCCCTCCCTGATTCCAAGCTTTTCCCATCCCATATCAGCTTAGGTGAGCTCACTATAATAATAGCAGTAGATAATGAAGAAATATTGAGTATTCAATAATCACATCTTTATTTATTTATCTCTTGGTACAGCAGCACACCCCTGGGTTCCCTTATCTTTTTGGGAGCACTTGGAACTGTGAAAGCTTTAAACTTGCAAAGCCAAAGCTTAAACAGGGTAAACAGTTTTGCTTCAAACACTCCAGAATAGTAATACAAAGAAAAAAAGAAAAAAAAAAAAAAAGAGGAAGAAAAATCATGTTCTATATTTGGTCTTTGGATTTGTTGAGTGTTCAGGAGAGGAAGGTTTGGTAAGCTTATGGATTTGTACAGGAGCTGAAAAGCTTCTGCCTGCTTAGCAGCCTTCATTGCACCACATGCAGAAAGGAGAGAGCTGTTCCTCTCCCAGCACAGCCTGTCTGTCCTTGCAGAGCAGTCCTGCTGGATGTGGACACTGGGCATGGATTTCCCCCAGTTCTGCTCAATGCCTTTAAAAGTTGCCTTTTAGGCACCTCTTTTTGCATCTCAGAATAAAACTTGCAAACTTCGAAATCTCAAAAAATGACTGAATCGTCTTCCTAGAAAAACAATAGTGATGTCAGCGTGGTTTTAGGGTATCTTTTGGAGTTCAAGAAAAGGTAAATGCAGCAGTGATGTCAGATCTATTTCCCAGTTTTTCTTTGGGAAGAAATACAAAGATCCATGTGCTTTCTGCAGGCTCAAAAGACAAGGAGCCAGAGAGAGCTTCCAAACTAGTCGTATTTATTGTCTTTCCAGTCCTGACTTTCACAGCACTCCCCAGTTTGAGCTCCTCGTTTTTCAGAGTTTGGGGCTAGCTAGCAGGTTTTCAGTTTCCATCAGTGGAGAAAAGAGGATGGATATCCCTGAGAGTGCCCAGAAGAGCCGGGGAAGGTCTGTGGGAGGGAGTGAGACAGCGACGTCTTTGCAGAGGAGAGAATGAAGAGGGACAGCTGCACCACAATACAGCCCTACCTGCTCCTCTTCAGTAATCACCCAGTTGAGCTGGTTTTCCCCCCTCTCTCCTTTTTCACTATTAAGATTTATGGGGAGGAAGGTGCCCAGCTGCATCTGAGTACAATAAACCTCTCGTGGCTGGTAAGAACCGAAGAGCTATTCTTCCCGCTTGTTAGCAGCCAGGAAGATGGAAGGAAGTGGGAGGAATCCAGAGGGTGAAGTTTTCTAATGCCTCACTCTTCACTGCCGAACCCAGAGCTATTTATGGTGCAATTATCACCGCAGACAGACTCCTTTATCATCCAGCCAATATTCTGGGTAGAAATCCTATTGCAGCCCAGCCACTCCATACATCATCCGGGCGCCGGCAATGGCCGGGTGAAGAGGTTCTCTAGCAGAGAACATATCTGCCAGACACTGCCGGTCCCTGGCATCCCTGCTCCCCCTCTATTTATGACCAGGGAGGAGGCTGTGTCCTTCTGCCCTCCCAGCAGTGCCCAGCACGGTGGGAGCAGGTGAGGACAGTGTAGGGCAGTTCTGCACAGCAATGCCAACAGGCCCTTCCCACGGGAATCTGCTCCTGTTGAGGCATGAGAGATGGTTTTTATTAGTAGCACAAAAAGCAACAAGTCTGCTGGACTGAGGATGGCTCAGGGCAGCAGTGGAGGAAGAGGGGTTAAGGGAAGTGACAGGAGGTGAGTTTGAATTCCTTATGGTTTCATAAATGAGCCACAAGACAGGAGAGGGGAGTGAAACATCTTACCCCTGGCCTGAAGAGCAGTTCCCTGGGTCTCTGTGTACCCCCACAGCTCTAGTGCACCCTCCTTACCTCCTGACTGCCCCATTGCTTGGGTCAGTACTGCCAGCATCATCCCCAAGGAGTCACTGTGGGTGGGCAGCCCATTTAGATATTCTTTTTTCTCTTCTCAAAATTCCTTTTACTCTAGGGAGGAAACTGTACTCTCCTTAGTCTGTGCTGGAATCCCTCCTGAAGTTTGGCTGCGCTTCTCCATGGGGCTAGAGGGTCTCTGAGCAAAGTACCACTCAGCCCACTCATGTGGCTGGTTTGGGAGAAGACCAGAGAAGACTGGCCCACGGACAACACCAGTGAAACAAGGCTTCCTGTTAAATAACCATCTTGAAAAAGACTGTGGTGTAGATCCCCTTCCCCTCCCCGTTTGGCAGATGCCTTTCTTTTCTCTCCTTCTCTGCCCATATTCACAGACCTTGCCAGGACCTCGATATATCTGGAAGTCTCTTCCCCTGTGTCAAACGTGGGTGGTACTGGGCAGCTGCCAGTGGGGACGAGCACGAACACACGCAAGGCTGCTGAGTCACGGAGCCTAATTTTCCTGGAGAATTGGACTAAACTCCCACCCACGTCACTGTTTCCACTGCTGGGGCAGAGCTGAGCCCTGGTCTCTGCTCCATCATCTCCCCTTTATCTCTCATTGCACAGAGCTGGACTGCATTTATTAAGGGATGAGCCTCAACACTTGCAAGGAGTGAAATTCTTGAGGCGCAGGAGATAAAATAACCATCACTCACAGCGCCTGTTTACCTTCTAATTGTCACTGACTCCTGCCTTTTCACGTGCTTGAAAAGGGGAGAATAGATCTAGGCAACGTAATTTAATACACCAAACATACTGGCTTAATTGCAATCCCCATAAGCCAGACACACAAAACTCTAAACAAATTCGATTAATTTATTTCAATTTGCACAAGTCTCCCTCTCAGACTGTAATTAATGGAGGGAAACAATTAAGGTAAACACAGACCAGCTGAGAGAGCTGTCCTTGCTAAAAGTCACATTTTATTTTAATAATGCTGTATTTAGATAAGTTCCATGCTTTTAACAAGTTTCCCATTTCCTCAGTGTTTAATCAGTCCGGTAAATATTTTGCCTGGGCTCAAAGGGTTTTGTGAAATCAGAAATCAGCAGGGAGAGCAGGAGGCTGGGAGAGAACAAATCACCAATGGGCACTCAGGATGAATGTGGCAGTGGGCAGAGACAGGCAAGGGCCAGTATATATATATATATATATGTATCTATCTGTTTCTACATAACTCCCTTCTCTCCACACCAGGGAGCACTGATGATAGGTTGCTTCGCCAAGGTTTGCTTTGGCTGGGTGGTGAAGCACTCAGCAAGCAGGCAGAGCCCATCTCTCCCATTACCTGCAGTAAACACCCTCCCCTTACAATCCTACACACCTGGACAGTAGCTGACTGCTGTTCACTAAGGCTTTGACAGCCTCCAAGAGACCTGTTAGCACCAACACTGGCTCTCTGTGATGCTGTGCCACCCAGGGACACGGTGCCACCTGGACCCTGCCATGGCAGGGCTGGATGAAACAGTGCTGGGGGAAATCCTGCACCCCCACCTCGTGCTCAGCCTCAGGTGTGTCGCTATTGTGGGACTGGGGACACTGAGGGTGTTAATTCCTCCTCCAGGTGCTCCCTGGGGAGCTGAAAGGTGGCCCTGAATCAGGCAGTATGGGAGGGCTGGGGAGCAGCCCCTTGCTGCTGCCCCAAATCCAGGGCTCCCTAGTTGCAGATTGGTAGCACTGCTGGTGTGATGTGGCTGAATGGGTTTGGAAAAGCCTCTGGAAAAAGCCTGTCAATGTAAATCTGTTTACTAATGGTGTGAATTACCCATGGTCACGCTAAGGCAGCTCCACCTGATGCATCATCCCAGATCTCCCGCTTGGATCCGGCCCTGCTTTGCACAGTTCCCACGTGCAGCGCAGCCAGCAACACACCACTACAGCAGCTCCAAAATGCCACTGCACAGGAGGCCCAGGCACTTGTCCAGCTGCCACTTGGTCTCTGCTCTGGGTCACCTTCAGCACATGCCCATGATCACCCCGCTCTGCTTTGTGCAGGACAGGGATGGATGGATATCAGGCAGCCCGGCCAGAGGAAGTGACAGCAACGTCGTGTGATCCCAAACACCACCACTGTGTGATTCTTGGGGTTGTCCTGTGCAGGGTCAGGAGATGGACTCGATGTTTTCTGTGTGTCCCTTCCAGCTCAGGATATTCTATGTGTCAGGGATTCTGTGGTTTGTCCAGGTGAACAGGCAGGTCCCAATCCAACTGCTACAGCAGTGACTTTGAGTCACTTTTTTCACCACTTGCCATTTTTCAGGCTTTGAATACATCCCATGGGCAAGTTTCTTGACAGAGACGGCACATCTGTCTTCATTGCTTTCCTTTTCTTTTTTTTTTTCTTTTCTTTTGGAAAAAGCAGGAACAATACAACCCATCTTTCATTGCTCCAACTGGTATTGCTAAAGGGTGGAAAAATTAGGTGCTGGTTTTCTGCTTTTTCTTCTCACCTTCATTAGCTTTAACACGTACTGTGCTTCTCTTTCAGCACGAGCCTACCTTGCTAGAGAAGAAGATCTGAGCTCAAACAATCTCGTGTTGATTTTCCGCTCTCTCAAGTACCGGCTGGTCTAATTAGTTTGGAAATGCACCATTTGTTAAAGAAAGATGAGACACAGCCTGACACCTGCTGTATTAATTACTTGCCTCTTTAGCTAATTGTTTGCCCACACTATTAGGCGAGGGAAGTTGTCACCCATGTCTTGACTGGAATAGGAGGGGAGGAAATGGTGCTGTTGGGGAAGAGGTCAGGTTTGGGGATGATGGAGGTGGGGCCAGTGCTAGCTCTGATTTCTGATTTACACCTCCCCAGGGATGTAAAAAAACAGGTGCAGGAGACATCCCAGCATCCACAGAGTGGAGGCTGGATGGGATAGGGAGAGGATCCATTTGGAGAGTGGACTCCTGACTACCAGGGACCTTGCCAGGTGACCCTGGCGTTGCCTCTTTCCACTCCAGTCCCTCCCTGTAAAACCCAGAAAGGATTCTTACATCAAGGCCAGAAATCATTGCTGGCTGCTGTTGGGATGCACAGGGGAGGAATGCAAATCCAAGCAGCAGCAAGCAAAGCACAGAGGCACCTCCCGTGCTGCAGGTCTGGGTGGCTTGTCTCCCCTTGGGGAGTGGCACCAGGGAGCCTACAGAGAGACAGACCCATCACCTCGTGGCTCTGGCTGCTGTTTTGGGGCTGAAGCTGTCACATGCACTTGCCATCAAGCCTGGGGCAGAGAGGCTGGAGGTGTCTGTAAGTGCCAGCCCAAGCCATGCCAAGCAGGACCAGATCCAGCCTCTCTGCAGGCTCGTGGCAGAGGATGTGGTGAAGCAGCAGCTGCCCCAGTCCCTTGCCCCAGTCCCAGGATGGCAAACTGGCTGGAGTCGGGGGAGTCTCTTCCCCCAGCACAGACCTTGTGTGCTTGAGGAACTGAGGGTGGACTCACAGTGACATCCTGCATCAGAGCTCAGCTTCACTTCTGTGCTGATGGAGAGCTCAGGACAGCCCATCGAGGCCAGGGCTGAGAGCAGTGCTGATTTGGGGGCTGGGGGTGAGAGAAGCATCGCTAAGGCCCTGGCAGCAGCTGATGCTGAACATCCCCTCCACTGTGCCTTCCTCCTCGCCTGCACTCAGCCTCTTCCTGACATCTAGTGGGAGCCAGGCAACACGGCAAAGGGACCTGGAGCCAGCTCCAGATTCCCAGACACACAGGCACACACCAGCCGATGGCCAGGCACAAGGTCTGGGCTGCCAGAGCCACCACAGATCACAGCTGGGCTTCACCAGGGCACAGCTGCTCCTGTAGAGCATTGCTGGGGAGGAATTCAAGGTAAGATTCCTCATGGAGGCAGTTATAAGTGGGCTGCCAGGGACCCAGATCTGAGGAGTGGGAGCTTTTTAGTGTTGGCCACCATCTCAGACCACTTGAGCACTCTCTCTCTCTCTCTGCTGCTGGTGTTCCAGGTTCCCAGGGTGCACAGCAGAGCTGGGCAGAGGGAGTTCCTTTCTTGTCCTTGGTTTTGGATGACACCTTTGGGAAGTAGATGGTAGAGGCAAGTGGGGAGCAAGAGACAGATGAGAGCTGTCCCAGAAGGACATTCCCTCTCCACAGGACCACCCTCTCATTCTAGAGCCTGTGCATATCTCCCTGGGTCACCAGCTGCAAAAAAAAGCAAGCCTGCTCCCAGCTCCCAGCCCTCTACCCACGGTTTAGAGGCAGGACAGGGGCAGATGCTCTCCACAGCATTTCAGGGCCAGCCTCCAGAGTCATCCCATACTGGTCAGCATCTCCACCACACTGGTCTCCTGGTTCCCATCCTTCCCCAAAGCCTTTAGATAGGCAGGAGCATGTCTCCTGTCTTGTTTCACAGACTCACTTTCTGCAAGCAAAACCACATTATTTTTTCCCCTTGTTGCCACCTACCCTTGCTTCACTGTGTTCACTTTGCTGTCTGCAGGCCAGGAGGTCACCTTTCCACATGTCCCCAAATCTCCTGGTAATGCCCAAGCACCTTTATCAACGAGCAGCTAAATGTTAAACACCAGGAACAAAACAACAACGACAAAAAAAGGTCTTTATTTCAATGACCAGAAAGAAAATTTAATTCCAAGAACAAAGATACTAATACAAACCACAAAGCACTCCAAGCAAACTGGAGCGATTTGCAGGAATCCCTTCCCAAAGCAGCCAGGCAGAGGTGCCTCTGGTCCCTGGCTCTTCCCCAGTGTGGACATGGGGGACTTCTCCCTGCATCCCCCCCCATGCCACCCCCTGGCTGGAGGGACCCACAGGGAGGTGGGGAACAGTCAACTGGAGGGGTAGGTGAGGGGCTCAGAGTGGGGGTGTCACTGGGTGAGCTCCCATTGACCCTGCGGAAAAGAAAGGCACTTCCCAAACTTCAGTGTCATCCCTCTACCTGCACACACCCGCCCTGGGACTGTGAGGCATCCCTTCATCGCCTACCCCTGCCTATCCCAATCTGACATCCCAGGGATATGGCCCTTTGGGGTAGCCATGGTGCTCCACACAGAGCAGCCAAGAGGGGCAGAACATGGCTCAAAGGTAGAGGAGCAAACACAGCTCTGAGTTGTCCTCAGCTGTGCTCACTATGTTCCTGGGAAGCAAGCCCTCAGCTCCCCATGGCTGTTGCTCCAGGCAGGCACTTTGATGGAGAGGAGGGACAGAGACTTCTCACTCCTGGAGAGAGCAGGAAAGGGAAAGGAGGTGGCCCTGGGCAGGGACTTCTCCGGGGCTGTGCCCATAGCTGGGCCAAGTTATGCCCAAAGTCCCCCACCCCAGGCTCAGTACAGCAACACGTGCAGGAAGAATCACAGGAGCCCCAGCCTGATTTGCTTTCCCAAACACATATCCAACAGTCCTCTGAGGGGGTTGTGGAGCCTTTGAGAAAAGCAGGGATAAAATTCTAGAAGCAATGGTAATCCAGTGACTAAGTGGATGTCACTCTTAAATCGAATCCAGAGCCACTGAAAATTATGGATGGTAGACAAAAATCGCAAACCTCCAGAATTTCCATGGATGAAAGTCAGATCTGTCCAGAGGGATAGTCTTTTCCCTGTGTTTAGAGACAAGCAGCTTGATCCCTTGACAAGGGGCTCATCCCCTCCCTGCCCCTCCAGAGATTTGGCTCCCTGTGACTTCACTCTGTGATCTTTTGGGGCATCCCAAGCTTTTCTGGGTCCAGCCTCTCTCCTGAGGAGGCAGAATGTTCACAAGAAACACTGAATAGGGGAAAATTGCACTAGTAAAGGAGCAGAAAGTCTCAAAAAACACTTTCAAATTTAACTCCCTCAGCTCCTTTCAGCCCCCAGGTCCGACTCTGTAACCTGAACCCAGCCAGGCTTGGGAACAGCAGCCTTTGAATAGAGGAAAAGCACCAGTGCTGCCCTATTCCCACCTCCCATGGGTCTTCACAACACTGGAGCCCGCAGTCAGGGAAATGGCTGGCAGTCTCCCAGGGAAAGGGGTCAGGGAGCTCAGCACAGCAAACACAGCACAGCACCAAGAAGAGTGGTGGGAAGGGGATGCCCAGACCTGGGCACATTTGAAGAGAGGCATCAACTCACCATGTGGCCATGGAGGTGATTACGAGCAGGACCACGAGTTTGAGATTCTTTAATTTAACCTTTCTTCTTTTCAAATAGAAATTAAGTCAAAGTTGGAAGCAGAGGCAGATCCATCAGCATCAAGGCTGCGGGAAGCCATTGGCACTTCCCTGCCTCCCCAGTGCCACCTCTTCCAAGCCTCTAAACCTGCTGCATGGAGCAGGACCATCTACCAAAACCCCTATGTTGTCCTTCAAAGTGAAAGAGCCAAAACCCAAGGCCATCCTGGCACTCAGTCCTCTGCCCTAAGGAGAACCCTCCTTAGTGAAGAAGCCACTCAGCAAGTGATTTTGGCTCTGGAGACACAACCCAGCTCTCCATCCCGGTATCCCCCTTGGCAGTGGCACCGAGCAACTCACGGAGGGGGCATGGACGGCGTAGTGTGGCTGCCGGTGCAGCCCCGGCCCTGCCGAGCTGGGCAGAGGGTGCCCAGCTCATCACTGAGGTCACTTCAGGAGGAGTGGGGGGTCGGGGGGGGAGTGTCAAACCACGCACAAACCCACGAAGCAACACCGAGGACCCCAAGGGGTGGGGGTCAGACGCGGGGGCCGCGCTCGGGCAGCAAGGGCCGGGCGGGCGGCTGCTGCAGGAGGGCAGCCAGGATGCGCTGCAGCTGCGTGAGGCGGGCGCGCAGCGACGTGCAGGAGAAGAGGTTCAGCTGGTAGGACGGGTCGAGGGGCAGGATGGAGATGAGCCACCAGCACCACGTCGGGCCATCCGCCGAAGCCTGGAGGGGAGAGAGAGGGAGAGACCCCCCACCACGTCAGGAGCTGCAAGGTAAAGGCAGGGATGGGGTGCCATCGCTGATGGGAGACAGTTGCTCTGGTCAGGGCGGATTTGGCTAAGGTACTCCTCTGAACGGCCCTTTCATCTGTCCAAGCTCGAGACTGCTGGAAAAACTAATTTAATTTCCAGACAAGCATTCCCCAGGGAGTCTCCAGACACAGATGTAACCGGTAAAAAGTCTATACTATAGAGACAATGAAATATCTTGTGCATTTCCTTTTTTAAGGCAATGCTTTTTGTTAGCATGGGCCAAATCCTGCATGATCAATGTTTATGGGCCACTGGCCTCAGAGAGGTGAGGTGCAGGCCAGGCAAGCACAGTCACTGGGCACTGCTTTTGTAAATCTGCTCTTTTAAAATCTGAGCCAAAGTAAGAGGGAAAAGCTCAATTCAGCTGAAGGGGAGGGCGAGTCTTCTGTCATTCCTGAGCTCATCATTAACATGACTGGTGGCCAGGACAGTCTTAGCCTGGGACAAGCCAGCAAGAGTGTATATTTCCAATCCACATGGAAACACTTTCCTGAAGGACTGAAAATTAGGTTTTGGGATTTTTTTTTCCTACAGAATCTGAACTTGTCAGAGCAATGTAATAAGCAAACAGGATCCTGTCCTCTTAACTCCTCGCCTCTGCCAGCTACGGCTGTCTCAAAGGATCACAATGAGAAAGGAGACTGCAGACTCACTGAGCTGCAGGGTTCACTTCTTTGTCCAGTTTTCACATCTAGAAAGTTCAGTTTCTCAGTTCTCATTTAGGAAAAGAATCTGGGAAAGATTTTAAAACTCTGTACTCAGTTTCCATAAAGTAACATTAAACAGTTTTACGAGACAAGCCCTGCCATCCCTCTGAATGAGAGACGCTGTAAGAGGTTAACAGGGCAGAAAAACTGGACTTCTTTTGTTCATCTTGGGGGGGATGCCGAGTAAGGAATCTGGGTGCGTAGTGCAGGAACAGCATTGCTTCAGAGGCTCTCTTGGCACCCTCTCTGTTTAGAGAGTCCCTTCTCTCTGGATATTACCTGGATGTCCTCCTCCTTCTCCGGCAGCGGTCCATGCTGCATCAAGATGTGCCTGGAGGTAAGGTCTCCATGCTCGCAGAACCGCTGAGCCAGGCGGTAGGTGCTCTCGTGCAGGCACTGCAGCTCCTGCAGCTCCTCCCCAGCCACCTGCACGGAGGGACGAGGGACAGAGGTGTCCACAGGGAGGTTCTGTGCCACTGCAGCCCGGGATTTTGCCCGGCCCTGCCCTCACCTTCCTGTCCTCCAGGTACTCGATGTCAGCGGTGTGGTAGCCGTCCCTGTGCCCGCGGCTCAGCACCCGGAACCGCTGCCGGCCGATGGTGTCCACCAGGGACCTCCCGTCCGCCAGCAGCTCAATCTGCCGGATCTCCAGCATGCAGCCATAGTCAGCAAAACTGGAGGGAGACAGGGAGAGGAAAAAAAAGGGGCCTGAGCTGGGACACCAGTGACAAGATCTGCTTGTCCTGAAGGTACCACCTCCAAAGGAGGAAAAGGCCTGGGTCTTGGAGGGGGCAAATACAGAGATTCACTCAAGTCTGTTCACACAATCACAGAAGGGGTAAGGTTGGAAGGGACCAGAGTGGGTCATCTGGTCCAATCTCCCTGCTCAAACAGGGTCATCCCAGAGCACACGGCACAGAATTGCATCCAGACAGTTCTGGAATGTCTCCAGGAAGGGAGACTCCACACCCTCTCTGGGCACCCTGTGCCAGTGCATGGCTACCTGCACAGCACAGAAGTTCTTCCTCATGTTCAGGTGAAACTTTGTATGCATCAGTTTCTGCCTGTTGTCTCCTGTCCTAATGTTTGGCACCACTGAACTGAGTTACCACTTGCTGCTATGAGGGCAGGGAACAGCGAGCACACTGCCTGTACTCCCTTGGATTTGCCATATACCAAAATTACTCAGCTCCTCGCATTGCCCTGATGTCCAGTGGTCCTGAAGACACCACCCCTTTCAGTGATATCTTCTCAAAGCCCAGAGAATGTTATTTATCTCACTTCACTTGAACAGGAGTGGAGCACAGGGAGGATGTGTTGTGCAAATACAGGTATTTTACAAAATATTTCGGTTAAACATCTGGAGACTGAGCCCATCTGAGATCTGGAGATGCCACCAGGAACATATAGATGGTCAGGCTGCACCAAACAAAGGCCCATTTAACCCAATGTCATCTCAGAGCTTGTTAAGAGCAAAGTATGAGAAATATGGCAGTTTTCAAGTGCTCACTCAGAGCACCTGGAGGTCACAGCCAATAAACAGCTCAGAGATGTCCTGAGCCAGAAGCTGTTCCAAGAATGTTGTATTAAACAGCCATCACTGGCTCTGCACAGCTCCAGCGCTGGCCTCATTCCTTGCCTGGCTGGTGGTGATGCTGGAAGGCAGCGAGATCCCATTTCACTCTGCTATGTGGGGAACACAGCACCTTCCTGCTGATTTTATCCGCGAGGCGCCACAAGATATGAAATATCTCCGAACTACACGGAATTTTAGGTATTTGGGGCTGGGGCAGAGAGGGGCAAATCAGTTGGGGCAGAGGGAAGCTGCCTTGCCCAGGAGCTCACCTTTTCCCATTCTCATATATGCACATGCCAAACCTCCTCGTGCCGGTCTCCTGGCACCGCCGGATCATGAGGCGGTAGCGAGGCTCGAAGACGTGCAGAGGGCAGGCGATGCCTGGGAAGGACATGGTGCATACGAAGATGGGGATGTTCTTGGTCAGGCTGAGGGACAGGAAGAGAAAACACTGAGACAACACCTCCCCAAGCAATTCCCATCCCAATGCTTTCCCAAACTGTCTTTACCCCTAGAAGTGATGCTCTGGCACAGAGCAACCCTAAAGCTTCCACTTGGTTCCCCAAGAGCCCAAAGACAGACTCTGACCACAAAACAGCTCTTTGCAAAGATGGTTCTTGCCCCCAGGTGCCCCATGAGGCACTTCCACACTCAAGCAGCATTGCTGTGGTGTGGTCCTGGATGTGAGACAGACATTGCTTGAGCAGAACCAAGCCAGAGCAATGGTATGGGGACAGACCCCTCTCAGTCCCCACATACACACACGCTGGAGCAAGTCCCTGCTTACTTGGAGAGCTCTGCCATCTCAGCCCGGTGCAGCTCCCGGCGCTCGGCCAGCTGTGCAGGGAAGGCGGCCAGCATGATGTCCTGCAGCAGCACAGTGGGGCTATACCTTCCAGCCTTCAGGTACTAAAAGAAATTAGACCCAGAAATAGGTTGGAGAAGAGCAGGGAGGAAGCCCTGAGGCCCTGCTGGCCTTCTGAATCACACTCACTTTTATTGGAGCTGAGCATAATTTTAGACTGGAGAAAGTCAGGGATAAAACTGGTAAGGGATGTTGAGCCATCTAACAGGATGGGATGTCAGCTCCACTGAGACCTCCGGACACAGCACAGAGCCAGGGCCCATCCAACATAGCGTCCTGTCTCTGACAGTGATGCAATCCTTGTATGACAACCTAATTTCCCTGATGGTCTCATCCGAATCCCTTTTCATTAAAGATTAAATCAAATCTCCAGGTTAGCAGGTTTTCCATCCATTTCCATTTTTAAAAGTAATTAGCATTTGCCTCTCTCTCTCTCTCCCTCAGCCCTGTTTACAATCTCACTAAATCACTGTGGCATCTTGTGGAAATGAATCTCTTGGCCTTAATTATCAACTGTCTAGTCATTCCCACGTGAGTGGAGCTGACACTGCTGTGTCAGGGAGCTGCTAATGTAGGAGCATTACAACTTCCCACCCCAGCCCTGGGCACGCTGCCAGCAGCCAGATCTGGTTCCCTGCTCTCCCGTGGGTTCCCTTCCATGGGACACATTCCCTCACCTCTCTCAGGCTCTGTTTGCAGAGGGGGCAGTTGGGCCGGTGGTCCAGGCAGCGTTCGAGGCACTCCTTGCAGAAGGTGTGGCCACATGGCGTTGTCACTGGCTCGAAGAACATCCTGCAGAGGATGATCAAAGTCAAAGGATTGCAGAGGGCAACAAAGGGAAAGGAGTACAGGTAAGTCCAGCTTGTTCCCCAGGCCTGGCTCAGCACCGTGCCTTGGACACATTGGCCCGGCTCAGCCCCATGGTGAAGGGGTCCCACAAAGCACTCAGCGACTGCAGAGGCCCAGGTAGAGCAGATCAGGGTGGGCAGAGCTGTAGGCACAGCTTTTGTCTATCCCCAGCCTTGTATCTGCTTCTTCCTTGAATTCATCTTGCCGAGAGCAAGAGATTTTGCTTCCAGCAGAAATAACACATTTCCCATGTCTCCTCCTATCACTTCCAGGTAGATTTGCTCCCTGCACCAGACTTTTGCACTGAAGACAGTGATGCTGTGGGGATGCAACACCATGGAACATGATCTCACACTGTGCTTTCCAAGCCCTGGCAGCCCATGGCTCTGCAACTCGCTTTCAGCAAAGTTGCACTGGCTGAGCTTTGCTAATAACTTCTCTTAATTAAATGTAAAGGTTTCTAACTGGCTTAGTCCTTTAATAAAGAAGTCTGGGCTCAGACTGCTGGACTTGCACTATGATGTAAGATGAGAACTGTCCCAGGCCTGAGCACTGTTACTCATCTCTCCACAGAGTCCCAGAAAACCCCATTAGTGTACACATGGCTCCCCTTGGTTCTGGTAGGGCTACAGTTCCCCAGACACCCACAGTGGTCTGTAGTCCAAAAGACAGTGACAGGAAAGTGCCTCCTTCTCCCTTGCTCCAAGAGCAGAGCCAGCAACAAGCACTTGGGTTGCTCACAGGTAGCTCCAGGATCAGAAATTAAATGAAGGTGTCAGAAAAGCCCTGTTCAGCATAGAACCCTGACTCCTCCTGAACAGTGTTTCCTACTCTCAGAAGAGACCTAGATTCACCTAATTCAGATCAGATCTCTCACCTCCCCTACCTCATGTCATTCCCCCACACCATGCCCAGACCTGGAAAAAGCTGTCATGCAGAAGACCTTGACCTACTTGCATGTCTGGCAGTGAAACACCCAGCCCTCTGCCAGTAGCCACTTGCACAACTGTTCCAGGTCCTGGGACACACCAGGAATAACAGCCTGCTTTCAGCATGCCCTGTGGCAGTGCAACACCCAACCCTTCCCCAGCCCTGAGCCAGCAGACAGACACAGGCTCTACCCTGTTCCCTTTTCCACCTCCAGCAGGCACAGGGCTTGGACATGCTTCTCCTGTGGGTTTGCAATATCCCCATCATGGATAGTATTTCCCTTGGAAAACACCTTTCTGTCCCAGACTGCAGGTACAAAGGGCCACCACTGCTTTTGGTCTTTGACCCTGCTGAACATCCCCACCTCCACACCCACCTCCCAAGGGATACAGACCTAATGATGCTGCACCCTGAGACAGGGTAATCTGAGCTCCTCCAGCCTGGCAGAGAATAGCATGCCCTGCCTTCCCCTCTTATCTTTTATCTCCACTGAAAACTATTTCTCAGCAGTACTTGGGACTGAGTTTCCTATTAAGATGTGAAGAAAGATGCACACCAGTAGAGAAAACCCAGCAGCTGCTAATTCTTCATCCTAAAAGCTCTCCTGACAGAGAACTCACCGTATGCAGAGGGAGCACTCCAAGTCAGCTATGCTCAGCAGCTCCCCAAGGCACAGCTGGGGACACTTTGCTGCTGCTGTTTCCTCTTCATTATCTAGTGACAAAAGAGAAGGAAAGGGAAGACAATCCCCCACTTCAATACAGAAAAGCAATCTTTGTTTTCTAACCTTGTTCTGAGGCATAACTGCCACACAGAGTGCTCTGAAAGCGTCAAAGAAGGCAAAACCATTAGGAAATGCAACATAAACCCCTCTGTTGACCCACTCATGTTCTCCCATAGCTGGGGAGGTTAAGTGGACTAAGAAGCTCCAGGATGGAAGCCTCTGGATATCTGCCATGAGTCACCATCACTGCTTTATGCAAACCCAGCTACATGGCAGCCACTTGGCTGGGTGCTGATGGCAAGTTAATGCCAATGGAGGTGCTGCTTCCCCAACTCATGACATGCCACGTCCCTCACATGGAAATTTAATCTAAATTTCCACCAAAACCCAACTAAACCCAAGGGAACCAAAGAAAGCCTCTCCCTGACAGGGAACAAGGGATGTCTGGCTTTAGCCAGCATTTAGAGCCAAGCTAGAGCCAAAAGTTTGGTATAAGTTCACCAGCTCCTCCTAGGCATGAGAAGCAGTGACTGTGCTGGCCAGAGCTTCCCCATGGGACGTCTGCTCACTGAGCTGGAGAGCAGTGAAAACACCAAGTTTTCAGTGCCAAAATGGATTTTAAACAAGCATTTTGCATGAGACAACATTCTGGTACCTTTGATAACACCTACCTACCAACTCCTGGCTCTGACTCTCCGCCGAAATCTCCAGTTCTTGCTGCCGCCCCGGCTGGGAAAAGGTGGCTGTCCCCTGGCCGTGCTCAGACACAGCATCCCCTCTGCCATCTGCCAGCTCTCCCTCCTGATCCTAGGCACAGCAAAGATGAAATCCAGCCCAAACTCCCTTCTCCCTTTGAATGCACAGCCCCATCTGTCCCAGCAAGCCCAAAGGCACCAGGAGGCTCTTTGGTGTGTTGCTGTACATTAATATCTTGTATCTGTGGAACAGCAGGAGAGTGTGGCCTTCATACATTCCTGCTCATCACCTGGTTCAAACCTGAGTTCATTATGTCCAGTCCTACCACCTGCTATTTGCTGTATCTGAGCCCACTTTCTTTGATTTTCCTCCTCTCTCCAAACCTGCTAAATTTGTCTATAAAAGGCAAAGAGCAAAACATGAGCTTTCCTTAACAGCTACTAGTAACCTGAACTGTTCTCAAATGTGGCCTTTAGATGGAAAAAAGTAAACCTCACTTTTTTTCTTTTAATTTTTTTCTCAATGTAGTGTGACTTGGGTGTTTTAAATACAACGAGAGTCTAAAATATTACCAGAATTATTGTAGAATAAAACTAGGAGAGGATTTGAGACAGAGCTTGCTCTGTTTCCTCAGTCCCCACAGCATCAGCTCTGATGGTATCTGCTCTCCTACCCTCCATTACCTGCAGATTCTCTCCCCAGCACGCAAACACATGCACAGCCTTCCCTTATCATACCTCCTTTCCCAAAACTGGGATGCCCCAGAAGGACATTAAATTTCACCAGAGACTCAGATTATTGCAGACTCTTACCTGAGCTTGTGTGGAAGATGATGGGAGCACAGGGCTCCCTCCACTGACCTGGGAACCAGCTGAGCTCAGGTGAGCATCACCCTGGTGTGCAGCAGCTGTGAGAGGCTGAGGAGGATTGTCTTGCATAAGGATCTACAAGAAGAAAGCAGGGGTCAGGGGATGCTAGGAGAAGGAGGCAGGGAGGTGGGTGGACTGCTAGGCTCCCTCTTTCCCCAAAGCAGCTTCCTGCTCGCTGCAGGGTGTGTTTGGGTTACTTGCTTCAGTGCTGGCCCGGTGCTCGGCTGAGCCCTTCAGAGCACAAGGACATCTCCCTGTGTGATGTGAGGGCACTGGAACCCACCATGGTACATCCCACACACCTTCTTCATCTCTCTCCCAGCAGGGTGGAAATGGGGACTGAGTGTCAGGCAATGTTTCCACACCAGCAGGGCTTCAGCTCTTTGTCCCATCTCCAAAAGCACCTTCCCTTTCCTGAAGAAGGCCTGCAGAGCAGAAAAACCTGCATGACTATGACGCAGTGACCAGCTGAGCATGTGCCCCTTCAGTTCCCATGTGAGCCCCAAGGGAATCTCCCTCCAGCCTCCTGCCTGCTCCCATCCCAAGCCAAAGCATCTGGACATGTCCCTGCTCCCATGCTCAGACTTGTTTTAAAAAAATGCAAGACTCTCCAAAATGCAGCAGTTGCAAAAGCCAGGCTGCCAGAGAGCTGGAATCAAGGACAGACATGGTGACAGACCTCTCCCATGAGAGCAATGCAGCACTTGCTGCCTGGATTGGCAACCTAATTGGTCTGTCAAGTTCTGAGCAGAATGAATCCAATGGCTAGGAGAACTCAGGAAAGAGGGAAAATGGTCCCATACAGTAAGATTTGGCTTCAAGTTTAGTCAGCTGATGGGTCTCCCCTCCACTCACCTCATGCTCTCCAGGCTCTGCCCTGCACACAGTGTCCAGGTCCTCCAGTGCCTGTGGATACTGGCCCAGTGCCACAAACGCCTCTGCCCGGCACAGCCGCAGGGAGCTGGAGTCTGGGGCTGGAAAGAGAAATGTTGTCACTTGTGATGAGTCCATGGTGGGGCAGCAGGGCTGGATGAGGCTGGGCAGATGCCCCCACAGCGGGACAGTGCCTGCTCTGCTGCCTCACGCTGAGCACAGCCAGGTCCAGCAATGCTCTTCATGAGGAGTCACTGGCCTTATAAGTCTCTGCAAGGAAGTTATTACCCCTAAATATCTACTTTTAAACTGTTTGAAGCTCTTTGATTTTTCCCTCATCTTCCCCAAACAGCTTCAGCCAAGAGGCCCCATCCCCACCATGCTGGGATCTGGGCTTTAATCCATCATTTTGGGATGCAGCAAAAAGGCTCTACCACACGTCTTCCCTATGGGGCTGCAGCCACGGGAGGCTCTGCAGTGTGATTCACCCAGCAGAGCCACAATAACATGTTACCAAACAAGACTGCAGCTATGGATATCTGAGTTCCCAAACTACCAGGGAGCCTCCTGGGCCTACCTGGCTGCCACTGCTCTCCCAGGGCAAAGGAGAAGCTGGTGGGGTGCAAGAATCTGCCTCCACTACATGACCTGGGGTTTCCAAGTTTCACAGTGCTGGGTGCCCCACATGCTCAGCCTGCTCCTAAACAACAGGCAGTGAGATCCTCTTCTTTCCTGCCTTAGAAAACCCCATGAAGACCTTCCTTCCTGTCAGCAGTGCCAGCAGGAGAAATGGGTAGGGGGATGTCAGAGAAAATGAGCAAGCAGCACTGCAAAATCCCACAGTCATGGAATATGGAGTAACCAGGTGTGGTAATGTTTGTGGGTTTAAACTGCAGAGATTTCCAGACCCACTCCGTTATATCCCAGCTCATGGAGGTGACCTACATCCACTGCTCTGCTGGCTTTCCAGTTCAGGCAATGGGTCTGTGCATGCAGCCCTGCATCCCCCCAGCTCCAAGCATCAGGCTACAGCTGCTTGGGGTTGGGGCTGGGGACCTGCTGGGAGCAGCCCCTTTGGGGAGGCCTCCAGTATCACGCAGGTCCCCTCACTGGCTCCCAGTTCCCCGTGGGATGCTGGTAGGTCCAGCACAGGTAGCACTTGTGGTGGCTCTGCAGGCACTGAGGACAACCTTGTATCACAAATTAGGCACCATTTGCAGGCACTGCTGCTGCATTTACTGTGGCAAAGTGGTGTGGGCAACGTTGCCTTGTATCTCTCAGTGCAAGCTGGGTCCATGAGCCTGGCTGGCAGCCGATCAGAGATCATCAGGAGACATCATTGATGATGATGTCTCCTGCGCTTCCAAACCTGGCAGCATTTCCTCCTGGCCTGGTTCAAACACAGTGCTGACACAGCTCTGCCAGCAAACTGCAGGTCAGGACTAGCAGCTCCATTGACAGCCAGGCACAGGAAGCATCTGCCCACTCCTCTGCTCACCTCTGCTGTCCTGTGCCCAGGCACCCACCACTTCTTATCACAGAGCAGAGGAAGCTCTGCCATGGCTATTTCCTCCTTGTCCCTCGTGCCCCCAGCACGGAGCGTGGCTGGACTTTGCTCCTGGTGCCACCCTAACCCAGAGAGCAGCAGAGAGCCCAGGCACAGCCACTCCTGCAGTGTGCCTGGGCCACACTGAGCTGTGCAGCAGAACAAAACCTGATCCTTCAGAGCTGATTTTCACTGAACATATTAGCTGAGACCTTGAGGCTCAAGTCAGTGGGAACTTTCTGCTCTGTACCCTGTCCCACAAGCACACATCCAGAGACAAAATATCCCAGCCCCTAACAACAGACAGGGATGAAGAAATGGGTACAAAGTCTAGAGGCTTATTTTCCATGTGGGCAAATCCATTCGAACATTTGCACAGCAATGAAGTAACTGATCTGGAAAAAAATCCCCAGATGTGTAAAACAGGGCAAGGAATTCTGCATTTCTCTTCTGCTGCAGCTATTTTTGATCTATGATATCATTAGACACCAGGGCCATAAGCCAGCTGGCAGCTGGACAGACTCACCAGCCTCCACGCTCCAGGCATGTCAGAGGGCCTCCTGTGTTACGTGTTACAGTGCATTTTTCTCTTGTTCACTTAGAAAGAATGAAGATTAAAAGTTGACAGCTTATTTTCACCCAAGCAAAGAGAGTTGGTCTGCAGGCTGGGCTGAGCAGGACACTGCAGAGTGGCCCGTCATGTAACACCGAACCACAGAAAAAAAAACATTCCCTGGGTCAAACATTTATCAGGGGTTCTGTTTGAAAGTGAAAGGGAGCCCATGAGAAGTTGTGCAGCTGAACGCTGTCTGCAGGAGTTGGAAAACACACCCCGAAAGCACCACCCACGTGGCTCAGCCTGGCAGCACCAGCAAGCACAGGTTCACTGGAGCTGAGGCTGTGACTGCAATTTCCTTATTGCCCTAAGCCAGACTTTCCTGTCCTTCGGGATACAGAATGTGCAGGGGAAAGCGAGGACAGAGCTTGCAACGTTTCCTCTTTATACCCACAGAGGCTTTTTAAAAAGAGGTTGGTACACCCCAGCCAGGCAAAAGCCTGGCAATAAGGCAAGCAGCAGCAGAGAGCTGTGCACTGCCTTTGCGCTGAAGGACCAGTGTGCAGGGAGAGACCGATGCCTCTGCAGGTTGCATAAAAGGACCTACTTTCTGCTGCCAACACCAGGATCGACCGGTCGGCTCAGCCCTTCGTTTCCAGCCCTGCACCTCTGGCAACTTGTCTCGCAGCAGGCGATGCATAAGAGCCTGCGCTGCGGGAGAAGAGCTGACTGCTGTCATAGAAACGCCGCGGAGAAAGGAAGTTCTGCCTCCGTTGCCCCAACCCCCTGCTCCAGAAGCATTGTATAACCCCTTTTTATTTAAGTATCACTTTCCAAGAAATCCACTTACAGCCACGCATTAAAGCAGAACACTCCCCCACACCACCAGCCCCCGGCCCGATCCTGGCCCTGCAGGCAAATGTCTCGCCAGAGCCGGATGCCAAAGGGGGCCAGGATGGGGGGTTGACCTGCACCATGGGGATGGCACAGGAGCTCGGCCAAGGTTGTGTCCTCGCCAGGCTTTGGGGCAAGGACGTGTCCATCCCGGACTGGAAAAGTCCCAACCACTTTACATAATGCCCTCCGCTCCCAGGCAGAGCTCTTCCTCTGACCCTGAAATACTGCCGGGAGGCAAGATGTGAGTATCTGCTGCTCTTTCCCCTCCAGAAGCACGAGGCCGATGGGACATAGGCAGGGAGCCCCCACCACGGCCCTGGCAGCGGGATGAGCAGTGGGGCTTGCCTGGCAGCCCATCCATCCCACCAGCTCGGGACATGCACGAAAAAGGAAGAAATGCCCAGCAGCTGCACTCCCCTCCCATCCCCATCAGCCCTGCTTTACAACACTTCCACCTTCCCAGGTCCTCCAGCTCTGGACTGTGCAGGCTCGCAGTGCCATGAGGTGCTGGGACACAGTGGCCTACATTGGTACCCACCTGCTCCAACAGCACAGCCCGCGCATCCCTGTCTTTGCTGCTGGATTGGCCCCTCGCACTCCCGCACCCGCACCCCACCATCCGCACCCCACCATCCGCACTCCCAGCCCCTGCGCCCGGGTGGTCCTTACCCAGCTCGACCCCTCTCTGCGCCATCCTCAGCGCCTCCTGCGCGTCCCCGCGGGCCAGGCGGTCCCGGGCGCGCTCCGCCAGCCCGGCCAGGAGCCGCTCCCGCTCCACGCACCGCTCCAGGAGCCCGCACAGCACCACGCTGCTCCTGGCCGCCCCGACGCCCAGCAGCTCCAGCCGCTCCTGGCACAGCGGGCAGCGGGACAGCCCGGCCCCGCCGAGGCACGGCTTGCAGAAGGAGTGACCGCAGGACACGGTCACCGGCTCCCAGAGGAGCAGGCGGCAGCAGGGGCAGCGCAGCAGGTCCAGCCCCGCGCCGAGGGGCCGCGGGCCGGCGGGGCCGCTCATGGCAGCGCTCGCAGCCGAGCAGGGGGAGCTGCCCTTAGGGCCGGCCGTGCCCGCACACCGCGATCGCCGCCGCGGCCCCGCGCATCGCCCCGCTCCGCCCCGCCCCGCTCAGCCCATCCCTCCGCCGAGCTCCCGGACCGGACCCGACCGGACCGTCCCGCCGGAGGGACCCCGGGCGGCCCGGCGGGGGAGCTGCCCCAGCCCCATTGGCCGCCGCCGCCGCCCCGCCCCGGCCGCGTTTCGTAACGGAGCCCGCGGTACCGGGGCCGAGCGGCGGGGGTGGCCCTGGGCGGGGCTGTGTGTGTGCTCCTGTGCTCGGGCCGACCCTCCCGGGCCGGGTCACGGCGGTGCTGGGAGGCTCCGCAGCAGCCGGGATGCGGGGTAGAAGCGGGGGGTTGGAGCTGAATGAAGCCTTGCGGGGGGCGGTGGAGAGCTCCGCCCCAAGCTGGGCACGGGGTCCTGGTGGGTCTGGAGCAATCTGGAGCAGGACCAGGGTGCAGAGTGCTGCGGGGTGTTTTGGGGTGCCCCAGAACGTGGCCAGGGCACTTTGGAGTCACCCATGGTGCGGGCTGGCTGGGTTAATGGGGTGCTGCGAAGCAAGGCTGGGGCACAAGTCCTGGGGGACACAGGGTGCTCTGCAATGGGGACAGGAAGGTGGGATGCTCTGGAGCAGCTGGGCACAGCATACCTGGGGTACCTCAGGTGGCTGAAGCTCTCCAGAGTGGAACTGGGGTGCTCCAGAGAAGGGGAGGCTGATGGGGCTGCGGTGCACCAGGTGGTTTTTTTGCAGACCCCTCCATAGAAACCCACCATGTCAGGATGTTTTGGGGGAAAAAGGTGTCCCTCCAACACCTGAGTTGTCTTCCTCACCTGCTCTACTTATCTAGAATTGAAGGAGTTCAGACCTTGTATGGAGACAATCCCAGTCCCACTCACAGACCCCCAGGATGGGCTCAGTGTCCCAAGGGAGATATATCCCTCCACCACACAGCCATACATCAAATGGGTCAGCAGCTTTTGCATAGCAGGTGCTGAGAAAAACAGCTCATATCAAAATAGATCAGACTTTATATAAGGATGATGCACATCCCCCAAGGGTTCATTTGTGTGTCCCCACAAACAAACCAAATCCATGCATGCACTGGAAGGGATGCGCAGGGAGGGGGATCACCAGCAGGACATGAGTGCTGATGAAACTCAGGCCCCACTGAGGGAGAGGCTGGCGGAGGTTTGAGCTGTGGAGCAGGTTTTGTTTCAAAATCTACTGCAATTGCACTAAACAGCTCATGGGCAGTTTTTAAAACTCAACAACTAAGCATTTTATGTGCACTTGGAAGGCTTGGCTGCTTTCTCCGTTATCTTCTTAAGTGATCCCTCCAGACTGGAGAAATCTCAGGTGATGTTTGGCAGCACAGCCCCAAAAACCTGAGTATGGCATTAGGGACAGTGTTGGGGGTTTGTCCCCAGGGACTCTGCCCTGGAGAGGGACATTTTCCATGTTCCCCATCCACAGAATCAGTCTTTGGTTCCCCTCTGATACAGACCTTCCCCCAGTTGTTCTTCCATGGGCATTTCTCAAGTGGGCAAGGCTCATTTACACCAGACACTCTCCTCTCACGGTTTATTTTTCTCCGTGGCTTGTTTTTCCACCAAACCTTTGCTATTGAATGAAACAAAAAATTGCCAGCAGGGAGTCCTCACCATTCTTACCTCCAGATTACACCTCAAGAAGGGCACATTCGTGGCTCCTGAGCCATGAAATGAGGGTGACTTTAGCTACAGTGGCCAACACTGCAGTGATGTGCTTGAAGAATGTTCCCATAACCTGTTTGTGTGGCTCAGCCTGGGTGCAGCAGCCCTTTGCCAGGGGCAGCTGGAATCAGGTGAGGAGCGTAGCATCTTTCATAACCCCAGCCAGTTCGTCTGGGAGACACCGGGCTGTTTCACCTGGGACCTGCCTCATTCTTTTCCTCACCTCCTGATTCACTCCCCAACCATTCTCACGTGTGTGGGCTCTCCAGCGCCTCGTAAGCGGCGAGGACGTGCTGCTGCCTTTGCATAATACAGTTTAAAATCAATCAACCACGACACACGAGTCCACTGCAAACCAGGCTTCATTAGCACCAGGGCTAGAACAATTTGTTTTCTTCATTCCACCCAGAGCTGAGCTGGTTCTGAACTCCGAATGCCTTCTCTTCTCACTGCCCCGTGTTCGTGCTGACTCAGTACATAACTGCAAAAGAAAAAAAAAAAAGCTTTAAATGCTTAATGTTAACCATTCTGCTGGCCAGATGAGAACTTCACATGTTGCATAACAGAGGACAGACCACACTGTGTTTAGGAACTATTTGCAAAGCACAATAGGATTTTTTTATTTTTTTTTTTCAGTTTGGAGGTGGGAAACAGCTTGGGTCAGTGCAGGGTGAGGAGTTCCAGGTGTTGCTGCAGGGGAAACTAACTCCTCCTCTGGCTCCCAGCCACACGTCCGCTTGTGCTTCGGCTCCAGTACAGCCTCATTAATGTGGTCCAGACTGTTGACAGCCCAGCATGAGGATAAGGGATTTCACACCAGCTGTGTTTGCTCATTTTTAGTGCATAAATATTTATTGCAAGCACTGACACTTGTTTTTGACACACTAGGGATTAAGGAGTGGCTCTGAGGTGACAGCACCTCCCCAGTTTTTGTTCAGAGAGAGTGTGTGCTCCTTAGGGTGTCTTCAAAGGCACCACAAGCACTTGTAAACAGGAATAAGAACCCTGAATGTCATGACTCCTTTTCCACACTGCTATCCCCACTCTGCCCACCAGCCTCCTCCTACACCATCAGACCTGAAAGTCCTGTTGCGCAGAGGTAAAACAAGTTTCTCCTTTTCCAAAGCCAGGGAAGGAGGAAAGCCTCGGCATCCCAGCCAGGGGGGAGGAGTGTTGCTATAAGCAAGGGCCATGTGGGGCTGACAGTGGGATTTCTAAGTGCCAGGCAGCCTGCTGGGTCATCAGGAAAAGAGCCAGGGCCAAATTCAGTCTCAGCACCTGTGCAAATCCACTCATGGTTTACTCGTGGCTTACAGGATCCTTTCAGCAGTGCTGCACGTGGGTCCTGGCTGTCTGCAAGCCTTGAGAGTTGGCCTAAGGAATTATTTTTACACCTCAGTACGTGCAAATAACATTTAGGGAGCTATTTGCATCATCCCCCTCCCAAACTGTCAACAAACACATCAGCTTCCTGGAATTTTTTGCTTTCTTTACATCATAGTATTTCTAGATCCAGGATGTTATTTAACCACCAGGTTTGCCACATGTGGTTCAAAGCCGGTCCTGGGAAGTGAAGCAAAAGGAAGTGGAAGCAGGTGGTGTGGGAGACTCTTTGTCCACAGTCACAGCACATCTTTTATAACAAGCACCTTTTCTCTCAGGTCTCTAAGGGGACCTGCTCCATGCCTGGTTTTCTCTTGGCAGAGGTGAGCAGATTGCCACACTGCTGCGTGAGGTTTGGGATTTGAGGCCTGCAATGTGCTGACCAGGCGCTGGGCAGGGAGCAGTCATATAAATTACATAGTACTGTTCCCAAGTCCTGAAACTGCTGCTTGAGAGATCAGAGAGGTCCTGACTCTCTCAGTAAGAAGGATCAGATGTAAACAGGGTCAGGGAATTAAGAAAACTTTAGTCTTTTTTCCTTCTGACTCATACAGGCTTTGCCTGAGGCAGCATCATTCCTAGAGAAATGAGTTGACTTTCACATGGATTGGTGGGACACAGAGCTGCAATGTAATGTTATCTCACTGTTCATGTAACTGGGCTTATGTCTGAAGTCCTGGAAACTGCAGGAGAGCCCAGAGCAGTATCTGACTCATTTTGGTCTCTTGAGCCAAACATCTTGGCAAAGAGGTTGGCAGAACATTACTGCTCAGTCTTGAAAGCATGTCCCACATAAAATAGATGGAGATGTCTTTTTCCACAGTCATGTACAAACCACACAACCCTAAGAAGAGAGTACAGGTAAAAGCAAGATCAGAACTGTCCCCATTATCCAGAGGGAAGCCCTAGGATGGCTGGCAAGACCATGACCTGTGGTGCAGGGTGCTTTAAGGTTGTCTTGATGCTTTGCAGTTGTTTCATTGGTGTTTCAAGGGCAGCTGTAGGAGATCCCATGGAGGAGCCCCAAGTCAGCATGGCTTGTTTTTCATCACCTAATCTCAGGGTGCAAAAGGACATGGATAACATAACCAAGTGATTCAAGGAGGAAAAGTCATAAGGAACCCACTCCCTGAGGACATTGCAGCAAGGTCCACCACTTCCAAGGAGGTTGGTGTCCACAGGGAGCTGCATCCTAGGGGGCCAGACCTGGAGGTCACATCACCCACTTCATCTTCTGGATGGGGAGAACTGATTTGCATCAGCTGTTTCTGCAGGGTCAGACAAAGTTGCCAACTTCCCAAGCTGCTCTGTGTTCATGTGCCTGACCTGGGACGTGGGGGTGACAATGTGGTGGCCCATCACTGGAGCTGGGGACTCGCCAGGCTGCCCTGCCCCACTCATTCCCCAACCCTTGGCTCCTTGCCCCAGCCAGTATGTGCCACCTCCCTCACTTCTTCCTTTTTTCAGTTTTCCTGTTTAGCTCCCACCCACCTGACAGAGATGCCAGCAGGGCTGGCAGGGACCCAGCACTGCCTTTGAACTTTGCCAGAGGAGTCTGCAAGTGACAGTGGGTGGGCTCTGCAGGTGGCAGAGCCTGCTCTGCAGGGATGCCTCTGTCCTGCCATGCTCGGTCCAAGTCCAGGGTCAAGCTTGTCCCCCTCATCCCACACCTAATGGGTCACACGAGGTGCTACTGGCAGAGGACCCCAGCTCCCCTTTAAAGGGCACCAACTGGAAGCAAGTTGGCTGGGGCCAGAGAGGTTTGCAGGGCAAACATGGACAAGCATTGAAGTTCTGCAGCTGAGCATTCCCTCTATGAATACTCCCTTCCCCAGTGGCCAAGAGCTGCTGGATGAGTGCTTTCCCAGGCTGCACTGCCTGGGGGGCAGCAGATCTTTCCCCTTCTCTCTGTTCTTGGTATTGGTTCCTGTATAGACATTTTGCCAGATGAGCTTTTGTGTGTAGCTTCCTCATCCTCTCCCTCCTCCTGTAGGTCTTTATTCCTTCAGCTCCAGCATCTCCACCACAACCAGTGGTGGTGGTGATGATAACTCACTGTTTTTGGTGAGGCCAAAAGAGCTCTTGCAAAGCTCAAATTCCATCTAAGAGCCATGGCTGACCATGGGGAGAATGAAGCCCCTTGAAGTCTTGGGGAGAAATGCAGAGGGCTGCTCAGGGTCTTCCTGCAGTTCACCTGCCCCACAGGCAGTGGGGCTGTATTTCAGGCAAGGTGAGCAGGCCTGTGTCTCTACCATGGTTATAAAGAGCTGCCTGTAGCAGGCAAGTATTTTGTCTGTGCCTTTTTATGTCACAGGCTGGCTTGCCTCCACCTCTCGCTGCACTTTGAACAGCAGGTGAATCATGTTTGGGTAAGTCAGTCATCGCCCCGCCGCCACCTCGTCCTTTCATAACGCGCAGACGTCACGGCTTTTAAAGAGGTCAAGTTGTTAGTACTCGGCAAATTTCTCACCCAGAAACCTGTCCTGGTGGATCTGCCAGAGCAAATTGCAGGTTTTCCTTTGCAAGAAGCCTGGCACCATTTCTTTGTGTGTTTTAGGAAGTTATTGCAGTGAGGTTTGGGGAGTAAAGAGCAGACACTGAGTCCTGGAGGGGTTTACAGGGGAGAGGAGGGTGCTGTGAAAGATGTGTATCCTTAGACTCATTTTTGTGAAAATTAATCCCAAGCAGTTTAGTGAATAAAGCTCTGCTATAACTTTTAGCTGCTAATTTGCATAACAAAAAGTTTTAATTTACAAATTTTCAGAAAGCAAGGACAAATGCAAAAGGATGCAGCAGAGAGAGGAGCAAGTGCAAGTGCTGTGCAGGGAGCAAGAGCAGAAGTAGGAATTTCACCTTCCAAAACACCTCTCACTTGCACAACTCCAGTTCCATTTGGGTTTTGCTTTTCTTCTTACTCAGTGCAAAAATAGAAGAGTGGTTTCATAGGAAACCTCTGCCCAGCACTGTGCAGAGATTAGCAGATCATAAGCAGGGCTGCAGGAATCAGCTTTTCTGGGAAAGTCAGGATTTCTAACTGTTTCCATTTTTTAGTGGAATGAAAAAGCAGCTTGAAATTTTCCATAAAGAAGGTCACTTGGGAACAGAAGAAAGATTTCTTTTTGATCTCTACCTTAAAGAGCCTTGTTTCTCTAATAGGACACTTTATATAATAAAGCTCCCAGAAAAGTTTCGTCACAAAATAAAAGTCTGAAATCTTTTCTGTTCTGAAATCACTAGCATTTATAGAAAAATGCCTTCATTTGGGGGCATCTCTGCATGAAATGGTGGGGGAATCAGTTCTTTTTCCACACCTAAGCTCTCTGGGCATTTCTGCTGCTTTGAGGATCCAGACAGCCACATGCCACGCGGGATACCTGCAGGTACCCACCAGGAACTGTCAACAAGAGCAGCACAACCCCTCCTGCTCCCCAAGGACCAGCTGAAGTTATTATATAAAGAGGAATAAATTTTTGTAAACAAGACTTGCTTAAGTAACTCCACGACTGCCAGTTCCTCTTGCTGGTCTTCTTTTCCTACTCCACCCTTTCAGAGCCTGCTGTGATGGGCGTTCAGCACAGCTCCGTCCACACTCCTCTCCCAGCCAGCTGAAGACACATCAGCTCCAAAGAGCCCCCAGCTGAACATTGCAGATGCTTCAAGCAAAATGGGGTGGTTAAACAGCCTGATGGAGTCAGAGCTCATGCCCAACAGTGCCTGGGAAGCTGCCAGTCTGTGGGCAAACACCCATCTCAACACACTAAGGTCATGCTGGGGGATGTGTCCCTCAGGACAGCTACTGCACTGCTGTGACTGAAGGTCCTCAGCATTCCCAAAAGCCTGATGTTCCACCTGCCTTTTTTCCACTTAAGTGTTTTCAGAGCCCTAATCCCCGTGGCTGGCATGAATGTTCATGGTATACACCCATTCACGTCACCCGGCTTCAAGCCAGGGCTGAGATGCAACGAGGACTTGGGAAGACCAGTTAACTTGAAATGGTTTTCACCACCACAGCTCTCTGGGGAAACTTGGCCAAATTCAGTCCAAATGAAGGCAGCACACGGGCAAAGAGGGGAGCAGTCTGTGTGCCAGGCGAGGTGCCAAAGGCAGGACAGAGAACCTCGGCTGCCGAAGGAGACGCCTGGATGTTCGCCCTGCTGATCCCTGGATGTGTTTGGCTCTTTGCCCTTGTGCCACAGGGATCCAGCTGCCCTTGTTATATTTGCACAGAATGTAGCATGGTGGCCTGAAGCAGGGACTGTAAAACAAACAGCAAATGGGAAGGCTCTGCCTGGCTCAGAGCTCACCATCACCCCGTGGTGCTGGTTGTACCCAATGCTGTCCTTGAGCACATGAAGATCCCGAGATTTTGGGCAGTGTGGCAATGGGGTCAGCTGCAGACAGCCATATGCAAGCTCCACCCACTTTGGGAGCTGGGACAGAAGGCACAGAGGACAATTCTAGGGCTTTTAGCTTGTTAGGTGAGATATTGGTCAGCTGGAAAGAAGCATCTCACTCCAGTAAGATGCAACACCTCTCAGCTCCAACTGAGCATCTAAAGGCATGCTTGACCTCAGAGTCTGGCACAGCATGCTTGAAAAGCTTCCAACCATTAACTTAAACAGCAAAGGCAAGGCCCCCACTTTTCATATCCAAACACAGAGAATTTATTCCAAGATCTTCCCATCCTTGTGGCTTGAGGGGACTGTAAAATGCTGCAACCCCATATACTATTTGAAAGTAAGTTGTGTTTCGTACAAGAGTCCTGTGTACTTGCACAGAGGGGAAAGTAAGATATGTAAAATAACCCCACACAGGATTATTTTACATTTATGTACCCAAGAGATCATGAAGAAATAAGGAAGTTAAAGTCAGCCTTTCCCTGCACTAGCCAAACCAACCCACTGAAACCCAGTTCAGCTTTGGGGGCTGTTTGTTTTTCTCATCTTCATTTTCCCTTTAATCTTTGTGCTAGATAATTAAGACAACATTCCTCAGCATCTTTCCTGCTGTTTGTTGGGATTATACAAGAGCTGGCTGCATTTGTTCCGTGAAAACAACATCCAAAGCCACATTCTGTGGTTTCGAATAAAATCCTCAGCGGTGCTGACTTTTAATCTCGAGTTTGTCTGAAATCTGCATTACTCAGGAAAAATACCCATAAAAATAGACCTCTTAAGGAAAGCAAAGCAAGGCAGCGACGCAGCTTGTGCCCAAGATGCCAGTGAAGATTTTATTGATGGTGAGACTTCTGGGTTTGACCTAATACCGCCCGCAGCGGTGGTGGGCCAGATGCTGGTCCTGTCCCCCACTCTGAGGTCCCTTTAGCTGCCGGTTGGACCCTGCCAGCAGCCCCAGCCCCCGGCCGGTGCTCTCCCTGTCCCCGGAGCGCTGCGGGAGCCTTATAAAACAGCCGAGCGGTTATGAAACCCGTGGCCCCGCTGCCAGACGTTCCATCCCCGGTAGATGGCGGTGCCAGCTCATTTTTCCTAATTTTTTCCCCTTATTTTTTTTTTCCTCCTGGCGCTGCGCCCGGTGCCAGCCTCCGGCGGCTGCCGCGGGGCTGGGGCTGAGCTTATGTGTGGCCCCTGAGCTTACGTGTGGCCCCTGCAGAAAGAGAGGGGTTTGTCGGGGTCTTTTTCCCCCCTATAACTGCTCTTTGTCAGTTTTTGATAAATCTGAAATCAGGTGTGACAGCTCCAGCACAGCCTCAGGCGTCTGGAGCCGCTTTTATGCAGCTCGTCTGTCCCCACTGAGGCTGCTCCATCCCACAGCAAGAGGCCTGCAGGGCATAGGGAGGTTTTTGGTGCTTCCTAACTTGGTGTGACTATGCAGAGCCAGGCAGCCTGGATTTCTCTCATCATGGTCTTGAACAACATCCACTCAGCCAGATCCCACTTCCCCACCTACTGCTTTTCCTTGGCTGTTTCCTTCTCCGGAGGGGAGGCAGTGTGACTAGATGAATAAACAGCATTTCTCTTTGGAGACCACAACATCTTTATTTGGCTAAGAGTGGCCCAGGCGCCCTCCTGCACATGTTGCTACCTGTGCATCACCACCTCCTCAGCGAGCCAAGGGCGTCCGCTCCCACTCCAGCAGGGAAAGGCTAATCCTTGTCTTCCTGCTCATCGTCTTTGTCACTGCTGCGGTCCTGGGGCAGGAACACAAAGAAAAAGGACAGTATGTGAGGGGAGTGCTGGGTGTTCCAGCCCCTGGTACCTCTAAGTATTCGACAGCATCCACACAGGGGGTGCAGGTGCAAACCCCACAGTGCTGGTGGGCAGCAGGGCAGCCAGGCCCCAGCACAGAGCTGGGGGGGTTGTTACCTCCTCCAGGTCGCTGTCGGAGCTGCTGCTGCTGCTCCTGTCCTCTTCCCCATCTCCCTGCCAGGGCAGAGAGAGAGAGGGACAAGCATCACTGGGGACCCTGGCACCCCATTTGCTGTTTGAGCTAGAGCCTTGAGACTCCTGGCCCTGTGGGTATCTAGAGCCAGGCTTTGCACCACTGGTGCTGCTGTGGAACCATGTGGGCCTATGGCCCTGCAGGGGACTCCAGAGCCAAGAGCAAGGATTGGGTGGTGTGTGCAGTGCAGGCAGCATCACTGTCCATGGCAGTATTTCATTTGGAAAGGAAAAGGAGGGAAAACTAGCTGGAAGTATTGGGAGAAAAGAGACAGCTGTCTCTCAGTGGAAAAGCCCCACACAGAGTGTGATTTCTAGGCTGTGGATGGCATAGCTCCATCCACCCCAGGTGTGGGGTTGCCGTGGGTCAGACATGGCTTCCCTTCACAGCCAGGATGAAAATGGTTCCGCAGAAAAATCCGTCATTCCCCTACCTTTTCCTCTTCTTCCTTCTCCTTTCTCTTCTGCTTGTCTTCTTTTTCTCCCTCAGCCTTTTGCTTCTCCTTTTCTTCCCTCTCCTCTTTCTTGTCCTTTTCCTTCTCCTCTCTCTCCTTGTCTTCCCGTCCGAACCCTACAAGAGGGTACAGAGGAAGGTTCATTGCCAGCATCCAGCACACACAAACCCAGCAGGTCCCCCTGAGTCCACACCAAACACTCACATTTCAGGATTGTCGACATTTCACCGAAGCCAAAGAGCTCTGGGGCACAAGATGGTCACACACCAAAGGCACAGAGAGGACCTAAAGGAGCAGCTAGAGAGTGGAGAAAGGAGAAAGGTAAGCTTTTCAGGGGTGAAAACACCTCCCTGGACTGATCATTTTTGCAGAGGTGCACCTACTATCCCCAAAAACAGCAGAGAAGGGGATCAAACAGTCTGTGGCCTCCACAAAAACCAGACCTTGTGCCCAGCCAGGCAGCCCCCATTTCCCCAGGGAAGCAGCAAGTGGCGAGTGATGGAGGCAGAGAAATCTCAGGGCAAATGGGCAGGGAGATGCCTTAAACCTCCCATGAGCAGGTGCAAATTAAGGAAATATTTCAAATTATATGAGGATGAAGCAATAAAGAGCAGGTGTGGGGACTCCTAGGAATCCCCAGCAGAAAGGAGACCCTTCTCTGGGGACAGGCTGATGTCAGGGAGGGAGATGCAGACAGCAGCAAGCAGAAGACAACCTGAGAGCAAGGGTAAGAAAACTCCAAGCATTGATTAGGTGCCTGAAAGGTGGCAGATGAGAAGAAAGGAAAGAAAACAACTTGCTTTAAAAATAGCAGGCCCAAACAAACCCCATGAAATAGCCCAGGCAGGTCAAACCCTCCCTCTCATACACAAACAGCACAACAGGGCAGCAGGGGCAAAGGGATCACATCCCTTCTGCTTGCAGGGAAGAGCAGGGTCCTTCCCTGCCCCAGCAAGTAATTAGGAAACAGCTTCTCTTCCAGCCAGTGATGGAGGGAGGCAGAATATTAGTGGGTTTTTTCAGTGGTTGATATTAGTGGCTCTTTTAAAAGAGTCAATTGCAGCCTCTGAGCTGATAACACTGATTTGTATTTTCTAGACAGGTTTTTAAACCCCCAGGATGCTGCAGGGGACGGGGAAGCAGTGGGGTTTGGGGTGGCATCAGGGGAGAGACAGATTCAACAGGGAGAGAAGGAGTGTGGGAAATGGCTGATAAAAGACGTAATCAGTGTAAAGTTAAAATCTAATTAATAATGAACAGTAATCTAATTCATCTCCGTAATTAAGAAGTGCAACTACTAATTGAAAATAATTACATTTTAATCTAAAATCATTAAAATAATCAAACGTTAACAAAAGAAAAGGCAGCCTCTGGGAAGGTACAGGGGAAGGTGCAGGAGGTGTAGCTGATGCCCTGATCGCAGGGTCTCCTCACCAAAGCTGCTCCACAGCTCCTGTGGTGTGTGCCCAGCCCCAAATCCAGGATGATGCCCCTGCCTTGTGCCTTCACTGCCAGAGGGGAGTAGATAGGGAAGGCACATGGTACAGAGAGGGGGACATCAAGCTTTGCACTAGGAGATGGGCAACTAGACCAAAGCCCAGCAGCCAGGGCTGGGAAGGGGTAGCACTGCCCAACATATGCTAAGAAATGGCTCTGGGGGGGGGTTACAACCCCTTAATTCGCTTCCACACATGGGGGACCAGCCCTGCTGATTCCCAAGAGGTGGGGTAGGCTCTCACACTCCAGGGCTCTGACAAACTCCTATCTGGGGATGCCACCCAGCCCTCTCTGCAGCCCTGGGTCATGATGGCTGCCATTGCTCAGCTTTTCCCCATTCCATCCCATCCCATCCCATCCCATCCCATCAGATCCAGTTTTGCCTGCTCCTTCCGAGCCTTGGCCACCACGGGTTTCGAGCAGGCAGGTTCACCTGACCCAGATGAGCTGGTTCCCTAAAACCTGGGCAGGCAAACCAGCAAGACCTAGCAACCAGCTGATGGTTCCACTGACCAGCTGCATTGCCCTCCTCAGCCGAGCAAAGTGTGAGGTGCAGCTGGATCACACCTCTGGCTCATGGATCAAACCTGCATATTCATACCTCTCCAGATGCAACAGCCTGGATGGCCTTACCCCCCAGTCACAACAGGCTCACAGGGCACAGTGAGCCCACTCCCATCTCACCCAAGGGACTGAAGTCCTTCCCACAAGGCTCAGGCACGATGCCCCATTGCCATCCCCAAGACCACATGGGGCACAAGCTGTCCTGCTGCACCCTCTGCTTCACCCTGCTCTGCTTATCCTGCCTGTAAAATACATATGTGAGCCTGTAAATTCCCAGAATGGCGTGAGGGACAAAGGAAAGCGCCTTACCTGGTGCTGAAAAAGACAAGTGGCCTCCTCGATGCCTGGCTGGCAGCTACCAGGGATCTGGGTATTTGAGTGTTGTGGTCTCCTCCCCAGTCCCACTTTTGGAGTAGAAAAACTGGCTCTGCCACCTGCCACGGACAGCACATGACACCGGAAACGTGACCAGTCCCATTGGTACCCACAGCAGGCATCGCCTCCAGCACGGGCAGGAGCAGAAAGACCTTGCAGCAAGCAAGTCAGGGCAGCTCTGGAGGCTGCAGACAGCCACGGGGACCAGCCCTGGGACCAGCGAGGGCACTGGGGACTCTATCTGGGGATGTGCTGTGGCCAGGGCCCTGCTGGAAGTGCAGAAAAGGGACTTTGGAGTTGTCCTTAAAACCACGGTGAGAGGGACCTGCAGCAGGCAGGTCCTTGCTCCCTCTCGGTGGGAGGTGTCAGGTGACTCCAGGAGATTCAGGCAAGGCCAGACCAGGCAGAGCTCAGCACTCCCAGCTCCCTCCAATGCTCGTCCTTGCTGCTGGCTTTCACTCCAACATATCATTAAGTAAATACCTGTCAGCAGAGAGCAGTTACCAGCAGGTCTAAACACTTGCATAATGTGTTCTCCCTCTAATGCAATGCCCTCATTTCTAACAGCACCAGTATGGGATAATAACAGTAACAATAATGTCAGACAGGCCTTGTGTACCCGGCTAATTTGTTTTCTCCACCTAATCGGAGGTATAACCTCTCCCGTAAGATTTGCCCCATTTAACACCTTAAACTCTACAACAAAGTCATTTGACTTTCATTTACAGCAATTGCGGCGTGGAGCCCCCTCCCAGCAAGTGAGACTAACCCTGGGTAAGCCCTGCAGGGAGCAAGCAGCTGTACAGTGGCCACCACTGAGCTGCTGTCAGTGCTGAGCTGCAAGGGACAAGGAAACTCCCAGAAAACACGAATTGGCACCGTACAGGCCACCTATGTCCTCCATTTCTGTGCCGAGGAGCCTTTGGCTGCAGGACACCAGTCTCTGCTTAAATCCCATGATCACAAACCACTGTTTATTTAGGATCCAGCGTACACACCTGAGAAGGAAATGCCAGAGCTCTCCCCTTCCTGCCTCTGAGTCAGGCCATGTAATTTGTGCTGTGGGTGACCTGGGACAGTTGTCCCCTTGTTGTCACAGCCACCAGTGGCAGCGTAGTTGCTGCTTCTTCCCAACGAGGACAACTGCTCATCGTGTCACAGGTCCTGCTGCTACAGAACATTCAGGTTTTAATAATAGAAAATGAGTCCCTGGGAGGGTGGTTGGGCAAGGACTGGGAGCACGTCCCGAAGCCCATCGGCAAGACCAAACCTTTTTTATGTTTTCAACCTTTCCACAGCAGCTGCCAGGAAGCAGCTTTTACAGCTGACAGAATCTCTCCCAAGGAAAAAAAAAATAATTGTGGCAGGCTTTTTTTTTTTTTTCTCCTCCAAGTCACTGCCAGCATCTTAGCCTACTCTTATCTATTCTCAGCCACCTCTCACCTCCCCAAACACTACCAGAAGTGCTCAAATTACTGTCAGCTCTCATTAGGTTCACGAGCAAGGCAAGGCCAAGCAGTAAGACCTCCAGACAGTGGGATGCTGAATTCTGATGAGTCCTTTGGGTAGGTGTGTTTCAGCAACTGTGGAACTGTTTTTGTTGGCTGTCTATTGCAGCCCTTGCACTGGCACACAAATGAAGCTGGAGCATGTGTGATTATTGGCTGCTATAACAAAATCCAGGTGGGCACAACTGGAAAAATTACCGTCTGCATCTTCAAAAAAATCACTTCATTTCCTTTAATTATTACACTATTCTGCACTAAAGCACTGCAGGTGAGTAGATTTTATCTGCAAGAAAAACAGCTGCTGCTTCATAAAAACCCCATTGCCTTTATTTCTTCTCTTCTGACATTTCTGTAAATTTTGGCTTTGTGGCAGGAGCAAAGCTGCCATTTTGCACTGATGCAGACACTGGGAGTTCACAGGAGGCAACACCCTGCATGAGAAAAGCCCCAGCTGTCCTGACCCCAGAGCTGCACCCAGCCCTGCCCCAAAAACCACAGTCAGGGCTGAGAAAAAACCCACTGTTCTTTCATTTCATTCATGCCCACTGCTACCTTGATAGCTTTAAACTGAAACAGTTGTCAAAACAAATCCTTTATTTAATAATGTTATCCACCAAAAGAAGAAAAAATACAGAGTTTATTGTAGTGCAGATTTTTTTACCCCAGATACACTTAAGTCCAGTTTTCCTTAAGATGAGAAACCCCCCTCTCTCTTTAGAGATCTGATCGGTCTAACCATGACTAAGGCAAGGCTTTTTCCATATATATATAAAGTCAGAGGATCAGCCAAAAGGTATTCTAATAATAAAAACATTTCTCTACTGCACAAATAGAGCAGAGGAATGCTAAGCCTTCAGTATAGCAGAGATGTGCAAGACCTGCTAAAACCCACAGGATTTTCGAAAGGGGATTTGAGCATCATTGTTCCCAATGAGCGAGTGCAGAGGCAGGTGTGACACTCAGTCACCTCTGGTTAGCTATTATGGACTTCTTGAAATTCCATTTTAGCTGTGCATTTCTGCTCTTGTGATTCCAACAGAGGCTGCTCCCTCCCCATTGGTAGGCTCAAAAGGTAGAAACTGGAAAAAGGAACAAAGCAGGGAACTTGCACAGCACAAAGAAACAGATACCGTATGTGGAGCAGCTTCTGAGACAAATTAGGACTCCCACTAACAGAACCAAATTGCTTCCTCTCTCCCTACTTTAATATACCTTCCAAGAAGGATCATTGCATTACAGTGTTTTTACACAGAAACAGAAGAAAAGCAGTATGTGAGTTTGTGAACAGTCTGTGGCTGACATGTCAGGCTGCACTGAAGAAGGGGAATCCTCCTGCTAAATTCTCTCATTAAATTGCCCAAACACAAATCAAACCCTCTTAGCCAGTTCTCATTTATTGCTATACAGCCAAGTACCTGCATTCTTAGGGCCAGATCAGCGTTTTCCCAGCTCCTGCTGAAGCAAGCAGACTGTGAGAGAATGAGAAACAGCACCCTGGTGAGAGTCTCTGTGCCACATCCCTGAGTCAGTACAGACATCTTCAGGAAGCCGGGGCTTCTCTTCAGCAACAACAGCTTGATTAGGAATCCTCTCTGCTCTATTCTTTCCAGCCTAGGAGCTGCAAGGTTCATAATCATAAATATTTGCCTTTCCTTGCACCTCCTAACCAATATTCATTTCAACATCAGCGCAGAGCTATCAGGAACCTAATTATGTCTGACTTGAAGATCACACCATGATTTTAGCTAACTCTTAACTAGCCAGCTGCTACTCTTTTCTCCAGCACTGGAGAAGCTCTCTGGACTGTGAAGACAAAGAGCTTGTTAACACATACAGCAGAGAGAATTCAGTGCAAAGATACAGACAGTCCATGAAAACTGAGAAGCAGTCTGCACTTTAAGTCTGTCACGTTGTCCACCAGCCTGGACTATGCTAATCACATCTCCCAGTGTGCTGTAAGAGCTGTCACTGCCAGACTGCACTTAATCACCATTCCTGCAGCAGCGAACAGAGTTCATCTTTTTCCCTTTAATAAGAGCCATTACATCATTCTCCAGCACGGAAACTACGAAGTGGGAAGGTCAAAAAGTTCTTAATTAGAAGGATTTTTATTACTGTGATGGTTCCGTTCTAGCCTCAATAAGAGAGATCTGCAGTACAGGCAGCAAGAGCTGGAAGGCATCTTGGATATAGGAAGCACTATTTGAAGCCTGTGAAAACAAAAATCAAAATACACACATGAATAATTACACTGCCAATCGGCTTTACTAACCACATACTCATTTCAAACAGCATTGATTAATGCACAGAAGAAACAGAAGCCTAGTGCTTGTTGGATTTTAAAGGCTTTATTCCAGAAACCAATTTAATATTAAGTTTTTCAGGGGATTTATGCCACTAGGCAAAAAAAAGGCAACTGGCTTAAAAACTGCCAAACAAGATCAGGTGCAATCCAAATGCAGGATACTGTTCTCAGTAACAGATGAATAGAGTTTATTTCTAAGTGAAGCACAACCACACTGTGGCAGGAAGGAAGAACACACCAACGTGAAACACTCCTTTCCTACCACACTGCAGAGCTGTGCAAACACTGAGAACCACCTCATGGCAAGGAAGTGTTGGGACTCTTGCATGCCAATTTCTGAACTTGTCTAAGGTGTGACTTTGGACATTTAAATTCTAACATTCCAGACTGCTGAATTCAATACGTGTCTTCTGACCCATGGAAACTGTCAGCTGACACGACACAAAGCTCACTCTTCAGTAAGTAACTCACATCCTGTGCAAATCCAGACATTTATTAAAACTTTCAAGTTATTAGACAGGTAAGCACAATTTTAGACCGTGGGTTAGAGAACTTGGCATGCATAAGGATACTGAAGTGGAAAGAACCAGCACATCTATTTTTAAACCATTAGCCTAAAGTTTTAATGTTAGCACAACTGACCTCCAAAAACACTCCAGTGATTAAGGGATTAAGCACATCTGCTTTCTCTTTGACCTGCAGAGATCAGACATATATTATCCTGATTGAAAATTTGATAACATTTCTTCAAGCAAGATAAAGCTAAATCCTCACTAAGTTTAAAATCACCACTGCTCCCTTGACTAGAGCAAAGCTAAGCCACAAGCTCAGCTGCCTTGTAGCATGCAAATAAGGACAAAGTAACCTGCATGTGCCCAACACAGGTCGTGTATGAATACACACATCACATCTTCAGATGCACTGGGGACAAGTGGAGAATTCAGAGATAATGACACTCTTCAGTAACACCTGAGTGCTCTGGAAAATCCACAACAGGATCACAAAACT
This sequence comes from Empidonax traillii, assembly GCF_003031625.1. Taxonomy (NCBI): domain Eukaryota; kingdom Metazoa; phylum Chordata; class Aves; order Passeriformes; family Tyrannidae; genus Empidonax; species Empidonax traillii. The sequence goes on along the minus strand of NW_020955361.1, from coordinate 1,151,310 downwards.
TATTTGCCTCTGCCTCCTTAGTACTGTCACCCCAACTCCCACCCACACTCTGTGCCAGGCTGGATGCAGCAGGAGACACACAAAACCTCAGCACACAATCTGGGGAACACTGGCCTAGAAGATGAGTTCACAGGAAAAAAAACTGCATATGTCAACAAGCAAAGACAAAAAGCACTTCGTGGCAAAGATCCCAAGGCTGTAATCAACCAAACACATCTCATTCCTGAGAACTGTGGTGCAACTCTTACCCCTGCCGTTGTTAAGCACGTTGTAAACTCTTTAGAGAAAGCTGACAGTTCTTTACACAGCATGATTGTCATTCTGTGGAAGAAGGGAGGGAAAACCGTGAAGTAAATACAGTCCTCAAGATGAACTTTCTTTTAGCATTCCTCTAAAACATAAATGCCTTGTTTCTATGCTTATAAAATTAAATTAAACCAAACCTGACACGGAGCATAGAAACGGTGTATGAAGATTCAGAAGCTCTCCAAATAAATTAGAGAGGGGATATAAATAATTGAGGCTGAAGAACTGAAGCAGCATTTAGGAGACAGACACATCTATTATGGAAGGAGCAGTACTAACTTGCCTTTTTTTTTAACTGGCAAGTGTCATTTTCTGAATTAGAAAGTGATGCATATTTCATACACACGCCAAGTATCTCCTGGGCAGTAACTGTACAGTCTCATGTATCTGGCATACTAAATGATTAACAAAGAGAGATTCAAGAATCACTTTTATACAACTGCTTTGTCATGTTTTAAATGTCTGTCTACTGACTAGCACAAGCTTAGGGCAAACATTCTTCTTGACTACATAAAGCTTTCAAGTAGGGTTTCTTCCTTCTTAGCAGGAAATGTCTTTAAGCCAGAAAGAGACGGCCGAGTTCTGCTGGAATAAGTGATGCAATCCATCACAAATCTGCCAAATTCCCAAATCTGAACACCCATGCAGAATTCAAGAGCCCTGCATTGCATGGATTTGCAAAGAGTTATCAGACAGTTTAATCAGGAAGTAAATAATTATATGCTATACATTTACTAAGGGATGCACTCACTGTGAAAGGGACTTGGCTCTGTCTGTGGCTGTCACCTCCTGTTTCTGACCATACAGAAACAAAGCTGCAGTTTTGTGAAACATTTCAATGGAGCAGGCTGTCAGTTCTGCCAGGCTTCTTATGGCAAATGCATGAATATCCTGCAAGAGTGAAAAAGATTCCCTATACCACACAAAAACTAGCAGCTTTAATTGTTTAAAACAAGTCATTCACACAACATACTATCACTACGCTGCCCTTTCAGACCTCAGAACCTGCACAGAAATAGAAACCCATAAACTCTGGGAATCAGAACTGTAACTCAGCAGCCAGATAAACACTCTGCAGTCAGATATTCTCTTCCTTCATTACCTCTACTGATTTTTGAGCATCCTGGTCATCATCTCTGGATTCTGTTTCTTGGTTTTCTTCACTCTCTTTTTCTTCTTTAGGAAGACTACTGTTGAATTGTGCTATCCATTCATGAGCAGATGTCCTCACCTGTATGAAGATGTGCCACAGTATTTAATGACTAGAATGAAGCCTCCCTGCACATCAAAAGACATGGAATACTGGATCTCTCTATAGGAAGGAAGAAGCTACAACTCCTGAGCTTGTGAGAAGAACCAGGACAAATGATCGCCCAAATGATCTACTAAGTGCCTTCAGGACTTTGTAGAGAGTTGGCTGCACTGATGTAGTTGAGGGCAGTTATTTCTCTATCACCAGGCGCTGGAGTTTACCAGCAAAACCAGACTCTCAGAGGTGCTTTGAAAACATGTCTGCAGAATGCTGCTGCCACTTGGTGGATATGAAGGGTAGTGAAATGAAGACAAGAAAGGTGATTCTTCCTCTCTTGGACACAGTAAAGCCAGGTGCTTTGTACCAAGAGGAGGGCTTCAGCTCATGACTGCAGGTTATTTCACAGTGGTGGCTGAAGGTTTGCTGCTCCTGGTTATCTTTGCCACCACCCACAAGTGCCCAGTGACAGGGCAAAGACACGCTGGTGTCTTCACTGGCTCAGAGCCAAAGACATGACAGACCAGGATTTTGTTCTATAAAGTTCAAGGCCCATCTCCTTTGCCTACCATTGTCAAAGGACCTAAAACATGGCTTCATGTTTTCATGCACTTGATATTTTCCCAAGCAAAGCAGGACTGAGCAGCAGTTCCTGTGGGGAATCTCTCCAGCTTTTCAAAGATGAGAAATAACTCACCGTGATCAGTTTGTCCGGCCTGGAGGAGACGTGCAATTCTGAAAACAACTCCGTAACTTCTTTTGTGAACTCCTCATCTCCTAAAGGACAAGGAAGGTTAAAGAATCCACACAAAGGACAGGTTCAGGAATAAGCAGAACTTCAATGCACAACTAGTTCTGCACAAGTCTGTCAACTGTTTCCTTTATTTCTCTTTGAATCATCACCTCAGGCAAAAACGCATCAAAGCTAGTTTTTTCAAACACAATTTCTAAGGTAAGTTCTGCCAAGGTGGAGACATCAGTGCCTGAAGGTTAGCTTTTGCCTTCTCAATTCTGGTTTTGTAGCTAAGGTAACTTCATTTTTTTATTATTTTTTTTTAGTTTTTACAGGCAGCCTTTTATAACACACTAACTTGCACATCACCTTGGAGAGCCTGAAATATCACTTAGAGCCTATGGTTCTCCTATTATATATGGCAGAGCAGATGTGAGATCCATTATGTGCAAATATAAAGGATACATTAAATGTTGAACGATAGCAAGTGCAGGTGTGTAAGCCCTCCCTGATGAGCATTTAGGTAAAAGCAATGCAAGAAATTTACATTTAAATCCACGTAATCCTCAAGAATCAGAGCTCTTGCATGTGAAGGCACCTCTGAGTCTTTTGGTCTGTGTGCTAACCCTCATTTAAAAAACAAATAAAAAGGCTTTTTGCTTTCCCACAGGTTGGACATCTCTATTCACAGTCTTTCCCTACAGGTCAAGGAAACCCAGCATCTCTTTGAATTTGCATCTTGGCTCAGGGTCAGTACGAACTGTCCAAGAGTCAAACAACTGTAATCCTGCTCTGGCAAGAAATCATTCCTGCTACAGAATTACTGTACCTTTTGGTACAGAACTACTGCACAGCAGCTTTCCAGAAATGGAGGGTGTTGCTGCCTGTCATGCCCCTGGCCACAGACGGCTTTAGGATTAAGCATCCAGCTAAAGAGAAACTTAACTTCAGTGTCATGCCCACTGCTAGTGATCAGGGCTGGTTGGCTCTGCACTGAGAATTTCAGTGAGAACCAGCTTCTCCTCCCAGAACCTGGGACTCGCTTACCCTTCTTTTCTTCCTCTTCTTCTTCAAAGAATTCAGGTAAAGAAAATGCTTCTTTGAGTTGTTCCATTTCCTCCTTCAGTGTGTCCAACTCCTCTCCAGAGAGGGCATTCAGAACTGATTTCACCTAATTAGGGGCAGCACAGCCAAAGAGAGAATCATAAATCCATTCAGTAGGACAGAAAATGCAGCACTAGTTTACACTGCATGTAAAAACATGACAGATTGATGGTAATGAGAAAGTGGTATGTTCCTACAGGAAGGAGGAAAAAGACCTCTTTGTGAAGCCCTGATAGGTAATAATGGATTCTTAAGGAGTTACTCACATTTCTTTCACAAAAAAAAAAGTGACTTCTGAAACT
>NW_020955361.1:1144408-1145212 GCF_003031625.1 Empidonax traillii | reverse complement strand
AGGTGAAAGGTCAAAACCCCAAAGTTCTCTTAAATTCATTTCTTCCTACATTCCCAACTCACTTACTGTGCTTTGGACAGCAGTAGAGATGGTTGATAAAACTTCAAGAGCCCCAGCAATAGGAAAGGAGCTGCCATCATCAGCTGCACCAGGATTCTCACTTCCTGCATTAGAAGGCAAAAAATTAGGTTCCTCACTTCCAAAAAAAGATCCTGTCAGCTCCAGAGTGGGGAGAATCAACAGACACCAAGGGTCAGCCAGGAGCAAGTCTACCCTTAGGATTATTTTCCTAACTACTTTTCAGAGCTAACACAACTAAGCAATAAATTATTATTTTAATTTATTATTGGTCTCAATATGCAAGGTGAAAAGTAAGGTGCTGTTATTTGGGGGCTGATTCTGTTATGGAAAATATTTCAGGGTTGATCTTACGCAGTAAAAACTGACCTCTTGTAGTATCTCCAGACTCTGAAGAGATTTCACTAGGACTGGGGATCCCAAGGGTTGTTTCTGCTTTTTCTATGACAGTTGAAATACCTTGACCTAGAGAAGACAGAAATCAGAACAGAAACAGGATTAGAGCTGAACATTGCTTTTTATTATTCTGGATTCCTCCTGTTCAAAACAGTTTCCTCAGTACTAAAACCTCCTCCTATCCAGCTTGTCTAACAATGTAATGAACCAAGGTTTTATCTCAGCTTTTAAATCAGGTTGTAAATACCGGCTGAATACCAGTTTAAAATACCAGGTGAAAATTACACAAACGCCTTAAAAACTTGAAAGTAATTTTGGCTGTGAATATCT
>NW_020955361.1:1044891-1140937 GCF_003031625.1 Empidonax traillii | reverse complement strand
TGGTTTAATAAAGGTTGAATATGTTGAGCTCGGCTTCGGGTTCAGCTGTAAAATAGCCAGTTTCTATTCTGCACATTTCGTCTCGCTTGAGCTTAACACTTTCTTGAGGAATTTTGATGTTGGCACTGATCATGCTTTATCCTTTTTGGGTCCTTTATCAGCTCCAGCATCTGTTTTGCATAAGTGCAACGGTTGAAGAATATGGATTTTGCAAATCATTTTATTGTTCCCAGCACTCGGCAGTGAGAGATCATTGTCTGCTTAGCAATAATGGCTTTTCCAAAAGACAAACAATTTCTAATAAATCAGACCTCGAAGAATTTAATAGTAAAATTAAATGACCCATTACCGATGGTTTATACATTATGCAGGCTCAGTGCAAGTATAGTGGAGAGCATATGCAATTACTGAAGATAATTATTCTTATGAGGGGAAATGTTGCTGAGTATTTCTTGTGTTAAATAATTGAGTGAGATTCCTAATGTCGTTTTAGGAGGAGCGTCACAGACACTTGGAAATCCAACAATTTAAATTTAATAATTTAAAATTTCAGTAGCACAGGCAAAGTACAGGAGGCACTGGAATTATTCTCTAATAAATCTAAAGTATCAGTTGGGAGGTTATTGTTCTAGAAGACTGTAAATTATTGTGTGCCTACGATTCGAGACTGAAGAGGAGGGTTTGTCTTTGCTGCAAAGTTGTAACTGCATCAGGTGCTGTGAAGTCAGGTCTGATGCATGCAAAAGCCATTAAGTGCAGTGGCATTTTTAGCTGAAGGCAGCTGGGTCGTGGGATGATGTCAGATCAAGATCTGTGACAGACTCTCAAACAGCAGCTCCAGCAATTCAAATGTCAGTGGTCCACAAACCGCTCACAGTCCTCAGCCTGCCTATAAGCAATCTGCACGAGGCTACCCAAATAAGCAGGTCTGTTGTCAGCAGCCTTCTGAAGGCTCTGAGACACTCTGAAACTACAAGGGGTCTAAAAAAGGAAGGTTAAACCCCCTCCTTCAACAGAATTATTCAACAGAATAATAGTTGTTGATCAACAGCAGCCTCAGTATTGCGTCATTTTCAGAGCTGAGCCATTGCTGTGGATGGGATGCTCTTCTCTAGAGGCAACAGGACTCAGTAAACACTTTCCCCAAAGCATAGCTGGTGAAAAATAGGAATGAAAGAGCCCTTGGTACTGTTTTTAACTGTTTAGCTGTAGGAAAGTAGCTTCTTCAGCACAATGGTATAATTGAGTTCTCAGCTCTGGTCTCATCTTAACTGAAAGGACAAAAGGCATGATAGAAAACAGAGTGCAGCCAATGATTAAAAAAAAAAAAAAAAAGAAGAGGGCAGATGAAGGGATTTCTGTTTACAGAAGAACAAGTAGGGAGCCTGTTTTCCAGTTTCTCTTGCGGGATTCAGTGGGTGAGTTGGTTAGTCAAGCTTGAAGGAGAGTTGGACACAGCTGTCTTCTTTGCCTTCCTTGTTGAACTGGTTCTGGCAATAGCTGCAACAGAATTGGAAATGGGTCAGATAACACGTTTCTCATCAGATGTCAAGTCTGGAATCTGGTTTGACCTTTGACAAATTAACTGAAAAAAATTCCTAGTCTGGACAGCATCTTATCAGCAGAATTTCCCTTTCCTGAGTACGCCTGGATTTTCTCTGATAAAAAACAATTAGTACAAATCACCTGGCTTTATGTATATTTCATTATTTTTCATAAGTGCTTTAGGTGGTGATAACTAGTGATTCTGGAAGGATGAGAAGTGTCTGCATTATTTATTAAGAAAATGTGTTCCTTTCTGTTGTGATATTTATAAAATTCAGTTCTACAGCATCTGTTACTGGTAGGAGAAAGGATGATAAATTTGAAGTCACACAGTCAATGGTATGAAGTGAGATATTCTTTAGGATAACATTTGGGCTTGTAGCTTCTGTACTTCGTAAATTTATTTTTTTTTAGGGAGCAGTCTAGATGGAATTACAGCTTCAGGGAACACATATTGGATTACAAGTTTTCTTGAATCAAGCAACCGGAAAAATTGATTTCAGATTTATCAGTGTCATCTCATTTTGTTACAAGTTGGTTTTATTCTGTCCTGTAAGAGAGGAAAATCCTTGTGTGAAAAAGACATAAAATTAAAGGCTGTAGCCTGATGTCTTAAAATATCTTATGTGCACATTAATTTGAAGATAATCTGTCCCTAGACAAAACAGTTTTTCAATTTGCTATGAAGTTTGGGTAGAGAAGATGAGGAATGAGATACGACTGCTGAGATGTAGCAACATAAAGTAAAAGATTTTCAACAGGAAACAAGAATAAAAAGAAGCAAGAGAGATTGCAAAAAAGGAAGTATTTTCAGGCAGCAGTATCCTGATGGGCAGAAAGGGACTTCCTCTCTGTAGTTTTATGGCTGCCAAGAGTTTTCCTAAGAAATTATAAGCATATTATATAGTATTAAGACATCTAACACTGATTGTGCCTCTAAAATCAAGTAAGTAGATGTATAAATGCTAAAAATCAGATGTGTGTGTGTATGCTCTGGCTTTTTTCTGGATTGTAAATGAAAGATTGGATTTAGAAAACCAGGGCTTAAAAGCACTTTGATATTGGTGAGGAGGGAGGCAGAAATTACATCCTCTTTCTCACTTTTCTTCCTCCATTAAGAAAGCACTTCTAAAGATAATTATGCACTTCAAGCAGTCTGAACAATTTGTTCTTTTTTAAAAACCTTTTTCCCCTTAATGATTATTGTTCCTGAGATTATTTATTTGGTTGGGAAGATGAACATCTAGTGGACTGGAGGTTGGGCTAATGCCTTCTTACCCTCGTTTCATTACTGTGTTCTGAGCAGAGCTCTGATTTGGAACCTCTCAGCTGACAGTTTGTATTATGCTAATCGAAATCTGTTTACTGGAAATGAAATTTAAATATGCTGTAACCTTGTTGTCATTAATAAACTTACTGCCTCTTTTTTTTTTTTTTTTTCAGTTGGACTTCCAGTTTCCACTTCGAATATTGATGGTCTCGAAAGTGCATTTGGATCCAAGACATTTTCCATCACAGAACAAATCAGGAGCCTCCTCTCCTATCTCAGAGCAATACAGACAGCTTAATATCATATGACCTCATTTCTCCATATTAAATGAAAAAAGAATTTTCACTAGCTTTCCATGAAGCTCAGCTACTGCCTGTTAATTTTGACTGTTAGTGCTGATCTTTCAGTTGGATTCACAGTGGAAAATGTAGCTTTTAACAGGACGGTTGCTTTTGGGTCTTTCAATGCATCACTTCATGCAGTGTCTCAAGCTTTAATAAGTTCTCCAGCATACCATGATATCATAGCCAAAGAGGGGACCAGTATTTTAATTGAATGTAAACTGAACATCAGCCAGTATGAACATATCCTTTGGTATAACTCCAGGGGACACCTGCTTGAACAGCAAGATGGTGAGTTTTCCTGCTGTTTTCTGTCCTTCAGTATTCCCTTTTCATACAGTACCTGAAAACCTCTGGGGCTTTGATAATTTTCTCTTCCTATCCTCCTATTTTTACAGTTGGGAGATAAGGAGAAAGCAAGAGAAAAGTCTTTGCTTGTGAATTATACCTGAGTTCCTCTGTCCCAGTCCATCCATCCTGCTTTGGTGCCCCAAAGAATCACTCAATACGGAAGAAATGAGTTTGCACCTTATAAGACACTAACTGATGTTTTTATTTATTATTGCTCTGGTTTAGATTATATTTTTCGAAACACATGAATTAAACACAGTTGTCCACAACTTGTGACCTTTTCCAGCTGGCAGTCGGTGCTTTAATTTCGTTACAGGATATTTTAAAGCATTTATTTTCTGTTTTAACCACCAGTGAGACTGTGGAAAGTACCACAGTATGTAATGGCCAACAATGCAATACATGCTATTTAACCCTCTTGTACTGAGGGGGAGTATATTTTTCTAGCTATTGACTCTTAGAGTTCTGTCCCTGTAGTTAGTTGTTAATTTAAAAAGTATGTTTTAGAGATGCATGTGTTTTTCTCTATTAGTATTAATGAAGACCATCAAACTAATTGATAGGATTTGTTGGAGGCCATCTTTCTGCCTTAAGTATTCGGTAACCTTTTTGTAGTTATAATGCCATCTGGAGATTAGTTCAAAGTAGAGTAATTAGAAGAATAAGTTATGAAAATAGTTCAAAGTAGAGTAATTAGAAGAATGAGTTATGAAAACAGTTTTCCCCCTAAGTTATAAACGCGCTGCAAATGCTGTATAAAGCTTCTTGTATTGATTTCTTTTTACTTGGGTTTTGTGTGTCAGCGCTGCATGCTCAGCAGAAAACCACGTCTTGAAAAAATCCTGGGTTCTTTTGCCAGCAGAGCCATTTACAGACTGATCTTTCTCCTGGGTCAGTTGACTTTTGATTCTGAATGTATGGAAAATTAGACTTTATGGAGGACAGTCTTTTAACAGAAGCCCAAGTTAAGAATTGGGATCCCTGACAGAAAGAGCTGGCAGTCCCGAAGCACGCTAGAGAGTGCAGATGAGAGAAGGAGGAAAATCCATTGTAGCATGCAGTATAATTTACCATTAAGCAGTAGGATTGGTAAATGGGTTATGGCTTTCTGTATCACAAGCATGAAAAGGACACTGCAGTGCTTGGTGTACTGTTGGTGTGATGCTAGAAGGGGGCTGCTTACTGCCAAGCTCTGACTCCTGTTGATGGAGCAAACAGCACATGTGTAGTTTACCCAGTGATTTTTGTTTCATGAGCCTGGTTTGTTTCTTTACAATCTCCAGGTGACCGGTGGAGGATTGCTGATAATTCCCTTAACATCACAAAGGTCAGCTTTGCTGACCGGGGCCGATACACGTGTGCAGGCATCAACCATAATGAGACCTTGTACTACACAGTCACTCTGAGGGTTACCTTCACCTCAGGAGACATGAGTATCTACTACATGATTGTGTGCCTCGTTGCCTTTGCCATCACCCTCATTTTGAACATAACCCGTCTGTGCATGATGAGCAGCCACCTCCGCAAGACAGAGAAGGCGATCAATGAGTTCTTCAGGACGGAAGGGGCTGAGAAGCTTCAGAAGGCTTTTGAGATAGCCAAGCGCATCCCTATCATCACATCTGCCAAAACGCTGGAGCTGGCCAAAGTCACTCAGTTTAAGACCATGGAGTTTGCTCGGTACATCGAAGAGCTTGCCAGAAGCATTCCCCTTCCACCTCTGATCCTCAACTGCAGGGCGTTCATGGAGGAGATCTTCGAGGCTGTGCGGGTGGACGACCCCGATGAAGTCGGCAAGGAGGACAAAGAGTCCCAAGGCTGCGGCGCCCAGGCTGCCATATTCCCCATCAACCCCGAGATGAAGCGCAGCGACTCCCCAGCAGGGGATTCCGACGATGGTTCCATGAGCGAGCAGGGCCAGGAGATCGCCGTGCAGGTGTCCATCCACCCTCAGTCCGAGGTGCAGAGCATCGACACCGTGTCCCACGACAGCTGCCAGTTTGCGCCTTCTGAGGAGGGCACCTGCTGAGTCCTGCAATCCAAAGGGGGGTGAAGGAAGCTGGGGTGACCCAAAGATACTGTGAGAAAGGGGTCTGCAAACAAGCTGCCTCAGTCCCACGTGCACAACAGTTTTCCAAATTGCAAGGTGCCAGAACTAGTTCTGAAGTCTGTATTTCCTGTCAGTGTTGATCTAACGATTTAAGGCTGTTAGAAGAGGCCACTTGGAATATTGTGCAGGGGCTTTTATTTTTAAAGCAGGCTTGCTGTACTTAACAGAGTTACAAAACAGGAATTCGTTGTCCTTGTCTCCTTGGTAGCTTCTGATACTTCTGATCAGTGTTAGAAGTGGCCAAGCTGAGCAGTACAACTTGCAATAAGGTCTTTTCCTTTGTGAATTATTTCTTTCTTCACAAAGTTGAGCCGAAATTCCTTTGAGTCAGTGTTGTTGTCCTGATGATTTGAGTTGTGTGCTCTTTTTGAGTTGCCTCTTGGTGTGTGCAGCCCATCAGAACCGCAGTGAGCTTGAACAAATGTTTTGTGTTGCGTGCTTCTATGTTGCTATCAAAATGTACTGTACTTAGGAAAAGTACCAGGATCTGCTGCTGGATTAAACAAACTGCTGTAGTTTCAAAGCAGCTTGGAGAGCAACCAGGGGGTCTCAGTTTTCCATGCACCTGCAGGAAACTTGTACGTACTCTAGAAGCTTGTTGCTTAAACTTGGTGCTGATGCCAAAGCGCCTTACCCTGGTTCTGTCCCGCAGAATGGAGCAGTAACAGCACTGCCAGCAACCGCCTGGCTTTTGACTTTGCTTTGATTTCACTCACTATAGAAAAATCCAAAGGTTTATATTGTATTTGACGTTGTGAGAAATGAACGACAGTAATAACACAGTGGCATAACTAATGAATAAACTCATCTACAGACAGGTGTCTCAGGCACTTCTTTCTGAGCATTATGATTTCTGAGCATTATAGGAAAGCAGGTAAAAAGTAGTGACACTTGCTCTGCTCTGGCTAGTGCTGTCAGGAGGCAGTGGCAGAGAGAGTGGCTGGTGGAGGGGCTGGCAAACAGCTCAGCCAGCCCCTGTTTACAGTGTGGAGTTTACAGGGTGGATCCCAGCCTTATCCACTGAAGAGGGTGGCAGAAGGGAGAGGTGCTGACATAACACACAAGTACTTCACCCAGGATCTCCCATGTGGCTTCCTCAGCTGTAGAGATCCAGCCTCCAGGAATCGGAGGGCACACAAGAATATAGTTTCTTCTTTCACTCTTTGGTGCTGATTTTTTTTTTTTCTCCTTAACATTTGTAAGTTGCATCATTTAAATAGCATTTTCTATCCTGTTGAGATTTAGTAGATGTAAAGCTTGTAAGCACTCCACAAATTAATTTCTTACAACTACTGGAAGCATATTGCCATATAATTTTAACAACTTGGCAACAGGAGCACCATTTAATTTCCCACAACTCTTTTTTCTTTCCTTATTATTACAGAAATGTCAGTTGAACAAGTGATTCTGGACGGCTGCTCAGGATTCTTAAGAGGATTTGACGTTAGATTTACATGAGTAGAGGTAGAAAACAAGCAGGCACTGTGGTAATAGCGGGGTGGGGCCATCTGTGGTAATTCATGCTCTGAACAAATTATAGTTATCATATCAGAGAGGGGGAAATGACAGCATCTGTTACCATTTTAAACTACCTTCTGGGGAAAGTCCTGCAGTCAGCCACCAGTAAATGCACCCTAGTTGCCTTTGGCCTGTCGGGTAAGAGTGGTGTTCGTCAGGAAGGAAGGAAGGAAATTGGTAGCCTTGGTTATAGTAGCATTCCCACCAGCTTGGTGCCATTTCCCGGACTGCAGCAAACTTTATCTGCTTCAGGGGAATAAAACCTTCTGTAGACACTTAGAGTAGCTACTGCCCTCAACAGTAACTTCTTTTTTGCTTCCATGGTTTGATGGCACTTTATGTCCACGTGAAAAGTTTGTATAGTTTTGTGTAAGCATTTGGTTTCTTTAAGTTCTTCGAGGCGATCAGTGTTAGAAAACACTTTGTGAATAAATACCTAGTTCTCTCAGAAGCCCTGCTGAGATGCTACTGGCTTCACTTCTGTACTACAACGAGTTCTGCAGGTTTGTTACACGTGTGTGGGTAGAGATTTGGGGGTTTGCACCCTCTAGGATGTCCTACTCAAAAGACATGAGGGCTACAAGAGATTGATTTGTTTGAGTCTCCTTTGTGCCAGAGGCCATCAGAATTGTACCTGCACCTGCCTTATTTCCCATAAGCAGCTCTCCCTGCTCCTGTGAAACTGTTGCATGATATGCAGCAGTAGCACATTGGATATTTAGCCCCAACCTACACACACAACGAGAGATGCCACTACAAAATCTAAGGTCCATTTAACTGCTTCCTAAGAAGCAGTTATGATTGACAGATGTCTCATCAGAAGTGGCAGCCGAATGGCACTGGAGGTGTGTCAGATGGGTGTCAGGAGAGCAGTTTCTAGTATAATTTGATTTGTTCTTTGATTCTTATACTTTACATCCAAGTTCTTACTAAGCACAGTTACCTGGTGTCTTTGTGTGTCCTGTTGCTGATGGAAAGGAATAAAGATGCATAAAGGTCCTCAGAAATGCAGTTGCAGTGTCAATTGCTGGATAGCAAAGCTCATTAAATTAATTCCATTCCTGGGAAAGGGGTTTTGTAAGAGATTTCAGTATATCAGGAGTATGTAGTTCCTACTGCATGTAGGAACTGATCCTCCCACCGAATTCAATTAGAGCAGATTTGGAGCTGTGGTGTATTTTACAGGATTTTTATGCATCTGAAGCAAGGACAATGGTGATGTTATACAGTAAAAGTGATTTCCAGAGAATGCAATTTGACACTGGTTTCCAAAGAACTTGTGAACTATTCTTGTTATCCAGAGAGTAGATATGTGCACTTAAATTTCTTTGATGAATCTGATTGAACATTAACGTTGAAAGTGTTTCTGTCTTAACTTTTTGTAGGACAAGGAGAGTCTGCTGTGGTTTCCTTGCTTTAAACTAAAATTTTTGACAATCACAAGGCTATTTTTTTTCTCTTCTTTGTGACTTACTTTTATTTTAAATAACATAAACTCTACTTGTTATCCGAGAGTACCTAAAACTAACTTTGTAGTGATTATTTGTATTACCTGGATTGTAATGTAACTGTTTGATGTAACCACGTAGGATTTCATACTTTCATAAAATGAATTGGTAGATTTTCAAAATAAATTAAAAAGAAAAACCTTGTTTGGGTGGAATTTTCTGTTTTTCAAGTAAGGAATGCCTGCCTCTCCAAGGTCACGTAGCAGCTGTACTGAGCTCAGCAGAATGTTTGTTAGTCATCCTGACAAAGGTTGCTGGGATATTCAGTCATCTGATGGACCATTCCTGCTATGACATCTTTGTGTCTGTCATTTTTTTATGTCTCAAGCACTGACAACATCTGTAATAATCGTTCCCAGCTGCGTAAATGAACAGTTTACAGGCATGAAATGGTTTCAGGAAGATCTGTGTGTTCTTGATTTCACATTGCGAAGTGCAGTGACCTTCAGCCACAAACCTGTGTTGTCTGTCCTTACCTTTTTCATGTGGGAAGGGGCATCCCACTGCGTTTTGGTGGCCAGGCTTGGGTTCCTGATCCCTCTGCAGTCAATTCAGAGTATTAAACTCTGCCAGGGGATGATCCCGAGGCTCACCCATCACCACTGGTTACACTGGGAAGCCGCATTCCCAACATGAGCATCTGATAGTGCTGATAATGGGGGTCTTCTGTGTGGGCAAGTCCTGCAGCTCTGCCAGCCTGAAACACAAAGTGCCCTTGGTTAAGTTTGAACTGCATTCCCCCGCCCCAAACACCAGTTTGCTCCAGGTTACAGGGAAACCCTGTGGAACACAGTCAGTGGGGTTGTGCAAGTGTGAATGAGGGCAGATTTCACCCACATTGTTTTTAAAGAATAGTTTCTGGTTGCCAGTCTCTGCACTAGGCAGGTAATGTAATTAAAGCTGAATCTTCGGGATTTTCCCATGAGAATCTGCTGCTTAAAGGAAGAATTATTGGGCCCATACTCTTCAGGCTAGGTCAGTACTCAGTCAGCATCTGCTTTCTGTCTCCTTGTTATGAGAGATGCATGAATGATAAAGGTTCAGTTTTTTAAAGCTCCTGTAACCTGACCCCTCATGATCCCATCCGCAGTGAACAAATTCATCTGCATCCATTTAAAGCACTTTTCCATCTGGTAACAGCAGATCATTGAAAAGGGAGCTGCATTAAGGATGATTGTACTTTAATTTTAGGTGCGCTCCTTTAAAAAATACATTTTTTTCTTAATGTTGCAGCACTTTTGTGCATCAAGTCTCCAGCTGGAGACACAGTGAAGACACCACGGTGTCATTCAACTCAGGCAAGTTACAGCTTTATCGACTTTTCACTGAGCCAGGTCATTTCACACCAGCTGGGTCTCTCTCCTTTTATTGTATAGCAGCTCATTCAGATGTCTCCAGTTACTGCCAGCTTTTTTGCATGTGGAAGTGAGAATTACACCATCATTCAAAAAAAAAAAAAATTGTTCTTCTAGATGTTCAAATATCAAAAAAGCCCCAAAAGCGGGAAAGTTTTGCTTTATCCCTGGTAAGACAATGCCTATTCTTTGGTCACGCCTGGATGCCAATGAGCGTAATAATACTGAGCAATTAGGCCTTTCATTTTCGTTAGGCTAATTAATTGTTTGCACAGTGCCCTGAATATGGAATCATTTTCCTTTGGAAAGGATAAAAGGATTAGAATGGCTTTATCCCAAGTTGCTCAGAACGTATTTTATTTATTTAATGGGAGAAAAATTCTCTCTCGCCCCAAATGCAAACCACACACTCGAGCACTACGGCTGCGCTGGGACCTTTCCATCAGCGGAGATGCACACAGATCCACATATGTCCATCCATCTGCAGCCACGCTCCATATGGGATCTGGGGGCTCTGTTGCATGTCAATGAGCCTGCAGAGGCTGGAGTCACGGTCGTTTGCGCTGCTGGGTTTGGATGTCAGCCGTGGTCAGGCGCTGGAGAGGGACGATCACACCCCTTGGAGTTCAGCACCGTGATGATGGCGGGTATAAATGCGCTGGAGACTGTCTCAGGGGGTTTGTACGAAGTAAATCAAAGGCAAATGAAAGCTGGGCTAGGATTTTGTGAAGAAGGGACCCAGTGGACACAATATTGCGGGGGCTACTGCCAGCTCTTTTTTATGTTTGCCCTATTCGGTTCCTCTTCGTGCTACTGTGTTATTAAATATATATTTCATATTAAATGGCTCCAAGTGTAACACAAGCTTGCAGAAAGGCATTTCAGTGGAAAGTGGCGAGATGTGTTCAGCTTTAAGTTTAAGGGACAGGCTGCCATCACACAAACTTCCACTGAAGGAGTTGGAGGTAGCTGGAGTTCCTGCCCTGCCTTGCCTTTTCCCTGCTCTGCTGTAAGGCCTGTTATGGACCATCTGCAAGAGCTGTAAGTGAAAACTGTGTCCTGTGCTACTTTCTCTTCCTCTAAAGATTAGGACACTGAGAACAGCCCTGGGTATGAAGGGAGCGTGAGAGGCCACCCAGGACATGCTCTCAGCCATAGATGTCTGTCCTGTCTTAAGAGATATTGTATCTCCCAGGCAATCTGTTCTCCTGCTAAACTATCATGACTTACTGACTGGAAAGATTTCCCTGTTATCTGCCCCCAAGCATCTCTAAACGCATCACTCATCTCCTCCTTTCAGTGCCTGCTACTGCTACGTCTGTAGCCCAAATCAGGGCCACCCCAAATGCACAGGAAGGGAATTGAAGGGTGGCATAAAGCAGGGACCAATACTTGAACTTATGTGCCTGCCATGCCTGCATAGGTTTCTGTGCTCAGGCCAAGCCTGCAGAATTTAACTGAAAGTCAAACTCATTTTGGTAATTTGATGCCTGGATGTCTGAGTGCTGCTTCTTGGGCCTTGGACCTTCTTGTTGTCCAACTGTGCTGGGTCATGGAAAGGCCCCTGACACCAGTGCTGGCAGCCAGCAGTCCCTGCCCCTGTTCCTGTCAGATGTGTAACTCCGGTATTTCAGGTGCAGCAGTTTTGTGATTGCTTCGCATTTATGCCTGGTAGGGGGTGGAAAAAAGACCCTGCAAAGCACACAAACCTGTTCCACCATTATCTGAAGATATTTTCAGCATTTCACTTTCTTTCCCTCCTTGGTGTCTTCACTATCCTGCATGGAAATATTCAGAGTATCTCAGAGTATCTCATCTGATCAGTGGGAGAATTCCAAGTTTTCTTTGGTTTGTTGTGGGATTTTTTTTTTTCACCTTTTATGAGGTTTTCTCAAGCTTAACTCTCCTAAATAATGTCTAGGGAGGAAGACAGTAGACCAGAACAGACATGAAGGAGTTTGGACAACTGTCCTAAATTAGAGGACAGGTTTGCTTTGGAAATCCTATATGCATCGCAATCCGTTATAGAGAGTTGGCTTTAACAGCAAATCTCTTGCAGCAGGGTGTCACTTCACTTCCACAGATTACTTGAAATGCTTTATTAATTTGATGACCCTGTGGGCTCTCAGAAAAAGCCATTTCTCAGTGTTTTTGGGAAAGAGAACTCTGAGCAAAAGGGACTGTTCTGTTGCTCAGATTTATTGCTTGGCTGCCTTAATTCACCATTCAAACACGATGATTTTTAGCTGCTGGGCAGCGGCCCTTGCAATGTTGAAACTAATTAACTGCTAGAACACTTTTTAGTAAGGCTGTTTTCTTACTGGGTTTGGTTTTTGGGTTTTTCATTTTTTAATCCACAGAAATAAAGCAAACACAATCCTTGAAACACAGGTTGCATGGATACGGTATCACCACAGACTGGGTGCAGAATGTCTCCGTGTTACAAAGGAAGGAAGGCTGCTGGCTGTCCCTGCTGCCAACGTGACACTGCACCAAGGTAAGATGAGAAAAGAGAAAACATCTGAAGGCAGAGGAAAGGAAGAGTGTCAGAGTCATGACAAAGCAAGGACTGGGAGAACAGCAGGAGAGGTTTTGAATATACACTCAGGATCCATGGCCATCCAAGACCTGAGCTGTGGACCTCGCAGGCAGGTGGAGGTCAGTGGCTCTGCAGCAGGGCAGGCCTTGCTCCCCTTCCTTCATCCCCACCACAACTCTTGCAGACTGTATTTCTGAAAGAACCCTGAGCTTCATAGCTCAGATAGATCTTAAGGGCTGTGATGCCTGCTGTCAGGACCTCATCAAAGCCTTGTGAGGGAGGAGAAAGAAAGGAAAGGGGAGTCACTATCAGGATGCACTTGGCTGCAGGAAGTTGCTGGTTGTTATCTCATCAGGGACTTCAGCTCATCAAAATATTTCCTGGGAAAACCTGCAGTATTTAATGGTATTGTCTAAAGATGGCATAAACAGGTCTAGAAGCTCAAGCAGAGACAAATTCAATGTCTGTATATTCCTTCCCACAGTCTTTTGCAGAGCACTATTGCCTTGCTCCCTGCTCCAACTCCATTGCATGCTAACTGAAAGCAGGGAATCCCCTTACTGGCTCCAGCAAGCTCCCCATCTGTCTTTTTTCCTGGCAGTTTGATTACCTTCATCATCATTTTTAAATGCAGTGCTTCAAAGGCCATTAGTGGTCCCAGAGAATGGCAATTCTCTCGTCATGCCTCAACCACAGTGACCTCCTTGACTGGCAGCAGAGAGCACAGGTCAGTCTTTTTTCTCCTGTGAGTTTGGGCTGGGAGTGTCAGCCCTAGCTGTCAATTCACCTCCAGCTGAACGTCCTCTTCCTTGCATCTCATTTTGTACGTTTTCAGGATTTTCAGCCTTCTTCTGAAGCCTTAGGGTCTAGCTGCTCATCCCTGAAACACAGGAGTATAAAGCTCAAGGACATTCTATATCACTTGACTTGCTCTGAACGGAGAGGAAAGTGCAGAGGATCAGCTGCATCTGGGAGAGGCCATCTGGGGGGGACTCCAAAGGGACCATGAGGTTTTCTCTCTGCTAGTTCTCTAGGTAAAGTAAGAGGACAGTTGGTGAAGGTTTGTCATGGAGGGGGGTTGTATAAGAGAAAACAGAGTTTGGTGTCTGGGAGAGATAGCACCTTGGGGCAGGTTGTACTGATGAGCTGCCCCATCTCTTAGTCTCAGCTAGAGCATGTTCTAGCATCCTCTAGCCATGTTCCAGCATCCTCTAGCCTGGCCTGGAGGCAGGACAGGACACAGTCAGGGTGTGAGGGGGACAGTGCTGAGGGCTGAGCGTGACCCCCCCAGGTATGGGGCCAATGGAGGGAGACCAATTCTGTTCAGTCCCTGGCATTTCCCTGTGTACCAGCGAAGCCACCCCTGGAAAAAAGCCCACGCGTTGTTCCACATGCCTCACCATTTGCCAGCCATCCCTGCTGATGTCTCTGCGCCTGTGAGCACCTGCACTTTGCTTCCAATCAGAACTGTCCTTGGAGCATTGCAGCAAAGTGCCAGGTGTGTCTTTGCTGCCACTCTCATCTCAGCAGCCCAAGGCTTTCAGTTTGTTTCGCTGAGTGGGAGCCTGGGTCAAGGCTTTTACGCGCCAAGCTGAATCCAAACAGCAAAAACACTCAGGTGAGCTCAAAGCCAGGATCTGGGCTGACAGTGGCACTGGCAGGAGGGGCAGTATCATGCCGGGGAACAGGGAAGTGCAGACAACAAAGGGGGAAGCTGGTGGTGGATGGGAAGGGAAGCCGTGGGGTCCCTCTCGTGCGGTTGGTGGGTGGTGGGGACACATCGCAGCCAGGCAGCAGTGCCCAAGGCAGGCCCGGGAAGGAGCTCCTCGCCTGGAGCCCCGCGAAGCGCCCCGGTACCGCTAGAGGCAGCTCTTGTTTTGTTTTGAGCAGGGAGGAAGCAGCCGGGCGCCGTGCCCAGGGACCGCGCTGCGGGCAGGAGGGATGGAGCTGCTGCTGCCTGCCCTGAGACAGCTCTTCCTCCACTGAGCCACTTTCCACAACCCCCCGCGATCCCACAGCCCATTCCACAGAGGCTTTTCTCCGTGGTGGCAAACAAAGTGCGTTAGAGCCTGGGTGGGCAAAGGGACCCCCAGCACCGTGTGGGCCAGGCTGAACACAGGGGAGAAGGGGTTGTAGGAACATGAGGGGCTCAGGGGGCTGAAGTCGGAACCTGGAAGGGGCGATGTCCGAGGGAGGAAGGTGAAATGATATCTATGTGCCCGTGTCCTACCCACACCGAGGGCAATTCCCACCACTGGCAACCTGCAGCAGGAGGGTGGGACATAAAAGCAAACGAGGAATGGATTTGGTTTGTCCTTCTTTCTTTATAGATTAACAGATCCAGCTCTGACTGAGGGATTTAGTGATTACAGCGACTTAATTGCATGGGGAAAACATTTCCTAGCAATTACTTACGTGCCCGCCTTGGCTTGCTGGGTGTTTCCCTTTGCACCGCGACTGCCTGTCATGGCACAGTGCCCTGGCACTCGGGGACACAGCCAGCTCCAGGGAAGGGCAGTCACAGCCTGGGTGGCACAAGCCCCGCCAGGTGGATGCTACCTGTGCTCCTGTCTGCTGTGTGTCCTGGGAAGCCCTGGAGAGGCCGGATCCACTCGCCCACCCTCCACTTGGCTCAGGCAGCCAGGACAGTCCTTGGTGGCCAGGAGGCCCTTGGAGGCCTCCCACCCCTCTCTGTCGCACCGGGTTCAGCCTGGGTAAATTCCAGCATTGCTCTTTTCGTTTCAGTGCAGCAGGAGAAGAGGCTTATGGTCACCTTAAAGGAATAAACGATGCATAAAAATATTTGATCAATTAAGCCAAATGATTTGGCAAGCGCAGGCTCCCGCTGTACCCATCCTCCTCACAATTGCCTCATTATCCAGCCCTAAATCAAGCTGTCACAGCTTTTTTTTTGGCTTAGGGGGGAGAGGGAGGGAGAGAGCGAGGGAAGGAGGGAGCTGCTTTCCAGTCTTCACCTCCAAAACAGAAAATCCTGAGCAGGGAGCGGGTCAGTGAGTCACCAAGAGCATCCTCCCGCCCACCTTCCCCCGCCGCCTCCTCTCCGCTCGCTCCCGATCCGCCTGCGCTGCTGCTCCTCATTAATTTGATCGTGGAGCCGGGAGCGCGATGCGATCTCAGCAGCCGGAGCAAGGGCTGGTGTGGAGCCTTTGGGTTCCCCGCAGGCTCTTCCTGGGACCAGAGATGCCTGGAAGTGCCATTCCCAAAACCACTGGCCTGGTCGCTAGCTGCTGCTTGGGAAGCATCAGCATCCCAAGCATCCCGACTTGTTTCTTGCATCCTCAGGCCAGTGGAGTATCCCTGACCCTCTCAGAAAGGATTCCCCTCACCCTCTGCCCTCCTTAGGCAACACCCTGGATGCTGTGCCAGATCTGTGTGATACCTCAAGTCTGACAAATTAATTAATTCATATTCATGTTATTTTACTAATAAATTAATTAAAACCACATTGATTTGCTCTGCTGATATGGTGAAACAGCTGCAAACTCATCTGTTCATGGGAGCACAGCCAGGCTGACAGAGTATCCTCTTATGCTGTCACCCATACCAGACCCTTCCACCCAAGAAGAATAAAGAGGGGACCACGTGGTGTAAACACAGACCCTGGCATACAAAACTGCTCTGAATGGAGTTAACAAAGAATGTGTCATTTTCTCCTGTCTAGGCGGCACCCCAGCAGGCAGGACAGGGCAGGGATGCTGGTTCTGGTGGGCAGGCTGGGGCCTCACTCATCCCTGGGACCTGCTGTGCTGCTGGAGTTGCCACCAGTTCAAGTCGACGCTGGGTTGCTGATGCCAGAGCAACAACTCATGTGGGTGCCATGTTCAATCCACAGTTTAGTTTCTGTGCCTTTTAAACGCTGTCAAAACATGAGATGCTCCTGCTGCTTTCACAGCTTTGCTAATTGGCTGCAAAGAGCAGATTTCTGCTCAAATTGCAGCTACTTTTGAACTTTGAACTTGCCTTTAAAATCCGATTCCTACGGGCTTTTTCTCCCCTCCCCTTGCAAAGCTGTGAAGCAGCACAAGCAACAACTCCCTCCCACAGTACTCCTTGGAGGACCAAGGGCAGTTCACACACCCTGCAGGGATCCCACAAGGGCTTTTCTTCTCCCATGATTTTCCCCTTGGGCTCCTCTGGAATGTCTGGAAACAGAGGACTGGGGAGCGCGTGCCAACCCATCACCTGGAGCCTGCAAGCAAGACCTTTTCTGGGGTCACCTCCTGGGCTGAACCTCCAGCAGATGCTGGGGTGTTTCCCGCCCTTCCCACCCCAGCCTCATGGTACTCCCTTTTCCCTACTCCAGTGACTGTTCATTCCTCATGACAAGCCCTTTTGATCCCGTAGGTGCTGGTGATGCTGCCATGCACTGGGTACTGAGTGAAACATCTGCATGAGTCACAGTGATCTCTCTCTGCCTGTCCTGAACCAATCCCTGTGCTCTCTGTCTGTCCTGCACTCACATTCCGTGCAGCCAGCTCTGCAGCTCAGATGTTCTCAGCCTGTTTTTCAGCTCTGCCAAAGCTGGGAACAGTTTGAGCTTCACAGCAGGGCTGGAGCCTTCCTGACAGCGCACGACTGGCAGCCTCTGGTTGTCCTTAGATGAGGCCAAACAGGAGCTCGGGAAAAGCCCAAATGAATCCAGCAGCAGCTGGAGAAGGGCTGGTGAGCTGAGACATCTCCAGGCTCAAACTGCAATCCCCTACAAACCTCATTACAAGACTGGCCCTGGCCCAGCCCCTCAGCAGAAGCGACGTGAGGGGGAATGGGGGAGTTGGACAGAGCCCCCTGACCCCTCTCTGGTCACCCCTGAGCTTGCACTGATGAAAATCTGCAGTGCCAGGGGGACAAGCCCACGTGGATGGTGCCTGAACCAACACACACTCACAGCCCAAGAGCTTGCCAAAGCCCCTGTTGCTCAGGAAAATGAGTTTGCAAGGAGCTACTTGCCAGAGCAGAAAACACTGATCTCCAGCAAATCCTTCACTCAACAGATGTTCTGGGTTCTGCTAAGCTGCAAAAAGACTGGCCAAGAGGCCCTGATGGGTACAGATGGGCTCAGCTCCAGTAGCCATCAGTAACAACCCAAAATGCACTGACCATCATGAGCCACAAAACCACCCTGCTGCTGGGCAGGGGCCGGATCCAGCACTGGGGGCTGCTGAGCAAAGGGGAGGAGGAGCTGGACTTGCATGAAAAATCATGGCAAAAGCACCCACAGTGGGAGCAGTTGGAGCAACAATTTGGGGTTTCTGCATTACTTGGTAATTTCAGATCACAGATGGAAATATCCAAAAGAAGCATCTCGTAAATCACACGGTCTGTGGTTTTTCCCTGTTCCCCTGCTGTGTTATGACGGAAAATTGCAGGCGGTGTTTCCAAAAGCCATGAAATACTGTGCAGGCCCTGGCAAGTTCACATCCAGCTGAAGCAAACCCCACTCCAGCTTGCAGTTTGCCTCCAAAAAGGTCACTGAATCCAACAAGCTGCCTTTTGCTGACTGGAATTTGCACCTTTCCCGCAGATTACTGGGCTGCTCTCACCCCTTTCACATCATCGCTGATTTAGCACTGTTCTCGTGCCAGCCTTGCACCCCTAGAACACTGAGGGATTTCTGATGGGAAACATGGAAAAGGGCACGGGCAGGCAGCTTTAAGAGAGAAAAAAGGGATTTTTTTTTATATGATTTTCCAGTAAAAAAGAGAGAAGACAGGGGCTTTGCTGAAAATTACCAATACAGTACCCAGCAAGAGAAGATACTTGGGCCCAGAAATTCTTTGCTGCTGCCTCCCTCCCTGGCCAGGGAGAAGCAAGGTGAGTGCCACAGCAGGGACACACAACAGCAGTTGGTGCCATGGCTCTGTTTTGAGGATCACATTCTCTGTCTGCTCAGTCCCAGCAGCACAAGTGGTAAACTGTCACCATCCTTCCCCCGGTCCTGCCTCTCACACCTCTCTGTGGCCGAGGGCCGCCCCATTTACCCACAGGACTCAGGACATGCATTGTCCCATCAACTGGGAGCAGCAGCATCTTTGTACCACAGCCCAGGACTCACTGGAGTTCAGGATGTGGCCCCTTGATTGCCCTGGGGCTATGCTAATGGATTTCTATTTTAATTACATGGAAGCCTAAACAAGCTGCAGGCTCTGCCTAATTCTGCACGGCACAGAGGAAGATCTGAGCATCACTGACAGTTAATTTTTTTTGCATAAAAAGGTAAAATGACACTTGGGACACGTGTCTTTTATGATCAGAGGTCAGCAGCCTGCGGGTCCTGAGAGTCGTGAGTGGGAGGGGAGAGGGAGGGAAGGAAAGCAAAGTAAACAGATAAATCCCTGGAACATATGGCCTGTGCTTGGTATCTTTACGCATGAGGCACCCCACTTAATAAAAGTTTAGGATGGAAAAGCCAAATAAAATTGATAATCTGCCCAGGGAGGGTGATTCAAATGAAGTAAGCACATTACAAGGGGGTGACTGATTTACAATTTTCTTCTATTTGCAGTTTTATGACTATTACAGTTATTCTTGTGAATATAATTCATTACTGTGCTATTATTCCCAGAAGTGAAAATCAAAGGTTTATCAGCCGACACCGGCAAGCATGAAATACTGCCCCAACACAGAGCTCTGCGCTGCAATCAGAGCTCAAAACCAACAGAGCAGGCAGGAGCCAAGCACTCATCTCTCCCTGTGCCCAGGTCCCCTCCCGGGGTGCAGGCAGGGGCAGGCAGCTCAAAGCAGCAGCGTCTGAACCAGATACCACCTGTGTGACTGGGGTCTCATTCCCCAAAAGGCGGCAGACACAGGAGTGGCTCAGTTATTTGGAAGGAAGCAACACAGCCATGTGCACTGGTGGGCAGCCCCCACTGGGCACAGGCAGGGAGCACCTACAGGAGCCGAATGGTTCAGGGATGCTGCCTCTGCCAGGGGCACGGCAGGCTCTCAGGTGTGGTTTTGGGCACAGCATCTCACCGTGCTGTGAGGTGATGGCAGGGCAGGGTGGTGGGCTCGAAACCAAGAGAGCATGACCTGAAGCCAGAAAGCATGGCTTCAGTGGAGGGTTTTATTTAGACTAACAGTTCTGTCTGGGAGAAATGGACTAAACTGGGTTCTATCCAAGCTAAAAAGTGAGTACTGAAATGTACTTTATGTTGCTGCTCGGTGGATACCTGGTTCTACAGCCCACATTTAACACAAAAGCCATCGTTTCTGTGATGAGGTTTCTCCAGCCCTGGCCAGCTGCTGATGCAGGTCCATGGCACAGTCCTCCCTGGCTGGATCCTGTGTGCTATCAGGCTTTGTCACTCCTGCACACCAGCCTCAGCTGTGAAAACCAAGAGAAATATCTTCTAGCCTCCATTTTCACCTCTTTTCAACAGGTTTTTGTCTGAAGAGCCACCCTTTGCTTTCCCCTGTTTGTCTCCATGACAGACCCTCATCCCAAAGGCTTCTTTGCAGCACTCCAGATACTCCTGACATCCTGCTCCAGCACCAACAGAG
The DNA here is from genome assembly GCF_003031625.1 of Empidonax traillii. Lineage (NCBI taxonomy): Eukaryota > Metazoa > Chordata > Aves > Passeriformes > Tyrannidae > Empidonax > Empidonax traillii. The sequence continues at coordinate 1,120,879 of NW_020955361.1, read as the reverse complement.
ATCACCTCTTGATCAAAAAAACCTTCCTGATGCTGATAGTGAAGAGAGCCCTGCACAGCACAGAGACCCTGCAATAATCCCTGGTGAATGTGGAGAGGAGAAAGGAGAGAGGAGAGAAGAGAGGAGATAGAGCCCAAGTTCAGGGCATTTGGGCCAGTTCAAGAATCCCTTCAGTCCAGCAACCCCAGTGCTGGTTCCAGCCAAGAGTGGATGAGATGGAGAGAACAGACAGTCTTGAGGGACGTTTCTCTGGCATGCACCCATCTGTGCCCCAGAGCTTGTCTCGATGCTTAATAGCTCTTGATGAATTTTTTTCTTCCTAGTATTTGTCTAATCACTTTCTGAATCCTTGTAAAGTTTTGGCATTTACAGTATCTTCTGCTAATTAGTCCCCAGCTGAAGGACACGCTGTGGGAGGAGGTTTGTGTGCTTTCAAAGCCTTGGTCTGAGTGCTAGGATCTAAGTCATGTCTGAGGATGGGAAACACGAACTCAGAGGTAAAGAGTTTACTCCTCATCACTACAAAGTGCACAGAGTGGGAGCAGAGTCTCTGAAGTCTAAATTACTTAAAAGGAAATAAGACTGTCATCACCTGTGTTGTCAGAGCCGGTCCTCAGCCCTCTGCCCTCTCCTGAAAAGTGGCACATCCCAGAGCAGCTGAAAATCAAGCCACCAGGATGAGCCTCAATTGCTGTTTAACAGCTTTAGATCAGGGAGAAACCCCAAAAGCCACATTTAAACAAACGTGCCCATTGCACTGGGGTGAGCTGAGTGCCTGCCCACGTTCAAAGTGGAGCACGTGTCAAGTGCACTGCTGAGAAGTTTGGTGAGGAAGAGCTAACGTAGAGAGATGTGACCAGAGCAGCGAAGGCCCCTCCCTGTGGCACCTTGAACTGGCAGAGCCAGCTCAGGCCACTCTTCCCCATCCCATCACCACAGCCAAACACTGGGCTGGGGCTGTCCTTGGCTCCCCCAGTGCTGCTGGCACAGCAGCTTCCAGCCAGCATTCCGTGCAGAGGCAGCTCCAGCTGGACATGCGCAAAATAAATCCCATTAAGCTGCAAACGGCATGAAGTGAAGGCAAATCAGCTGCAGCAATAACCGTGAACTTTCCCTGCCGGAGGCTGGGGACAGGGTGCAGTTGGGGCCCCCAAAGCGCCCGGCGAGGACACGGCTCCAGACTGAGCTAATGGCACATGGGTGGCCCAGGGACTGCAGCATCATGGCTAATTGTGATGAGCAATAAAATTCCAGCTGGGGATGAAGGTCCCAGCGCCTGCCAATTAGTCCTGGCATCCTGAAGACAGGCTGTAATGGGATTATTGAACCAGCCCCATTATGCACTAAAGCGTTCGGGGGAGCTCGCCGCTGTGTCGCCGGCGAGCTGCTGGGAGCGGTGCGTGCACAGCACACGTCGGGAAGGGCTATGCGGGGAGCAGGGGGTGGGAACCAGGCACCCGCCCACCCTTCTCACAAAAAATAAGAACTTTTCTCACTCCCCAGCTAAAACACTCATCGTGCCAAAGGGGTTTGACTCAGTGAATCTGGGCAGTGACCAAGATTTTGCTGTTTAAGATAAAAATGGATTTGTTTTCTCTCTTGAACAACAAACCCGAAGAAGCTGCGTCAGCCCTCAGCTGAGAATACTTAAAAAGCAGCGCTGATGCAAGAAGCTCTTTGCTTGGCCATCTTGCTATAATGGCAGGTATTTGTGATTTGGAGCTTTTTCGCTGGCAGCCCTGATGAGATTTCGAGTTTATATCATTACGATTCAGGGCGTGAGGATGGATTCAGCCTGCCAAAGGAGCCACTTGCTGTCTCCAGCTCATGGAAGATATCTGGAGCCAGTGGGTTCACCACAGCAGATGATGCAGGAAGCATCCTGCAGACCCCTCATCTCAGCAGCTGCTGAAAATACGTGACCCTCTGGCTCTGCTTGCTGAAAATGTGGCTGAAGAGATCTCTTTGACGGGGAAAAGACCAGAGCTGCTGTTTAGATGACATCAACACAGGCAAACCCTGGGCATGGAGAGGGGCAGGTGTGTCTGTTGGAAGTGCTGCCTCTGCTGGAAGTGCCTCCCAGGAGCGTGTGGTGCCCCTGGCAGTCGGCAGCTTGGTGGCAGGAACCACATCTGTGTGTGTGCTGGTACCATAGCCCATGTAGTGCCATCCTCAACTCTCCCTGGAGCTCTGAAGCCAGTAATCACCCCAGAGAGCCCCTGGCCTGATCTGGAGCCGAGGTCTCCTGAATTTTCATACAGTTCCCACAGCCCATGTCCCCTCAGTGCTATCACTCACTGCTTTTGGATGAATGGCCAAAATGTGGTTTCTCGTGGAATTGGACTTGGCCAAAGAGATGAAGTAATATTTCACTGGGAGAGGTCATCTCCTGCTCATGGCTCACTCCAAAACATCACCTCTGGAGCAAGGACCTGGCTGTCAAAGGGCTCTCCCAGCTCCTCAATGGAAGGACACAGGAGCTTTTTGCTGGGGCTCCAGCTCCTCCACTTGGCCCCACAACCTTGGCAGTGCTGTTCATGCAGAACTAGGGGCAGGAGCCCTGGCAAGCTGGGGACAGTGCCTGCCCCAGGGCAGTACCACCACCAAGGCAGTGGATGACAGAATTGAATCAGACACCACTTATTAGGCAATAAAGAGTCAGAGTCAGAGGTGGGAGAGGATGGGTTCTGCGCTGTGTCTGCAGGAAGAATTAGCAGGACATGGTTTGCAGGGATGAAAAGCCTTTTGATTATTAGGGCAATATTTAGTGCCTGTGGCTGCAGGAGAGGAAATGCTGCTGCTCTTCCCCCTGCTCAGTGCAGAGCAGAGCCAGGACTCATCCAGCCGTGCCTGAGGGCTGCAAAGACCTGGTGGAGTGCAGCCACCACAGCTGAGGCTGTGCATGAGCCAGGGAAAGGTTAGGAAAGGTCCTGCTTCCAGAGCAAGGCTGCTCTGCCCATGCTGAGCTGCAGCCCGTCACTCTTTAAAAAGCTATAAGAACATCTCAATTTTATCTCCAATCCATAAGGAGCTTTGCTTTTCCGCCTGGGAGCCTGGCATGAGGTGCCTCGAGATTGGGATTTATTTCACCTTAATAATCTTGAGCAGTCACCCCCCAGGCTCCCAGGAAGTTCTGCTGAGCTGTTTAACTTCAGCCAGCTCAGATAAGATGATGCTCACATTCCAGAGCCCAGAGAGAGGCAGGAAAATGCCTTGGGAGCTGCCTGTGACCCGCGACCTGCTCTGCTGTCCCCACGAGGCCAAGCAACACTGACAGCCCAGAGCCATGCTACGAGCTGACTCTGAATCCATCATTTCCAGTGCATTAATTCCTACTCATTATTGATCACCTCGTACCACGCTGGGACTGTGCTGTGAGTTATGAACCCATCGATATCTGGCCCCGGTAAAGGATGCGCCCTCAGGAGCCACCCTCCCCTCGTGGTAGGGGAGGAGGGGAGAGGAGAGGAGAAGGCTCATCAGGTGGCAGATCCTAACATGTCCATTGACAGTACTTACCTGCTCCTAGCAAAGCTTAACGTGCTTATCACACAGCTAATCACTATAGTGGGTTCTACTATAGGTAGAGCACAGCCCTTCATTCACGCACTCCCGAGATATGTGAGAGCCAGAGGAGAGAACTGGAGGGGATATTAGTTTTTATGGTTTTAAAGATTTTAGGGTCAGCAGTCAGGATTTATTCTGAATCACAGGTGCCCTGAAGGGTCTCCTCAATACTCTCTGCAGGTTTCACACCAACTACCTCAAGGAATATGCAGGCAGCAGGAGGACAGGGGGGAAGCTCAGTGTTGGAGGGTCTCTCAAAAGCAAACAGGGCTTTGATTTATTAAAAATTACATGCTCAAGGGCTCAGCTCACACTCAGAACTCGGGTGCAAGAGCCACACATATTTTGTGAGTGGGTGCCTGTGGCTGGGGAACACACCATGGGCAGCTCCTCTGGACACTGGAGGTAGGAGGAATATCGGAGGATTTGCTCCTCATGTCCAGGGCAGGAGGTGGGCAGCAGCAGGAGCTGTGTCCCATCGGCAGCACTTTGTGCAATTTAGATGCATTAAAGGACAGAGCAGCTGTGGCTTCAGCTGCTCTGGAGACGCTGGGAGGGAGGGAACATTGATCTCTGCCTGGCTGACAGTCTCTGTGACTGGAGGCAACAATTTGAGCATCCCCGAGGAGGATGCAGAGCCGACACACGGCACTAATGACAGCGGCAGAGGCAAAAAGAGGGGACTCAGTCTGGGTCATGCCTGTGGTGCTGCACGCTCAGAGCTTCACATTGCGGGGTTGAAGTGGGAGGGAATCATGTGCACTAAAAGCCCTGGGGCTGCCTCCTGTGTCCCAGCTCTTCATCCCAAGGAGAGCACACCGGGGTGTCCCCAGCCCACTAATGGGGTCCCTGTGCTGGGGGAAGGAGAGAGAGCCGGTGGCCTTCTCAGGAACAGGCAAGGAAAGGAGTTGAGGTCAGGCTCAGGACAAGATCAAGTTGCTCAAGCAGGGTGTGAGCTGAAGCATTTCCCCCATTAAATTAGCTCTTATTTGGCTCTGTCTTTCCTCTTGCCACTTCTCCTATGGAAGGGTTCTCTGCACAGAGCAGGGAACTCTTCCCAAAGCCCTCACCTTGAAATAATGTGTTGAGACACCACCTTCCTGCCACCTGCTGCTAAAGACAAGGTAAGTCTGTATTTGAGGATGATGGCACACAGGGAGCCAAGGGACACCAAACACAGAGAGCCAGGACAAGGACACCCTGTGAGACAAGGGGCCTGCCTAAAACTGTGAGCTGCAATGTTCCCTGTACAGACCCATTGGCTGGAGAAAGGTGGGTTTCTTTCTTTTGGAAGAGCTGATGTGCCTTCAGATGACCTGCTGTAAGCTGAAAAAAAGGAGAGGACAAGGAGGTCTGGCTCTGCTCTCTTTGGGACAAGCACACTCCTGTAATGCTGCTCCTGGCAGAGCTCACACCCAACTCAGTGGCTGCTCCATCATGGGGCAAAACTGCTCCTGCCTTGATCAGCTCCTCAGATCTGGACACCTGAGCATTGTGGGACACCATGCTGATGGCATGGCTGCCATGAACCAGCTTCCTGTAGGTAACATTAATAATTTTTTGTTGTAAGTGGTTTTTATGAGCTGCAGACTCAGAAACGCCAGTCTTGCCTTCGTCAGAAACCAGAGCAGCTCCGCATATGCATTAAAACCCAGCACACGCAGTTTGTCTTAAACCACCTGAACTTCTTGTTCTAGTGCAGTATCTGCCAGCATCCATCTGCCCTGGGATGTGTTACACAGCATTTCTCTTTGCAAAGCCCCAGTCCCTCAGAGCCTTGTTGGTTTAGATCATATTTCCTCAATAAGACATAAGCTGTTGGAAAAAAAGAGCAAACACACCACAGAAATGACAGGGAGCCTGCAAGCACATATGGAGAAAAGGCAAAAGCAAGTTTTGGGTTTCCCACCCATGGCTCCCTTGAGTGTCATGGTAAATTCCCAAATGGACTGGAAGCAGAGCCATCCAAAGCCCAGATGTTTTGCAGTCAGGCAGCGGGAATTGCTCTTGTCCCCACGCTTTCATCACAACATTTTCATCTTTAGAGGCTCTTAATTAGCCACTTCATTGTTTGCCAAAGCCTCTTTGGTTTTGCAGGCTGCATGTTGGGATGGGGCCACCCTGTGTGCAGAATCCCAGTATCCCTATTCCCGTAGGGCCATTCCAGCTCCCCCTATAACCTTTCTGGAAATGCAAAGCAGCACGTCCCTCCAGCCCCCCAGTGCGTTTCACAAGTTATTTATTCCTAAGAAACCTAGAAGCAGGCTTAAAAAATCTCGTTTTAGGCTCCATTACTTTAAAGCACCAATATTATAAACGAATGGCAACAGCCTCAAACCTCTGGGCAGAGGCTCCTCCTTTGGGGGGATCCCCTCTGGAGCCAGGCTGCTCCTTGGGGCTGTGATGCTGCTTCCCAAAAAGAGCTGGGGCACCTTCAGAGCTCCAGGGAGGCTCAGAGGGGCTTACACTGTGCTCACAGCCTCTGCCAGCCCATGAAAGAGAGGAGGATGGTGATGTCCCCTTGCCACTAACCTCCAGCTGAGGAGAGAAAGTGCAGGGATGAAGCAGGACCTAAAGCATCACGGGGCTCCCAAGTGACTCAGAGGAGGAGCAGCCAAACAGCGCTTCCTTTATTGATTTATTTATAGAGAATGAGATATTAATGCAAGACCTGTTGTTTGAACAGGTTTCCTCTTGCTGTGCTGAGAGAGAAGCCCTGCAGTGTGGGGGGGTGTGACTGTGGAGTGCTAATCCCTGCCTGGTCCCCTGTCCCCTCCTCACTCCATCTGTTCCTTCGGATGATTCGTTTTGACTTCTCAACTTCCTATTCCCCTTTCCCCACCCTGAGCAGGGAGTAGCTGGCAATTAAAATATTAGCAGGGGGGAAACGTTTCGTAATGCACATGATTATTTCTTAGTCCAAGGAATTTTTATTAGCTGAACACACAGAAAACCAAGTTTTGCAGGTTGGACCCCACAACCTGGTGCTGAGACCTTGCTGGCTGCCTTCCCCTGCCCTAACATGCCAGAGGGGGTCAGTTATTGCTGGGTCAGAGCTTGTGCCTCCAGATTGTCCTGCAGCTTTAGTATTATTTTTATGTCTTGAGTTTTACAATACGCAGGCTTTACAGCAGGGTACTTTTTGTGAATTTTTTCTTTTTTTATCTTGGCTTTGGTTTTTGCTCAGTAGCATAACAAGATGATGGGATTTATGGTCAGCTCTGGGTCTTCTGTTACAGCTTTTCTTACTAAGATCATAATTTTTGCCACTACCCTTGCCTGCCTTTCTCTCTGGCTTTGGTTGTCCCCAAGAGTCACAGCCCACATTAGTCTCCAGCTCTTGTTTGAGCAACCCAAGCAGGGATCACACAGGAGCTATTGTAGCTAAATAAAAGTTTCAAGAGCAGCAAGGTTTTAAAAGTCTTCTGAGCTATTTCTGCTGTCATCCGTTAACACCAGTCTGAGCAAAGCTCTGCTTACTGGGGACAATGGCAAAAAGCATCCTTGGCTGGAGGGCTAAGGACTAACAGAGCAGTCCTGAATGACTGGCTGGGGACTGAGAAAGCAGCCAAGAACTGCACAAATCCAAGAGCTATAAATTGGGAAAAGGATAAAAAGGACCAGGGTATTATTTCTTAATGATGCCACACTCAGGACTCAGGTGAGGAAGGTATGAGCCAGCTCCAGCTTGTGCCTGAGCTGCTCCAGGAGGAGCTGCCTCATGGCTGAGGAAGCAAAGGCTCCACTCAGATGTGAATTTGGGGCTGTGATTTGGGGGGCAGCAGCCATGAAGGCTGAGGGATCCCCAGAGGCCACCAGAGGTGAACTTCCATGCAGTTTTTTTATGAAGGGAAGCAAAGAGCATCATTCAGCTGAGATCATGGTGAGAATTTGGGGAAGTCCCCACCAGGCATCCAGCAGGTTTTTCAGGCTGATTCCAGACCCAGCCCCATCTCAGTAGCAAGACTTTCAATGCACAGCCTCAGCTGTGTTTTACTGTAAGTGGGCTAATGAGATTCACTCATTAAAAACCCCGCCAGCCCGCCCACCCAGCCAGAGTGTGAGGAAGACGATCCATCAAAAATCTTCACTCCCTTGATTTTGGGGAGCTAACACTTGAGTCCTGTGATTTCCTTTAGCCACAGTCCCAGACTGGGCACCAAATGACAAAAGGGGTGCTGGCACTGCACGCAGCCTTGTTCCTTCAGCATCTCTCCAGGAGGAACAAGGGCCACAGCTCCCTTTCCACACCCTCATCTCTGACAGCTTGCAGAGACAAGGACATTTCAATGCTTTTGCTTACACTTTGCAAATATTGCCCCACATGTTTGGCAAAATACTGGATTTTTTTCCTCCACAAGGGAAAAATCCCAGTTGCAGTGTTGCCTGTGACAGTGCTAAGACTTGCAGAGACTGGGAGTGTTCCTTACAAGGGCGTGTTTCCTAGAGCTATGTTTTAGCTCAGCAAGTACAAGATCCTTATCTTGCAAGCCCTTCCCTGGAAAAGACCAGGGAGGAGTCTCTGGGGGGTTTAACAAAAAAAAAAAAAAAAAAAGTGAGGAATTTCTAGAGGACCCAATTGCCTGGGCGTGGAAAGCAAAAATAACACTACTCATCTAAGGTTCACCAGAATAACACATAACCTGCACCAGCAAGGCACTATCACCACACTGCAAAGCCTCCCTCCCTGGAACTGCAACCAGCCAGGCCAGCAAGGCATTCCATTACATTTGGGAGTGAGATGAGAGATCTTGTATGGTTTCCCTGCAAGGGACAGTGCAAGTAGAGCTGGTTTTCTTGTCAGAGCCACAGTAAATGCCAGAGGAGGAGGGAGCCTCCTTTGCCGGTGCGAGGCAGGAGCTGATGCTGCTGGAGCACAGCCAAGGCCTTCTCCTCCCCAGGCCAGGTGTCTGCAGGACACAGATGCTGCAGGACCAGAGCCAGGCTGGGCTGGTGCAATGCAACCCAAATCCAACCCGTTAAGCAGGGAGAAACAATACCAGGAAAATGACACTTCCAGTTTTAGCAGAGAGTGTGCTGGAGTTAGCAGAGAGAGGAAATCTCAAAGGGGTGCTTGCTACAAGCAATAAAAAAAAAATAAAAAAAAGAAGGGGTGGCAAGGGTGTGGGATAGAAGCAGAGCTGCAGAGGCTGGGAAAAGAAACTTTCACAGCTCAGTATTCATCTTTCCCAAAGTGCTGGAGGACTCAGTCTGACCTGGGCAACCCTGTCCTTCATCCCACAGGAGACTAATAGCAGCTCCAGGAGGAACAATGTCCGTCCTCAGCAGCCGGTGGTCAAAACAATAATAAAAAAAACAGGCGGAAAGCAATCGAAGCCCAGGGGAGTGAGGTGAATTTCATACCAGGTAGGAATTTCCCATGGGAAGTTTGCTGGCTCTAATGCCACTCTCATAAAAATGAAAATTTTTCCCTTGGGAATATTTCAAGATTGATGAAAAAATTATTAGTTTCCTCTGGGAGAAGGGGTGGGAGAACCAGAGACATTTGTGTAGTCCCATTCCTGCCTTCAGGGAGAAAACAAAATTTATGGGCACTGGTTCAGCAGTCACATGTTGAGCTGAGAAACCCCACTGAGCTCTCCTAAAACTTTTTCCACAGCACTGAATATCTCCTAGCATGGAAAAAAGAAAATTAAAAAAAATATCTGGTGTTGCATTTTGACCCAATTCAGGTTAAAAAAAACCAGCTTCAAAATCGCATTCTTGAGCATGGGAACAGATTTCATTTTCCAGCTGACAGCAGCTGCCTTCTGTCAGCAAAACCTGAACTCTCTGTGGCTTGCCCTGCCCAGCCTGCCCCAGTGTCACCAGTTTAATTAGCTGCTGTCCCCAGTGCCTGCAGCTCAGCTTAACTTCGTGTGAACAAACCCTGCTGTGCTGGCCGAGCTGGACTCCTGCTTGCACCTGGGAGAAATCCCTGCCTTTCTCCAGGTTTTTCCCCCAAGACTTCACGCCTGGCAGAAATTAAAACTTGGATGTTGGGCCCAGGTGGGTTCATACATGCCTTGGCCACTCAATCTTGTCTTTTGTCTGTTGAGGAAAACAGAAAAAGAAAGACCTAAGGGAAGTGAATCCTCCACCAAGCCTCGATGCACGGCTTTCCAGGCTGCTGGAGTCTGCCTGAGAGCGGATTAATGCACACCGTGGGCACTTGTGGAGTCAAAGTGCCTCACCTCATCCTCACCTGATGCAGAAAGGCGCAGAGAGGGGCCAGGAGGGCCACATGAGGCAGAAAACACAAAGACAGGCTGACAAAACTGGGCTTCAGGCTCCAAAAGAGATAATAGGAACAAAGGGTGGGAAAAGTGATGTCAAGGAAGGGAAGGGAGGTGTCCATTGTTCATCCTCTGCTGACTGGGACAAGCTGGGATGGACTGAAGCTGGACACAGGGCTCTGGACTAGACAAATCTCTGAGGTTTCAATGCCTCCATATTCTGCTGGTCCAGCCCAGGGCCAGACCCTTCCTAACTCTCTGGGGGATACATTTACAGCCACTTTTTGTCACTTTGCCGCCTGTTTTCCCAAATAACAGCAGTGCTCACCCTTGGCTTGGGCAGCCAGATGGGATCCCATGGAGGGAACTGGATTTACTGAGTTGCAAAGGAAACCTGTGCCTCCTCATGTGAGCCAAGAGGCTGGCAACATGCATGGCTGGATGCAGCAAGTGGGGACAAAGACATCTGCTTGCAAATTTTGCATGGGCTCAGACAGCAGAGGGGACTGAGAAAATATCTCAGAAAGGTTTGTTGAAGTGACATTGTTCTTGCTTGGCTCCATCAACTGGATCAGGAATCTCAACTGGTGTCTCAGAGCACTAAAATGATCTCTTTCCCTTTGGATACATGATCAGAAACATGATCAAAAAATACAGTAGACAGATAATATGTTTTCTGTGAAGAAGTGAAGCACCAATGGGCTGCACTGTATCCACCAGACTGACCTGCATTTCCCTACATCCCATAGCCATGTCCTGCTCCTTTCCCGGGGCTCAGACACCAGCCAAACCTGCACCATCCACACCAAAACCCCTTCCCATGGCCATGAGCAGCAGTGAACTCAGGGACAGGGTTTCATCTCACTCTCAGGGTAGAGGAGGGGAGCAGGAGGGATGCTCAGGAGGGGGTAACCCTGCTGCTATGGAGTTTACCAGCCTTTTATGGTGTCTGATTTTTGTCATCTGCAAAGCTATCAGCTGAAAACGTCAAATTAGTGCTGTTAGTCCACTGCGCAGCTCTTATCTGTGCCTCTCAGGATGGAAGACACTTCAAGATGATTATTGTTCCCCACTGCTCCTGAAATGAAATTGGCCCTCCCAGAGTGCTAAAAGGGAACCGAGAAATTGTTTGCCTGAATTTGCATGAAAAGCCCTGGAGACGTAATGAAAGGGGGTGACGAGCCCGGTGTCACCTTCTGCCAGTTAAACGACAGAAGAAAATACTTCCTTTGTGTTTCTGCTTCATTTGAGGGCCTTGATTGCCTCTCCTGCCCTTTTCCCCCTCCCTGTCCCCAAGCTCCCAAGCCCTTTGCATCCACCTGCCCCATGACTGGCATGGGGGCTGCCTGTTTTGCAGCCTGGATGATATTTTGCCACCCAAGAAAGTATGATCTGTCCCCTGTGGAGATGTGGATCCTATTCCCAGAACCACAGCACTATCTGTGTGTCCAGGGCATGGCTCTCCCACCTTCACCCTGGGCAAAAAGTGGGACCCCCTGTTCTGGAACATCCTATCCTGCTGTAGCTTTTTCCCAGTTTAGGAAGTCCTGCACACTGGAAGCAGCTGCAGTGACACAACTTCAAGTCCCAGCCATTGCAGCTTGATATTTGCTTTTTGATCAACCTACTTGGCTGTGAGTAAGCAAGGAAACATGGTCCTGCAGGACAGACAGATGGCTGTGTGCTTTCAGGGCTCCTCCTGATTGCCATGGGATCATCAGCTTAAACCTGCAACACCCTGGATGGGGCAGGAGCTTAATGGTGTGGCTTTTCTGGTGAAAAATGCACAGCATCAAGGCAGGCACTGCTGGAGGTTGTCTGGGGAGAGGTTCCTCGCTGGGCTGACAGCAGCATTTCATCAGCCAGCTCCTGCAGTGCCCAGATGGGATTCCAGATCCAAGGGTTCACCCAAGCGTGCTCGTACACGTGTGCGTGTTTGCCCACACTGGGCAGCAGGCAGGCTGTGCAGGCAGCTGGCTCGGGGATAGCTGCAGCCAGCTTCCAGTAGGGAATTTGCTCACAAGTCATATTTTGTGAAATTGCTAATTCCCACCAGCCCTGTGTTGTCTGCTGCCTTCTTCCTCCCTGTGCTGGTTATCCCTGGCTTGAGGCTTTCCCTCATACTGGGAGCACCTTTTTAGATTTCACACTTGTGAAGAAAGCCTGGCAATAATAACTCAAACAGGCAGGAAACTTCAGAAACCCAAAGGAAAATACTGAGATCACAGAAAATGGGAATAAAATGTAGAAACTAATTTGTTTGGTTTGAGAGAGGAGACAAGATCTCTGCCTCACTTTGTCGGAGCAGTGCTGAGCCATCTCCTCCCTGAGAATTGTGGAAGCAGCTTTCTGAGACTCCACTTTTGGGATACTGTGGTTTAAAAAGCATGGTGGGAAATGGGGTTGGGAGATCAATCCAGGTAAGGAGCAAAGGCAGGAAGGGATATGTGTGTGTCCTCCTCTGTTTGTCCCGATTTGTTTTCTCTGCTACAATGGCAGGCTCAGGAGAAGGCAGGAGCACCAGACACCTCTGCCAGCTGCAGCAAAGCTTTTTGGGGTGATGCAACAGTATGGCACATGGAGGATGCAGATCTATCCTGCCACGGATCTGTATTTAGTGTGTTTAATCCCAGCACCTTGCTGGCTGCAGCTCTGTGAAGGACCCAGCTGGGTCTGCCAGCCCACAAACAATCCCATTTCTCCACCACCCTGCATGGCCAGTATTTTTCATTAACATCCACAGTGGTTTGTGGAGCTCTAGAAGGGCTTTAAAGCACAGCAGCAGCCCCCAGTCTCGAGGGGGAGTTTTGCAGGGCTGTCTTGTGGATGCATCGTGGCAGGGAGAGGGTGGGGTGAGCACTCCCATCACAAAGGTCCACTCCTGGGGAAGGGATTCCTGTCCTCAGTGGAGCTCTGGGTGATGAAACATGATGGGGCAGCCACAACGTGCTGGGTGAGCCCTGAGGGAGTAGAGCTGATACACAGCACCACGGGGACCAGGTGGGACATCACCATATCCATCACTCTCCACACCCTGACTCGTCCATCCCAGCCCCAAGCAGAGCAGCACCATCTCCTTTCCTAGACGACATCCCCCGAGTGCAGCACTGGCAGCATCTGCAGCAGATACAAAGTCCCACAGGGTGTTTCTTCAAGGTCTCTGCCTGCTTTTGACTCCCTGAAGCAGGTTCTGCCCATCTATGCTAACAGCATCCCTCCCTGTGCTGGGTTACAGGCAGGCTGTGGAGCATCTCACACGGGACGAGTCACAGGAGTGTCCTCATGTCACTGCTCGGAGAAACCACGCTGACACATTCTCCCTCTTCCCTATTTTCCCACTTCCAGCAGTGCAGTGGGAGTTTTCTTGCTGCTTCACCTCCCACAGCCAAACAAAGGCGGGGTGTTGTGTAACGGGCATCGTGGGGAAGGGAAACTGAGTCACGGCACGGGGGGTTGGGGTCACTGGAGGAGGACGAGGGAGGGCAGTGAGCGAGTCTGGCTCTGCTGGAGTTCTGTGGCCAGAGGAGCCCACCCTGAACGGGGACTCAGGCACAGCGGGGACCTCCCTCCAGCAGACCTCGTTACCATGGAGGGGAATAAACCTGCCTGGAGCAAGAGAGGAGAATCTGCAAACAGCCATCGCAGCCCTGGGAAGGCTCATTCGCTCATGGCTGTGAAGGGAGAAAATCAGATGGAAAAATATACAGCTGGGAATTAGGAGGGATCTTTGGGAGTCAACAAAAGCACCAAAAAGCTTGGCTACAGAGTCAGAGAAAGAAACTTGTGGGTCAGTGGTGAAATGAAAGCAGCGATTACAGTGGGAAAACGCATATATGTATATATGGCCAAAGAAAAAACAGATAGCAGTCTTTTATGTTATGGAAGACACGAAACGTTAAGAATGCAGAAAACAAGATGAAAATACCAAGGAAAAAAGCATGCCTGCAAGGGCTAAGGGCAATAAGAAAGGAGTAAAATTCTGTTTGTACTGTTACAGACAAATGCTTAATAGAGATGGCAAAATTGCTAATGATACATAACAGGCAGAAGCAGGCAGCAAATATTTCTGTTTGGTATTTGGAAATGAGCAGGCAGCTATATTTGTCTCACGTCAAGCTGCTGAAGCACTTTCTAGTTCATTAATTATGTGGCCTTATTAAATATCATCTGCCAGGAATAAACACTAGAGAAGTGGTAGGCCAGGGTGCCTCAGCTCCATGCCCTGCCTGAGCTGGATCCTGGAGTGAAGCCCAGAGCCAGGGATGCTGCAGGAGGTAAAGGTGAATTGGTTCCAGGAGAGGGGAAGTGGGATGACCGAGACCAGTGCTGCCTGTTCAGCCTGGCTTTAATCCTAGGCAAAGTAAAAGATAATCTGGTGTAAAGGTCGATTAATAAAGAATTAAAGGATAGAAATCTAATTAATGCCAGTCCACGTGGTTTATGGAAAACAACGTCCTGTCAAACAAAGCTGGTTCTCTCCGTGCTGGGGTGATGTTGGGTTGGTGGAGGTGACTGCACTCTGCACCCGCCTACACTTCGTGGGGGCCCAGCTCTGAACTGGGGGGCGTCCTTGTCCCCAAAACTTGATACAATGCCTGGTAGCAAAGGACATGCAGTTCTCCTTCCCTGCATGTGGAAAGAGGGTGCAAATAGATGCTGTCTGCGGGGGTGAGAGCTGTGATGATGGAGGCAGAGGAGGTCTGTCCACAGTCAGCAGTCAGTCCCTTTGCTCTCCCCTGCCCTGCCAGCACACACAGAGCCAAATTTGACCCACAAACAAGGAGCAGGGAAGGGGACAGTCATCCCCAGTCACGTCCAGTAGTGCCATGCACATCTAGTAACTGGCCTTCACCCCCAGAATAGTGTGAAGCCACACGGGGCTCTGATGGGCACCAGGCAGGCATCACTCAAATGCCAGGGGCAGGGGTTTTATCAAGGACTGCATATTTCTGGCATGCTGCTCATCACTCTGCTTTCACTCTGGAGGAGGAATTATCTTACAAGAAATATGAAGGTGTGCTACACCAGCTGGTCCCAAAGCATCTGTTGCATCACCTTGAGCTGCAGCACAGGAAGGGGACTGCGAGAGCTGCCTGCACAGGGGGAAGCACAGGCTAGGAAAGTCCCTTTACTGATGGGAAGGGAAAGGAGAGATTAGCTTCTTTTCAAGGCACGTGAGCAGAGGGGAAGAGGGAAACATAGTGGAGCTCTCAGTACCCTGGTGCACCCTGGTGCCATGAGCCTGGCTGGCCATGATCCCAAGCGAGGCCCCATCCCTGCTCAGCTGTCCCCTCCCTAGGGACCATGTTCCCAGGTGGGGAGCACAGAGGTTCATCTGCATCAGTTTTATCTGTGCTCCAAGGCTCAGCCCGTTTCAGCCTCATTGCAATTCCATGTCCTCGTGGCGTCTCCTGACACTGGATCATTTACAATGCCCAGGAGGCAAATACAATGACTCATTATTATTAGTTAATGAAGCATCCAAGCACTAAACCCACAGTCTGCAGAACGGATAAAGAGCTCAGGCTGAATCCGATTTACCACGCATCTCACTGGCTTCTCTGGCAGTGATGGAGCTGCTGCCTCCTGCAGCCCCCCGGCCCCTTTCCTGCTGCTGTGGATGCAGGCAGCAGCCAGGAGCTGGCAGGGAGTGGGTCCAGGAGCATCCATCCCACTGCCAGAGCTGGTGAGTGGTGCTGGCTGCTCCCACAGTGTCAGCTCGCAAACCAGAGACCACCGGTAAGGCACTGGGATCTCCCCTCCTGCAGTGCCATGGGCTTGCCAGGGCAAATCCCTGACACAGAGCCACCTTCAAAGCCACCAGCCTCAGGGGACAACAGATCCCACTCTGAATTTGAAGCTTGCACCAAGGGGTCAAGGTGGGATAAGGGCAGGGGGACATGGGGGACACGAGGGACATGACACGTCCTTGGCTGGCAGCACGGATAACGCGGAATTTCTCAGGCTGCATCTCCCTTCCCAGAAGAATAAATATTTGATAACAAATTACTTTGAAGATAATCCACTTAATCCTTTGCCATGTCTCCAGGTTTTGAGATAATTAAAGTGTGATTAATTTTCTAAAGAAAAGCTGAAACCCCATGCCTCCCCCTCTCCCCAGGGTACAAGTGATGGGCTCAGCCCATGACAGGGGTGACGGGGTCATGCCAAGCTCACTGCTGGTGGTCAAGCAAAGCCCAGAATTGGACCCACACACATCCTGCAAGGCTCAAATCATCAAGCTTGAAGCAAGGGCTTGATAGCCAGATGTGCTTCTGGCACTGGGAAGGGCTGACACTGGCATGCAGTTCCCAGGAGCTGCTCACCCAGATGTGACTGGGAAGGGGCTTTTTGACCCCATGTCAGCTCCTCTCAAACTCCTCTCCAGCCTCTCACTTTTGTTAGACCTTGTCCCCTGCCCAGGGCAGCTGATGTCCCACGGGTGTCTCAGTTTTAAGGTGCTGGGGTCTGCAGAGCTGGTAGGATGCCCACCCTATGCTCTTCTGCATCTCCTAAGGGGTAGGTGCAGCTCCATACTGGGGGTTTCAGATGCTCATCTCTTTAAACCCCACCTTCAGAGAGGCAAAAGATGTACTGTAGTGGTTTTGCTCATGGAAGAGAGCTGCCAGCGTGGGCTGGGGAGTGGCACAGAGGGGAGGTGTGTGGGCTGTGCCCTGCTGATGGAGCAGGATCACCTTTCCATTCCTCAAGTGCCAAAACCAGGGTTGACTCAGTTGATCAAAAATAGAGAGTGAGGGGAGGTGTGAAAGCCAGGGAAAAAAAAGGAAAACAGGAGAAAAATAAAGAAAAGCCAAACAACCTGACTAAGACAATCTGCGTTCGGTTCCCTCAAGGTCCTGGAGCTGGGAGGGGGGGGGGCAGGCACTTGGGGTATTTCAGAGCTGATTGATACATCCAGGGAGCCACACTGACATCTTCATGCTCCCAGATGTGGCAGCACTGGTGCCCATGTGGATGGTGGCAGCTCTGACTTGGTGTCACAGCCCGCAGCACAGAGGGAGGGGATACGAGGGGTGATGGCAGCAGGTGACACTGCTGGAAGTGGAGGGCAGGACCCTCACTCAGCTCTTCACTTCCCAGTGCAGCTACTGGTGACTCTGACATTCAAAAACACCACGAGGTGCACCCCTCACTCCCAGCTGCGTCCCTTGTCCGGGGGTTGTTTTGCAATAAAACCAGGTTGGATTTTTTGGAGTTTTGATGTCTGGTGTTTAGTGGAGCAACCCAGAAAGCCCCAGTTTCCCTACAGACCACTGCCACAGTGTCCCCGGAGCAGCATGGACTGAGCTTGCCCCAGCCCCACGTGCACCCCATCCATGCCAGCAAGGAGAACATCGCGTTTTGCCCACATCTAACAAGGACGTGAATCCTGGCTGAAATTACCACCGTGACCTCACTGCACCAGTCCGGGGAGGGGTTTTCCTTATCATCTGCCCCAGGGTAGTTGTGTTTTCAGGTCAAACCTGTTAAGAGAAGCTTTGGAGCTCAGGACCATTCACTGTAGAGCAAAACCCCCCGAGCGCAGGGAGCATGAGAGCCGCGCTTATCAGATAGCTCAGCCCAGTCAATGTCGGCTCTAAGGACACAGATAAAGCTGAGTTGTTCAGGATATGAGGTTTTGCTATTGAATGTCAGTAGCTGGCCAGTGCTTTTAAGCACCAAACAGAGCAGGCGTCTCGCTGCAAGCCGGGATGCTGCCTTGGAGCTGCGTCTGCGGCAGGCACGCGTGCAGGGATGTGAAAATCTGCCGAAGAGAAGGAGCCAGTTGTCGAAGGCTGCCAAATTGTCAATGGAAAAAGAGTTACGCTGCTGAAGGATCAGTTATTCAACAGAGATGGCAGTTTCATTGCTGGGATGAATCAAAGAGCCGTGGCAGGAGAACTCTCTGCCCGGCAGAGGCTGTGCAGCCATCAGGGTACGTGCTGCTGGAAGCTGTCAGAGCGAGGCTGCTCCCCAAGAGCAGGGTTTTTCCAGTAAAATACCACCAGCTTTTGCATCACGAGGTCCAGGGTTTACATTAAATGATAATGATAAGGAATAAAACTCAGTGCATTCCCAGTTTTACTCTTGCAGGTGCTCAGCACAATGCAGTCTGAGAGGTAAGAGAGCTCTGCTTGGCGTACTTTGCTTTTGCTGTACCCCAGGGTAACCTTGAGGAAGGGAAGAAAAAAATTGCTTTCGTAAGCCTTCCTCCCTTCCTCTTTCCTCCTCCTATTTCCTTTCCCCTGCTGAACTCGGATTTCCAAGCAAAACCAGGCAAAGAAACTCCTGTGGTGGTCACTGACTGAGCCCACTCCCTTCACCCATCTGCAGCAAGGAGAGATATTTTAGGAGCATCATGCTGGGCTTTCTCTCTCTCCTTACAGATCCTGGATGGCCATATTCAAGAGATCATGGGAAAAGAGATTGAAATCAGCCTCAACCACCACCTCCAGAAAACATGTGGCAGTGCAGGAACCCCAAAGGCCCTTCCCTGGCTGCCCTTCCCCACTGTCCCCTGAGCTCCAGCACATCCTGAGGGCTGTGCCCACACTGAGGCACGTGGGGTCCACCCAGGGCAATGCCAACAGGCAAGCTTTGTATTTATTTCCCTTGAAAATATGTCCTTAACGGGCACTTAACATTATGCTTAAGTGACAATGAATTACACATTTCATTTAAGAGCAGGCACAAGGAACAGTGTAATTCCCTATAGACTAATGGTGCATTTCTCCTCACAGACAGCCAATTAAATATTTAATCAGCACAATAGCCGCTTAAGTATTGTATATGGCCATAAATACAACCCAATACATTTCCATGCCACATTAAGCTGAAGCTTGTAGACACTTGTCTCCCCAGCATCAGGCACGACAGCTCGGTCAACGCATCCTTCGAAAGCAGATTCTATTTATTGTCTGTCATATTAAGCAGACATCATTTCTATCCTGTCCCAGCCAAGTATATTAACTCTTCAGCAACACTGTATGAATAATCTGCATCAAATTGTGGAAGAGGGGAAGATTGCCACCTTCCTGCTCATCAGCTGTCTGTGAGGTGACTGCAGATGTATCTGAATAATTTCTCTTTGGGTCACATCCTGGAGCTGCAGCAGTGGCTGGAGGGACATTTCTCTCTGCGCTGCTCGGATGCTTTAGGAGAGATGAAAGATTCAGCAATTAAAGACACGAGCTAGAGAAACAGGGGAAAGAAAAGAATCCTGCTTCTCATGTAATGGAGAGGATCGACATTAAAAAAGGACTAAAAATTATGTTCTCAGATAGGGCATTGCCAGAGAGAGGCAGGGAGGGATGGGACTTATGGAACCCCCCAAGGACACACTGGAACACTCAGTGTGGGCTCTCAGTCAGGGCACAGCACACACTGTAGGCATGAGAGGGGTTCCCCATGGGCAGAGGAGAACAGGGAATGGAGGGCTATGTTCAATGTAAAGTACAGAGAGAGAAACAGTCATTCCTCTTCCCCAGCATGTAGGAGATGTGTTCATTCCACCAGTGTCTTCCTTAAGGTTTGATTTCTATTCAGCTTGCTTTCAGCCTCCACTTCCCAAGCTCTCATCGGCTCAATTATAACTGTAAGAATAAATCTATTTACAGTGCATTTTTGCAAAGTGAATCAATAAACCTGAAGCAAACACAAGGCCAAATCCTCAACAATCTGAATGGCTTTGTGTTGGCTGCAGCGGGTGCTGCCTCCCACATCCCCCCTGAGTCTCTCAGGTAAGTCCTGTCTGCAAACACAAGGATCGTTCCTGGTACAGAAAGTTTTTGACAGCTGATTTTCCTTTCCGGCCTCTGAGCAACTTCAGATACAAGTCAAAATCCTGTTCTCCATTCCACAAGCCACGGTCATTTGTGCTGGTAAAGCAAAGAGAGGAATATAAGCTCTTGCTTGCAGAGATAAGCTACCTTTGGAAAAGAGGTCTTTGCTTGATTTCGAGACAAGCACATAACAGGAGCATCCTGTGATACAGCACCTAAACATGGCAAAGACTGAGCAAGAGCAGGATGTAGGGGTAGACAGCACCTTCCCTGCCCAGAGCATTTCTAGGGCTTTGGAGAAACACAGAGCAGGGAAACATCACAGCACAGGCAAGGGAGCAGCTTCCAGTCTACCCCACACTAAGAGGGAGTTCCCAAACACCTGTGTCCTTTAACTAGAGGGGGTGCACCAGGGGTAAACCCTGCAAGATGTTGCTGCAATAGGGTTTTTCAAGGGTTGTGAGCCACCCTTTGGAGAGCTGGAGCTTGTGAAAGGGAGGTGTGTAAGGAAAGGTCAGATTATGGGAGGGACACCAGGTTTTGGTTAATTTTATCTGGTTTTTTTAATCGTTTCTGTAGAAATCTGTTGCATTACTTAAAGCTTTTGGGAGAGCAGAGGCTGTGTGACTCGCTGGAGATCAATGCCCAAACCAGGCACCCCAGCACCATCCTGGCCCCATGACCAGCTGATGGGGTGGGCTGGGCTGAGAGGGTTCACACCTTCCCAGTGACCTGTGGTGGCCAGTCAGGACAGGGACAAGGGGCTTCATGACCTCAGGGGTCTTCAATCTGACATGCTATCCCATCCCAGGCCAGGCTCTGAGCAGGCTGTTGCTGACTGCAGCATCTTGGCTGAAGCACAGTAAGACTTTAAGGCACACAAATGCCCTCGTTTCTGTGCCCCTCACCTTAATTTACAACCTGAATTTCATCAAAAGTCAGTTTGATCCTAGACACAGAGAGATGGGGAGAAACAGAGCCGGGAATCTGCCTCCAGGTGCCCCCAGCCACCTCCACTGTCTTCCTACTAATAAATCCCCTTCCATTAGGAAACAACAGGCAGGTGCTAAGGGTGGTTTACACTTTTCTGTCTCTGTTGCTCTTACTTCAACCTCTGCAGCAGCTGCCAGGAGCCATAAATCACTGAGCACAGTCCTGGAGCTGGGGATCACTGTCTTGTAAAACAAACATCTTCCAGATTTTGTAGCACCTGATGCTAGTTATAAACTGTTGGTTGTTGAATTCTTCCTCTTCCATTTATTTCCCAGACCCTCATCTCTGCTACTCCTTGTCTGCTATATATCTTCTGTTTATTGTTATTTCTTTCCCCCCTTTGTTTTAATAACTCTTTTACTGTGGATTCTTGTAAAAACAGCTGCTCCAGACAGTAAAAAAAAAAAAAAAAAAAAAAAAAAAAAAAAAGAAAAGAAAAGAAAAGAAAAAATAATATCTGGAAACAGATGCCCTGGCATTGCTTCAGCTGTAATCTACTAGATTTATAATTCCTCTTCAATTCAATATTGATTCAGAATAAAGCAACTCAAAACACAGTGGCATCTCACAGCTTTTTGTAGTCTTCTTCTGTCTTCTCCTGTGCTACAACATTTCTCTTCATCCAAAATGTGCACAGAAACAAACCAATCCAAGCTGTTGCGATACACCCAGGTGCCTGCAGAGCAGAGGGAATGTTGTCAGCTCATTTTTTATTGTTTTAATTTCTTTCCTCTTGTCCAGCATTATCTGTCTCCTCTCAGCATCCCCTCTTAAGTCGCTATCCCGTATTTCAGGGACTTACACAGTGCCCAGAGCTCACACAGAGGTGATTGCAGCCCAGCAGCCCCAGGGCAAGGCATGGTACCTGTCACAGGAGGCACTTGGGGCCATTCCCCTCAGGTTCTGGGTGCAGGAGCTCAGGGAATGGGCATCGAGGCTCCTCAGCCCATCTGCCACTAAACAGCTCCACAGGGATTAGTAAGTCCCTTGGCACCACAGTGAAAAGGAAACACTACATTTCCTTCCAAAAAGTGCCTTGAGAGCCCCCAGAAAAGGACAGGAGAAAGCCATCAGCACATGCCTCTTGGGTCTATGAAAAAAAAAAAAAAGCCCACTTAGGATGTATGTATTAAATACAATGCTTATGTCCCCACCAGCAAGCGCAGTCACCAGGAGTCCCTGAAGCTGCCTGCAAGTATCCCATCGACCAGCACACAGAGTTCTTCTGACTGACCCCACACCCACAAGACTGTTGTCTGGAGCCTAAAAGAGGAATATCCTTCTTTGAATGTTTCTCCACACTTTAGACAATGCCACCCATGTCACATCTCAGTCTCTCTCAGGGCTATTTGGTTTGAATGTTTGGGACTATTCATGCCTGGCTCTTTGATTCCAAGCCCAGATCCCCTTGCTCCCTCCTAACAGAGCTCTGCCAGCCCTACAGGATAGCAGAGCTCCTCTCTGGGTACTGTAAATTAGCCTTATCCCTTTCTTCTTCAGCAGAGGAGGTAGCCTGGGCTCTCTTTAGCTTGTGAAACCCCAGGTAACCTCCATTACATCTCACCCAGTTATGGTACTCTCCAAGCCCAGCACAGATCCTTGGGTTCCTTCCCATGTTCTCCCTCGTGTTCCCTGCCCCTCCAGCTGCCTTTCCCTCTGAGGAGATGGGACCAGCCCAAGGGCAGCACATGAAGCCCAGCAGCCACAATGTCTCTGTGCTTACCTAAAGCCAGGCACTAAGAGGCACAAATTTAGGAAGTGGAAGCAAAGTATCAGTCTCACAATAAGGTGAGAAACGTCACTTCTAGCAGAGCTGCACTGCTGCAGGGCATTTGATTTGGGGAAACAAGCTCCAGCTCACCCAGCCCACAGCCAGGCTGTCTCAGCTGGACAAGAAGTCCACTGATTCCCCTGGCTCTGTCACATGTCAGCCTGGAGCTGAGAAACCCTCAAGCAATCATTTGTGTTGCTGAGCCTGGAATGGCAGAAATGCTCCCAGAGGTTTTGCCAAAGGCTCTACATCAGCAGAAGAGCTGCTCTCCCTGCTGTCTGCCTGTAGACTGGGGTGTTCTGTTCTACCCCAGCATGGAAACACAGCAGGTGGGTGATTTCTCCAGAAGACAGGAGGGATGGGAAGGCACGTGTTTTTAGCAAGCTCAAAATCCATCTTCAGCACGTTGGCCCAACCTGAAATATTAGCTAATGTACTAATATGGGAAAATGTCACAGGCAGGACTGGCTTTCTGTACTGAGATCCCTGAGGTTCCAGCTGCATGTCAGGCACAGCTTGCTGTAACCAGACAGCCGATGTCCCCCGCCCTCTGCCCAGTTTGCAGCCCAGCAAAGCACACAGACAATACTGGAGAGCCACCAGGGAACGGCAACAGTGAATTAATTGAATGCTTTCAGCAAAACAGCTTGGAAGACAGGGGTTGTTGTGGGTCTGGGGGTGCACCAGAGCATCAGGACATCTTCAGCACATCAGCAGTGTGACACCCAGAATGCCTCCCCGGCTCTGTGCTCAGCTCTCAAAAACAGTGGTGGGTTTTGCAGCTTCAAAAGTGTCACATTTTCTGTGCTGTGCCCTCCTTTCCCATAGGAACAACCACAGGACCGAGCCCTTATGTGAGGTCTGAGGTCTGCCAGCCTCAGAGCTGAGGGGAGAGCTGGGGCCCATCACCTGCCTGACGTTTGTCACGGCGTCCTTGAAATCTGCTTGTGTGAAACAATTGGGATTTAACAAATTGGCAATCTCCAAGGGGAGAAAAAAAAAAATGTTCTGTTGAAGCATTTCCAACCAGCTCTGTGGTCACTATTTTTCTTTCAAGATCTGATGTGTTGGCAGAGATGAACACCCCATGCACAGTCCCCCAGGGTGGCCTTTCCCTCCCTTGTGTCTCCCGCCTCTCTGACTCATTTCCAGCATTATCCCCCACTGCTGTCCATCACTGCTGTTAGTTACTCTGCCAGTCAGCGCTTCCAGGAAAGCAGAGAGCCTTTCCAACGTGGTCCCCAACGACCACGGCAGGGATTGGTCCTGTCCCAGCCCAGGGAAGGACAACGGGAAGAGGGATGATGTGGGGAGTGGCCCTGACAGCCACTGTGCCAGGAGCTGGCACACCCATCACCAACCAATCTGGGATTGTCCTAATTTGATTATTTGTTGGCTGCCTTCAGGGTGCCAGGGGACAGTGTACACAGCCAGGACATTCGCATGGGTTGGTGATGGAGATTCATTAGGCTTATTGCTTACCTTGTTAGACACAGTTGTGAGACTCTCTGTGGCTCTGACACAGCTCTCTAGCAAGATTTTCAGTTGTGTCGCTCTTCCTTGGTCTGTCTTTATTTATTCTGGGGAAGGAAGGGGGAGCTGGACATGATGGTGGCTGGAGAAACAGTGCCCATATGATAGATAGCCCATGCTTTTGCAATCCCTGTGCAAGAAGCAAGGAAATGTGATTTCCCAGATTACAGCATCTCTTCTCTGGTGCTGGACACATTTACTGTGTGTTCTCCTTCCCTTCTCTCTTTCTCAGACAGACCAGCAGCAAAGTGAGATGTTGCTCTCTCAACTCTGGGTCACCTGGTTCCTCCTTTCCTTGCTTTCCTTGCTGAACCTCTAGGCTGAGTCCCAGGACTGATTTTTTTGTCCCCCAGTTTCCAACAAGTGAAACAAGCAAACACCAGAACTGCATCTGGCTGTGCTAGGGCACAGCAGAACATAACCCCCCTCGTTTTGTCTCTACCTTGGTAACAGGGGAACCCCCACTACCACCCTTCTGACCCTGAACCAGCATGACTGTGTGGTCACCACAGCTCTGGCTGTTACTCTGCATCCTCTCCATGATACAGGCAGAGTTCAGCCTCAGGTCTTCCTGGGGGGATGAATTTTCCTGACTCCTCTGAAACTTTTTGGTGTGTTTCCCAGGAGGAAGAGTCTGGGGGGATCCCATGGGAAGTGCTTTGTCTTACAGTGCTATGTACTGCAAGATGATGGTTATTACCACGCTCAAAGAAGCTGTCAGTTGTCTTTCATCCTGCTGTGTCCCCTGGGAATAAGGCAGAGACCTCTGCACAGGGCTTTGCTCAATAGTCTTAACCATAAGGCTGCTGAATTAGCAACCCTCAGCAATAGTGAGAGCAATGGGATTCGACAGCCACAGCCTGGGATGTCTCTGGTGTCTCATGTTGGCCCTGCAGACTCACCTTCTAAGCAACAAGGGCACGGGACATGCAGAGTTTTGCTTTCCAGGCTTCCTCCAAAGGCAGCATTACCCCTTCTCCCTTCCTACCCCCACACCAGCCCAGTGTTAGTGCCTCCATGTCCTCCTCCCTGCAGAAGGAGCACGGGGAGCAATGAGAGCTTGTCACAGTGAGTTTTCCTGATGGTCTGCAGATTAATCACTGCCTCTCACGCACTCAGCCACTTAAGGTTGTTCTTTGCTGCCCCAGGAGACTCATGACTGGCTGCCTCACTGGGCAGAAGGGGAGGGAGGAGGAGAATGGGAAGGATGGACTGCAGCCTACAGGGGGAGGAGAAGGAAGGACTTTTGGGACCCTGGAGGAAGGCAGCACTCGGTGTGTTGAACTGCACCTCTCCAGGTGCAAACCTCTGGTCCAAGTGAGTCACCACAGCATCTTCTGCAGTCAACAAAAGGGAAAACACCTCCAAAAGAGCATCTGCCTGTTAGAAATGCCTGTTGGGCAGGGAGACAGCTGCCTCTTCACTGACCTCCAGATACTCTCTGTGTACTTCTGGATATTAGAGTTAAAGGATAATGGGATTTCAATTGAACTGCAAGGTTCAGCTGATGGGAGGGGAACCATATAATTCCTTACACAATGTCTTTGTGTGTCTTAGAGGCCAGAAGCTTTAGAAAGAACAAGACAGCCCTGGAGACATGAGAAAGAAAACATGAGGCATCCAAATCTCTGATGGTAAGATTAAAAAATGGTAAAATACACTGAGCAGCTGAGCAACTCCATCCCTGGCTGATGGCTACCTACAGCCACAGGGCAGCCTGGAGGAGTGAGGCTCCTTGAAGATGTGCATGACTATGTTTTTGAGACACAAAGGACCTGACCCAGAACAACTCATCCCATGGGCATGGATCAGGACTGTGACTCCAGTGGTCACCTGCCCTCCCAGTCTCATCCTCTCATCCCATCCCACACCACATCTGCGTTGCTTCTCTAACACTGCTTTTTCTGCCTTTCTTTTTACAGGCAGAATATAAAAGACAAAAGACCTGTTTTCCTCCTGGCTCTTGAACACAAGAGCCCTTGGAGAGGACCTATTTTAAGAAAGGAGAGCCTTCCCCCCGCTGGAAAAGCGGCTCAGCAAGGGCAGGCTCAGTGCTGTGCCCTCCAGTTGGGCACTTGAGACACCTGCTAACAGCCACTCCAGCTGTCAAATGCTCCTCTAGCAGTGGCAGAAACCAATGCCTGCAAGACAAGCCCTGGCAGGATTCATGGGAAAGGGGAGGAATTCATGTGGGGAGGAGCCCTCACCTCACACCTCCTACACTGGCTCATGATTTGGGTGGCAGCAAAGCCACCTTCTCCCCAGAGTGGGCACCCCATGGGTGATGGCCAAGAGCACCTGCTGGGTGTGTCAGGCCCCCTCCAAGGCTGAACAGATCACACTTTCCATCCAGGGAATGAGGAAGCAGGAGGCTCCCATGAGAAGGGCTGCCCAGGCTCCCCTGGCTGATGGCAGTCATTTTTTCTTCAGTATGAAATATCCTGAGGCTGATTTTCTGTCCGATGCAGAAGGCAGAGCAAGATCCCGCAGAGGCCACTTGGCACATCTGACTCTGTGCTCAGAATCATAGAACTGTTTAAGTTGGAAAAGACCTTTAAGATCATCGAGTCCAACTGCTAACCCAGCACTGCCAAGTCCACCACTAAACCAGCCCCAGGCTTGTGCTCCAGGGTCACGTCTCACCTCAGAAAGGCCCAGTGTGTCTGCTCTAGCCTTGCCTGGCAGATCATTCTCTGCTTTTTTGATTCTCCACTTGGGAAGGCACTCCTTGACATCTGTTCTCAATTTGATTCTCCTCTATTTAGGTTTTATAGCCCTTGTTCCTCTCCCCTCGGTAGGACTGAATGTAGTAATTCAGATGATATTATCCGTATCACTTATGTTTTTATTCACTCCACGTAAATTTTCTTATAACCAGTTTTATTTTTCCCTTTCTATATTTTTTAGTGCTGGGTTAAGCATCTTTATCCTGATGTCCCCTTTCCACATGGTTATTTTTTAATGGTGTCATCAGAGTTTACCACACTTAGCAAACACCCTGTTAAAGGAGAGTTTGAGCATTTAAATGTTCTTGATCCACTGCACATCCACCCTAAAGAACACATCAAACCCCAGCAATGTTCCTCTCATCCTAGAGTGCATGCAGCAAGCTGAAAGAAGAGCAGACCTGTCCTCCAGGTTCGGCTCAGTAATGCACAAACTAATCCTGTTCACAGGAAAGCTGCAAACCTCCCTTGAAATCAGCTCTCATATATGCATTGGAGGATCCCTTTAAAATCCTCCTTATTAAAACCATGCAAGCCCATGGTGAGAACATTTTAAGAGTCAGTACCTGTTCCAAGCACTGACGGCTGCTACGGGAAACAGTCAGAAAAGTGAGGCTGAAGGCTAAGATGTTCAAATCTGCCTTAATTATTAGAGCGTGAGCTTCCAAATCCCCCGAGAGGCGCGGGAAGTGTTGGCCTCAAAACTCACGGTGTGCTCAGAGAAGCCAGGAAGCCAGGGAGTTTTGGGGACATCTTGACTGCAGTCTGCCTGCCTGGCTCCACAGGACTTGGAATCAATCCGATTCATTGCAGCAGCTCTGAATTCAGAGCAGAGGGAGCAGACAAGGCTCATTGCCTATACCAGCCAGAAAGACTGCAACAACAGTTGCGGTTTTCATTTTTTCTTTAAAATAAGGTTACTTGAGTAGACAGCCACGAATAGACCCTCTGTCTCCTCATCCCTGAACTGGGCCCCACTGACAATTACACACAAACTGTCAGGGCTGCTTTGCAAAAACAGTGCTAGAACTACAGCAGCCTGACGTGGCTTTGTGCAAAGCTTTGCCTGGAGAAGTGGAGTCTTCAGTGACCACCAAAATCCAGAAGGTAGAGCTGGGACCATTCAGACCCTGCACAGGGAAGTAAGAACTTTTTCTCTTCAGCCACTCATGTTCCTGATGGTTGGGAAGCCTGGCCAAGAGGTAGGCAATAGATTCATGGTACTCCTGAGGAAAAGCATGTTACCCTGCAAAGCAAATCTCCGGATACGTTGGTGCATCTGTTTGCACTGTGGAATGTGTGAGGCTCACATCCCTCCTTGCTTCATGCTCTGCTCCAGTATTTATCCTCCCAGCAAGCCATCACTGCCTCATCCTCCAGGACTGTGCTTCAACTTAGACATCAGCAATCTCACCTGCCACAGCCAGTCAGTGAAATTATCTGATTTAAGGCCAGTGGAGTTAAAAATCTTACACTCTGGGAAACTCAAAAGCTTTGTTTCTTTTGCACCTCTCCAGGCTGCAGACGGACCCAGTCTCTCCTTCCACTTTGCACCAGGCTGGAGGAGGGACCACTGGCAATGGCACTGCTTTCCAAGCAAGACCCTGAGCGTCCTCCACCAGCATCCAGCTTCAGCCACCTCCTCCTGCCCTGCACTGCTGGGCTCTGTCTGTCTAAAGTAAATGCAGGCAGATTTCCCTGTTGACACTGGAGATTTTGCTTGGTCAGGTGGATCACCATTTTTATTTTATTTATTTTTCTGCTAAATCTGTGCATAGGTCTGTCCTATGCAGATAAACCCCCAGGTCAGTCATGCCACAGATAAATCCCTACCTTGCTTCCCAACCATGGGACAAAGTTTCTTGGATGTTCACCTTTCCATCCCTGGGAAGCTTGGTGAGAGGGTTGGATGCTCTCCTGCAGAGACAATGTTGCAATTTCTTTTTAAAAGCCTGTAATCATCTCAATTTTGTGAGCTACTCAAGCATTTACGTTGTCTCGCAGCATCTTGAGTGCCGGCTGGAAGCAGCTCCAGGTTTTGGGGGAGTCCAGCAGGATCACTGTGGGGGGCTGTGCTGACAGGCACCCCCACACTGAGCAGCAGAGGAGAGCTGTGGTCCTGCTCACAGGTGAGTTCCTGGGCACTGGATTTTATTGGGAAAGAAAAAAAGGGGGGAAAAAAACTCCAACAAATCAATTCTGTTCACATGGTTTTTTAGCTGAACTTCAACTAATAAACACAGAAGGATAAATAAATGCTGTGGAAACAAAAGCCATGTTGTGACACAGCCACGGCTGAGGTTCATTCATTTTTTAAAGATTGTTTTTCCTTTTCTCCTCCTGGTTAAAAATGAGATTTGCAGAGAAGAGAAAACAGCAGCAGCATACAAACATCTATCAAAAAAACCCACCCGAAGTGGAGGAGCTGACTTTCCCCGCGGGTGCAGCCATCTGACACCGAACGCAGTGCAGACACAGAGACCTGGACTGGAGCTCCACGCTCCATCCCCCATAGCGGCAACACCTATCTGCAGCATCTGGCATTTTGATCCCCATTTCCCCCTTGCAGATATGCCAACTCTGGCAGTGTTTTCTCCCCCTAACCCACGTCGTTAGGCTGGCACAGCAGCCGAGGGTATGCAAAACCAGCTCTACTCCCTCTCACGACCACTTAGCAGGAGAGGGGGGATCCCATAACCATTCAGCTCACTTGCAGGTATGTAAAGGACTGCCTGCTTTCCATTAGCATCCCCTGCAATAGTCCCAAGGTCAGAATCCAGCCCTTCACATGAGTCAGCCCTTGCCCTGAGGAGCTGCAGTTGGAGGAGACCAGAAGGCAGGAGAGCACTGATTCCCCAAGTCTGTGCCATCTCGTCTCCATGCTGTCATGCCATCTGTGGGCTTTATCCCAGGAACTCCTGTCACATCCACTCCCATTAGCATTTTTCAATGCTCTCCTGCCCTTTCCCAGCATCTGCTGACCAAGTCCCTCCGGTCACCCCTGCTCCTCACCCTTCATCAAGGCTTTTAATTTTCATGATGCCATTATCCACTTTTGCTGCACTCTGGCTTCTACAAACCTTGCAAACCAGGCAGCCCAGCTCACTAGGAAAGAGAGCTTCCAAGTGGGGATTGAGATGCTATTAATTTATCCTATATTTGTTTTGAAAAGATGCCTGGGGAAGGTACACCATTTCCCTTTCCAGTTAGAGGCTTAAGAGCCACAGGCTTTCTTCTTTCTCAGAAATGTAAATCCATGTTTATTTTTCATGTACCAGATTAATCCCCAAGGCATTGGATCCAACAGGCCAAAATCAGAGCTCTGCCTCCACCAAAGCACTTCAGGAGAAAGAGGAGAGGGAAACATGTTCTACCTTTACTAGAAGAAACATCTATTTATTTGGGACTGAGGCAGCTGCATGGAGCATAAATGATTTTAATTGGTAAGCCCAACAGGATTCATTCTCTCTTAAAGCAGAAAGGAAAGACCTGGAACAGCCATTTCCAGAGTGATCACCGAGGAGCAGCCAGACTTCAGTTCCTACGAGACTCCACACAGGGTTTGATTGTTTGGGATGTTCTCACATATACAAAACACTGATCCACCTGCAGCACCAGCCATAATCTGTTCCCAGTTAAAACTGGTGCAACTCCGCTGAAGTCAATTTATGAGGCAAACATTTAATTTAGCAAGCAGGCTCACAATCCTAAATTTAAACATATGTCAAGCCAGCTAGTGGCTTTGTTTTAATTAACTCTCGAACTTGGTGGCTGTCATTTCTTTATATAAATGAGGATGTTCTGCCAAGGGCAGCCTCTAAGCCTGTGTGCATCCCTACGAAACCGCCTGCTATTTCACAGCCACTTTTCAAAGAGCTCTTGCAGAGGCAAGGGGATGTGGATGTTATTATAAGGGTCCATATGGCAGTACACTGACACTGCAATATTAAATCAGAGGTATTGTAGCTTTCCAGCCTGGATTCTCACAGTATCAGGTAACGTATATGTAGCTTTATTGTTGTACAATTTTAGTGGCCATGCATTATTCAAGAGAAGCCGAACTCTCTGCACTGCCCGAGGTGATTCAGTGATGATAAAGGGAATATGCTTTGCTCTAAGGGCAGGAGCAAGGGGATTTCATGGCTCGGTATCTTCCCCACCCACAGAGAAACAATGGAAGTATTAACATTTCTAGTAAAGAAATCAGCTGGCGACAAATTCTCATCGATAATTAAAATGCAAGTACGAGCTGCCTAAACATGTAGTTAGACTTAAGAACTCTAACCTGCTCTCTAAATTAAATGCTTTCCTTTACAATTTGGCTTTCGCAGCAGGCACTGAAATCTGCTGGAAGATGCCATCTAGTGGGTTATGGAAGTTTATTTAAGTTTAAAATCCACTTGCTGGTGTGGGGTGAGGGTGGCAAGAGCTGCAAATGCTGGGGCACGTAACGGGTTTACACGTAGAGTTTTTGTTGTTGCTCTAGGAAATAAGATACTTCCCTGCGGGGGTCTGCATTGGAAGAGAACTAATAGTTATTTTACCAGTGCCCAGCAGGGCACCGGATTGTCACAGCTTTGCTATTGACACAGCCGAGCCCGGCTGAAGATGCTGGCAGAGCATCTTCCTGAGCGCCGGGGCTGCTGCTCTTCGTCAAAAACGAATCCGCTTCCCCGTTTTTGGGAGAGTTGTGCTGCCATTGCTTTCTTCTTAAAAAAAAAAAAAAAAAAAAAACCAAAAAAAAAAAAACCAAACTAAAACCCAAAACAAACAAAAAACCCACAAAACCAAAAACAAACTCCCCCCCAAACCAAAACAAAACCAAAAATAAACAAACAAAACCCAACAAACCTCAAACCAAACCAAAACAAAAAAACCCCAAACAAACAGAAACAAGCCCTCCAAAAAAACCAAAAACACTCCCCAAGAAAACACCACCCTGCGCCTATAAACCATCCAGTTTGTGGCATAGTAGAAACCGCTTCCGAATTAAGAGCATCCCCTTTTTTAACGGGATGGGGGATCGATTTGGAGCGGTCGGTACGGCCGGGGACGGCCCGGTGGCACCTCCATCCCTGGATTTCTGGGGGGCAGGAGCCTTATGCCCCCCAATTGCTGTGTGTCCGTGTGGGGGGGGTTATTAGCAGAAGGTCATTAGCGGGGGGCGAGGGTGGGGCCTCTTTGGGAGGTGGGCGGGGCCTGTGGGGTAGGCGGGGCCTGAAAGGCCCCGCCTACCCCACAGGCCCCGCCCACCTCCCCCCGCTCGGAGCGGAAGTGCCGGAGTTGCCGCCCGGCGCCGCCGCCGAAAGTTGCGCTCCGGGAGCGCGGCGGGGGCGGCGGCGGCTCCGGCACCGCTCCCTCCTCTCCGTCTCCATCGCCGCGCCGCTCCTCGCCCCGATGCGGCGGAAGCAGAAGCGGCTGCTGCAGGCGGTGGGGCTGGCGCTGGCCGCCCTGGTGTTCCTGCCCAACGTGGGGCTGTGGTCCCTGTACCGCGAGCGGCAGCCGGAGGGCGGCGCGGCCGGCGCGGACGGGGCGGCTGCGGCGGGGGCAGCGGCGGGAGAGGCACCGGTGAGTGGTCGGGCACGGGGCTGTCGGAGCGGCCCCGGCTGGTGCCTGTGAGTCCCGGAGGGACGGTGGGGCTGCTCCGGCGCTCGGGGCGTGCGCGGGGCTGGGCGCGTCCCTCCCCGGCATCTCGGCGGGGATGGGGTGGCGAGGAGCGGCAGCTGCCCCCAAAAGAGGAGGAGGCGAGGGAGGGGGAGGCGGTGGGCTGCTGTGTTCCCAGGGAAGGAGCTGTTTTCCCCATCCCGAGCTGTTTTCCCCATCCCGAGCTGTTTTCCCCATCCCGAGCTGTTTTCCCCATCCCGAGCTGTTTTCCCCATCCCGTGCCCGGGGAGCGCGAGTACTTTCTTGCGAGGACGGGAGGGCTCTACTTGCCTTCTTGCCTTTGGTTTTTTTTGTTGTTTTTTTTTTTTTTGGCTGAGCTCGGTAAGGGAGTAAAGCAAGGTCTTTGCTTCTTGCGCCAAGGAGTAAGGAAGAGGAGCTTCTTCCATCCTGGCATAGGAAAGGACCGCGATTCCACCTCCCAAGGGTGTGACTCGCTGCCACGTCTCTTCACCTGTCTTGGAAAGGTGTGGGGAGCAAACACCACCTGTTACCTGCTGCAGCTGAGCTTAGGGCGAGGGCTAGCGGAAAGTAGCAGGTGGAGCTTGGAGATTATGTCAGTGGAGTGATCCTCCTTTGGGAAAAGAGAAGCGGATAACTCTTCCTTAGAGGCAGAGGATGACTGCTGGATACGTGGCCTGAGGATGTTGTAACCCATTACTGCATTCCTTTCTTGTCCCACTGGTGTAGTAGTAAATTTAACAGCCAAACAGCCAAAGCTTTCTGCATAGTGTGTGAGTCGAGCTGGATCACCCAAATTAGACGTTTGGAAGCTCCATTTAGCTGCACTTACTTTTGGCTCTGTAATTGCTTTGTCCCCTTCTGGGTTTGGCTGTGTATCATTAAGAGTGATTGGGACTTGAAAGCTTAAATTGTCGGTGTGTAACTATCAGTTCAGCTGTCACTCTCCAAGGCTTTGCTTCTTCAAAACCACTTAAAACTCTTAGTTGTCTAAATCTTTCCCTCCTTGGAGACTTGCTGCTATAACTGCACCGTAAAGGTGGAGAAACCTGCTGTGACAATTTCTGCTGTGAGGGAGAGAAGGCTCTCTAAGAGCTGTAGTCAGAATGGGACTGAGCTCTTCTTTCCCACAAGAAATGCTTTTTCAAATTCAAGCATTTCGTGCAAGTCTGGACATAACTATGCTTATAGCTTTGTAACCTCCCGTGCTGGTAGGGAAAGGGTTCAGCTGTTGCCTGCCATGAAGCATAAATCTGTGGCGAATCCTCGGACCTGCACAGAAGTCCCTTTGACACACACAGTGATCACTAAATGCCTGGTGTTCCTGATGTTGCTGCCTTATGCTTGTATTTCCATGGGATGCAGGGAATCTGTTTTGCCTGACTGGTAGAAATCAAGCCCTGTGGTCCTGCTCCACGGCTTCACGTGGTGTGGTGTTCTGGCGAGATGAAGACCATTGTAAAATCATGTGTCCTCCAGAGGTAATGAGGAGAAAGTTGGTCATTATTCTTAGGGGGACTTCAAAGTGGCAAGCTGACTTTTAATATTTTTGGTCTTCCAAAATTGCCCTTGTGCCGTGGGCTTTGGGTAGCTGGAAGCCAGGCAGCACCTCACTGCTGATTCCTGTGTCTGTGCAGTGTTCTCAGTATTTAGACATCCTGTGTGCTGCCCCTGTTGTACACAATGTCGACTCCATTTTTCTATGTCTCTAATTTAAAGTGTGGCAGCTGTCAGTGAATTGAGATCTGCTTTTGTTTTGATGGTGTGTGGAGCTGGGCGGGAAATGTCTGTACAGCAGGAAAATTTGCAGTAAAGCCTCTCTGCGCTTGTATAAATCAGACTTACCGGGTTTTAGGCTGAAGGCTTCATCTTCCAGTCTAATTAACGTGGAGTTATGAGCTGCAGGGGGTCTGTGAGTGAAGATACACTTGTTTCATGTGCCTGTTTTTTTGAAGGATTTGGCCCTGAAATGATAGCTCTAGTTATATTGAGCAAGAGAAAACATACCCTAAAGGACAATAGGCTGTCTTGGTAAAAATAATTTCAAATGAAGCAGAATAAAAACAAACTAAATGTGATTTTGTTTTTCTGTTTAGTTGTGTGGGTTTGTTTTACTGTTGTCATAGAGGTATCTGCCAGCTGACTGCAGAGAGTTTTTTCGGCATTCTCACATTCAGTGATTCCAGCCTCTCTTCTTTGGTCCTGACAAGCATTCATGGGTTTTGTACTTACTAATCAACTTCCAGCTTGTAAATGAATATGCTGTTTGTCTGCCTGTTCCTGTAGCCATTCAGAAGAGCTGACTTCTTAATAAAAAAACTCCAGATGAGAGGAGGCAATAATAATAAAAAATTATATTCATAGCAGTCAGAAAAGATTTTCTTCTGTTTCTGGCTTTAATTTGCCTTTTTGTGAAGCCTAATCTTTGAATTGGGGACATTTCCTATGTACTGCAGAATTGAGCTTCTCAATGAAATCTCTGTCCAGGCTCATTCTTTCTCTTTAAATGGTGTCTGCTGTTTCAGTCAGTAGTTTTATCTTTCAGTGTAACAGCAAAGGGGGGAAAAGGTTTTAAGAAAGAGCTGAATTAAAGCTATAAAGCAATTCCTAGAGCATTGAATTGTGATGCTAAAATTTTGAAGTTTGAAACCAGCTAGGAGTTTTTGTTGTCTATCTGTGCTGCATGCTACCCTCAGAATAGCAATAGATCACTATAGGTGATTTTGCTTTATTTAATCTCTCTAGTGCCTGTAACAAATGTGTCAGAAAATTAAGCAATCAGAAACCATGTAAATATATTCTAGGGAAGATTATTCTAAGTGGTTTCTGTGGAAGTGCCTAGGCAGCTAATTGCTTCTGT
This sequence comes from Empidonax traillii, assembly GCF_003031625.1. Classification (NCBI taxonomy): domain Eukaryota; kingdom Metazoa; phylum Chordata; class Aves; order Passeriformes; family Tyrannidae; genus Empidonax; species Empidonax traillii. Next base: position 1,085,789 of record NW_020955361.1, on the reverse strand, counting down.
ATTTACATGTTCAGGGGAAACATTATGGTGGTTGAAAATAGTGTATTGCTTTAATAAGGAGGGTGAGGTCTGTGCTCTTTCCTTCTGCCTTCGGGTTTGTTCTTTTGCAGCTCTGTGGGGCCCTTTTTGCTCTGCGGAGAAGGGATGGCCTTAAGGCATCAAGGTCTTGGCCTCAAGGTCGTCCTGCAGGTCTCTTTAGAAAAGCTGATGCATTGAGTGAATCCTCAGTACAGCTGAGTGCTCACAAGTGGCCTCTGTCACTACGTGCAGTCACTCAGCAAAGGAGATGATCTGGGAAGTCCTTTTTTCATGGCGTGTGTAACAGGTTTAGCTTTAACTGTGGATGGTGGTACTGAGGTGTTTTGCTGACAGCTTAGAAGCTCCTTGGACTTCATGACTGCCCTGTTTGCTCACCACTCTGAGTGTACCGGTGTGCTCATGGAATGCAGATTGACTTTTCTGTTGTTTCATCTTTTTCTTTTTTTAGCAAGTATTCAATAAGTAAAAACATACGATCTGTAGGTGTGGGGGTGGGAAGAAGCAGCAAAAGAGATGCAGCTCTTCCTTTTGTCTCTTGGATCTCTGCTGTCTGCCTCGGAGACTGCTGAGCATCCTCAGCCAAAAATGTTTAATTGATGTGTGTGTGTAGCGTTGCAGTACGGAAACCACGGATGAGTTGGGTTGTGGGCTGGTGGTTGATGTTTGGGCTCATGCAAGTATTTACATGACTTGTGGTGCTCTGCAGAGATACTGCTCTGCACCTCTGTGGTCAGGCTGGAGATCCTCACTCTGTGTGCTCCCTGCTGTGCTGGGAATGTGGCATTTGAACTCGGAGAGATACTAAGCTTGAACATTTTTCTGTGAATTGCTGGCTGAAAGCACTGTAGCAAATTAGCTGCCTTTCGTGGCAGTGCGTTTTTATCTGATATGATGAATGCTTTATGGAGTCGCCCTGTAGCTTGTTGTAGCAGTAATTTGTGCTCTATAAATTAACTCAGGAGCATGATGGAAGTGTATAAATCACATCGGTGATTGTGTGGTGCCCTCTGCTGCCAGCAGGCTGGAGTGAAGTGGGGTGCTTCCTGCCTGCTGCTTCCTTGGGAGTGAGAAACCTGTCACTGAAAAAGGGTTTGTGAGAATGCTGCTTTTGGAAAGTTTGGGGTCATAAACTTTGGCTTCAGTGCAATTGAGCTTAAAGTTTCCAGCCACTGTTGCTGAAAATGTAGTCCTAGTGATGAGCTGAGTGGGGAGTGGTGCTGCTGCTCGTGGCCTCCTCAGCAGAGGAAGATGATGGACTTTGCTTTCTGACCCCGGGGGCAGCTGTGAAGTTGTCAGGGTTTGTCAACCTGATGTTGTTGTTGGCAAAAGCTGATAAGGAAGAGGATGTCTGTTAAACAACAGACTCTGTGCTGCCAAGGCTGTGGAGGAAAAAGTGAGAGGAAAACCTTTCTGCTTTCTGCCAGCCAGAGGTAAATAGAACAACCAGGTCTCTGTACGTCATAGGCAGATTCCTTTGTCAATTAGACTGGTCGTACCCTAGACCTTCCTGCTGCTCCTATCTGGGGCCTGGCTCGTCACAGGCCTCTTGGAGATTGCCATGTTGGCAGTTGTGTTCGCCAGTCACTCGTGAGCTGATGTAAAGGAAAACTTTGAAAAGTTTATTTTCCAAGAATGGTGTAAAACAATCAGCATCTAAGGACTGAAGTGCAAGTGCTAGAGCTGAGCAAGCTTGTTTTAATTTAAGAGTGACTGATTCCCAGCGTGGGCAAGTCTGAAGGTGATCACTTCAGTGCACTTGTGGAGCAAGCAGGCTGTCCTGAACAAGAGAAATATGGCCTGTACTCTTGATTGGCAAAGTGAGCTAAAGTGAATGTGAAGTGTCTAAACCATCTCACAGCTGTAAAGCACAAAGTAAAATTCAGAAAAGATGTTTATTAAGAAACTGGAGCTTTCAGTGGTGTTCACTCAAGGTCTCAGTGTGGTCTTCTATAACGGCAGCACACACCTGAATGAACAAGTGGGCTCTATTGTAGGTCTCCTATGCTGTGAAAATAAAAGGTTTATTATACTTGGTGTTCCTTATTATGGAGGAGGTCATGTTGTTGGAAAAGTGGCTCTGTTTCACTGTTCAAACATGCTCCACATGCAATTCTTAATTGCTACCATGGTGACCTCTCTTCATAGAAGGAAGGTTCCTGCAGCAAAACTTTTTGGCCCCTGGCATCTGGACTACACTTTAGGTCACTGGTGAAAATCATGTGGTGATCTCCAGAGCTGCGTGTTTTTCCTGTATGAGTATGAATCAAACTGTGAGAGACAGCAAGATTTAAGAGCAACTGGAGTTGTAAATTTCCTGCCAGGTAATTGCCGTGTATTTGACTAAGAGGACTGCAAAGCTAACAGGAGGTTTATAACCACCCTGATGAGCGCTGGTGAAATTAGGCAGAAAAACGCTATCAACCAGACTTTTAGTTATGTGGTGTCTTTAGTTATGTGGTGTCATCTTCTCCTCCCTGTTTGAATACAGTTACGGGCGTCACTACGAAAAGACAAAGAGCTGCAGTTTACCTTCCTGTCGCTCTGTATTTGCTCCTTTGTGGAGCCAACTGTAACCTCACTTACATTGGGTAAGAACAGATCCTGCCTAGCTCAAACACTGAGGAAATTGTATCCAGGTGTTAAAAGCAAGCTGCTTTCTGCTCCTGTTTTCTGTGCAACCTTTTCCTGTAGCAGGTGACACAGGCAGCCTTCAGCTTCCTTTGGGGAAGTACAGAGCTGGTGGGGTGCATTAGGAGTTGGTAGGAGGGATTCCACTGTGTGCTGAGAATATCACTAGGAAAAAATAAAATGTGCTGCAGAAATTTGTTTTGATTCCCTGTCAAAGCAGGTGTTTCAACCTGCGAGCTTGTTACCCTGTGGATTTTAATGGAGCTGTTGCTGGTAGGCTTTTATGGAGTGCACCTCAACTGGAGTGCACTGTGCTGCTTCATGGCACTTCGGTGCAGTGTAAACGCTTGTGTAAACAAAGCTGCTGTGGTATTTGCCATCAGAGGACACTCTCTTTCTCTAGTGTCCATCGTGCTTCATGCTTGCATCCTGTTAACTCTGCAGAGTAACCTGAGTTAGCGATGCTTTTGTTCAACAGTAGCATGAATAATGCACGACCCTGTGTACACACGGGGAGAGAGGTGGCTGCAGTGACTTGGTGCAAATGAAGTCTTTTAACAGTAATAGGTCCACTCAGATCAAGTGGCCTGAGTCTGTGTGTACGTTTTCTTCTGGATCACCTCTCCTAGAAGACTGGAAAGAAATTCTTCCCTGCCTGAATGGATCAAAAAGTGGCTGTTCTGATGGGATATACTGGCGGTGGCAAGCAGATATTAATGATTATTTGAATAGTCATTCATTGACTTTAGTCAGACTGAGGTAGGTTGGGTTAAAGCTGAATAGTTATTTTTTGTCAATTTTGTATCTGTCTCTTCCTATTCTGGAATCAAATTGGGAATAATCTTTCTACCCCTGCATTTACAATTTGTCTTAACCTGAGCTATCAGCCCTGGACAGAATGGTTTCAGTCAGTCCTAGTGCACTTTGGCCACTCACATGTTCCTTCTGGATACAGCTTGGCCTGGGATTCTTCTGCTTCTAGAGAGATGTATAAAAAGACACTCTGACTTGCTTTCAGGTCCCAGATCGTTTGCAAAACCAATAGCTGTTGGTGGAGATTTTTAGCAGTTAAGGGATAGTGTGAACCTATGTGTGAATCTGTTTACCAGGTTTCACAGATTCCTGAATAAATCCTGGTGCCTGAGTCACTTTCAGGAATGTAACAGTGTGATGTCTAATTTCCAAACCCAGGGATAAAAGCCCCCACTTTCTAATTTGAAATTTTTATGTTCTGCCCTCAGACTGCCTTTTGTCTTGTTGCCAGTGGAAAAAAAACTTTCATATTCTCTGTTATGTGTTTAAGTCTGTGTTGAGTCTGTGGTTTTACTTTCAGATTTGACCTGTTGTCATGACTTCTTACAACCCAGGGAGCAAGTAAGTGCTACTGGTCCTGCTTTATTTGACACAAAGCCTGACCTGTCAGTGGCAATGATCTCTTTTCTATCAGCGTAACCAACACTCGTGGTGGTATTTCCTGCGTTTGTGTTATCCTGGCCAGATGATGGATAGGTAACAAGGACTGGAGTGTTTATCTACACAGCTTTGTTAAGAATATAAGTAGTACTGGATATCAAATTATGGCTGACTTGTCAGACTGTGCCTCTTTTGTTAGATTTAGAGGGTCTGGCAAACGATTGGAGAAAGCTACAGATCAGTAAATCAATACATAGCACAATGAGTTGCCAGACAGCCCTCCTTTTCAAATGCCTGGGTAGAAGAGTAACTTCTACCGTGTCTGAGCTCTGCTGGCAGCTCTGCATCAAAAGTCCTGTGCACCCTCTAAAATATAAGAAATGGGTCACTTGACGTGTCTCCTTATTGTTCATAAACTTGATAAAGCTTTAAATTGCAGCTTCAAAGAGGGGAGGTCTACCATTTCTTGGTCCTTAAATTTGCTTTTCTTTCTAAATAATTAGCTCTCTTCCCTGCCCTTTTACAGTTCCTCCATTTTCTCTAATCTTAGCTCCAGGTTATAAGAGAGCTCTCTAGAGCATATATCTATAATTAAGGCTTTTTAACCACAGTTACAGTGGAGTATAAGTGGTGCTCTGGTCTTGCCAATATCCAAGGAAGAAACTTGCTTCATTAGAAAACTTGTTGATTTTATTATAAGGAAAATCTCTGCTATCCCTCTCATGGAGTTTCCTCTGATACTGCTTCACACCTTCCCACTTTGGTAAGTTGTCTTTCTAAGGCTGATGACCATTCATGGCATATCATCTGTAGCTCTCAAGAATGAAAAGGTTTTATGCAGTGTGCCAGTCATTTTCTTGGAAATGCAGGCTGCCAGCTATTGAGAGTAGTGTCCCTCATGAGTTCCTTCAGAAAACCTGAGGGTTTAAAGTGGAAACTCTGTCTTAGGCAAATTCGTGTCACTCCTGTGGATATTATGATTCTTCCCTTGGCCAGAAATAGAAAGCAAAGGAAGGGAAGGAGGATGGAGGCAGCGAAGGCTTGACTGTGTAGTGCTCCCCAGTCTGGTGGAGAAGGTCACTCTTAATGTCACCAAATAAGGTGATTTCTTTTTTTCTCTTCCATTTGCAACTTCTTACTAATTTTTCAGCTTTAATGCTTTTCTCTTTGCAATTAGCACAGGTAGCAGGAAGCAACTTCTAAAAACTGTCTTTCAAGACAGTGAATGCTGGCATCCTTCCCTGCTAAGCTGAGCATTGCTTCTGCAGGGTGATAACTAATTTCTCTTCAAAGCCTTATCCCTCAACACTAATGTGTATTCTCATGTGTCTGTCACATGCAGCTGATGTAGCAGTGACCTGACATGTCTCCCTGATGTAGCTTTCAAAGAGAGACCTTGTCCTGCTCTGCGTGATTGCAGATCACAAGGCAACTGCTGAAGTGAAACTTCCCAAAGGCATTTCAGAATACTTTTCTAAATAGACAGAAACTGCAGCTATTTACTGAAATAATGACCAGCAAAGGGGTGAAATTTCGAACAAATATTTGAACTAGTGTCTTAAATTAGAGTGTCTATAAATGAACTGTCTTCCTGCTGGAGAGCTATTTGATCATAAAAATAAAAGATTCGCAGAATAACAGTAAATCAGTCTGTCTCCTGCAAGAAGATGCGTGAAATGTTCTTTCTTGTTTGTATACTCTCCCTTTCCAAAAAATCTGATTAGATTGGCTTTTTGTCTTTGTTAGTCAAAGTCTCATGATGTTTTGGGGCTTTACCAGATCTGGAAGCGCTGTCAGCTGCTCCTCCTCCGTGCAGAGCTGCTCTGCTTTTGCCCTCTTGAACAACTGTTTTTACAAGATTAGGGTGCTATGAAAAGTTCTGCTCTGCTTGATCTCTAAAGCCTGAAATCCTTTGCTTGCAGTTATGTGTGCAAGCTAAGGTGACTTTTTTCAAAGGAGAGTCATCTTGTTCTCCATCTTTTCTTGCAATTATTCAGAAGATTTATCATTTAAAACCTCCAGTAGCCAGTCTTAGTTTTTTTTTTTTAGTGGAAGATCACATAAGCTTGCCTTTGTATAAGTTACCTTTGCTTTAGTTCAGATCCATTTGGGAGGTTACTTTTAGCCAGTTCCTAACACCAGGGAGATAATTTTTCTCCATGAGGGCAAAGAGGTAGTTTTTTTCCTTTCTTGAGCTTCCCTAACATTTCTCAGCCTTCAGATGAAGTCCAAAGAAGAAATGTTCACAGGGACTAGTAAGCATGAGCTGTTTCTTAATAAATAAAACAGGTGAAACAGGGTTTGAGTGTTCTTAATGTTTAGAACAAAGTTTTCGAAGATGACTTAGAGTGTGATATTCCTTTGAAAAATAAGAGTCTTAGTTGACTTTGATCTAGGGTATGGTATAAAAATAACCACGTAACCAGGACTGGCATCCCATAAGATTTTTTTGGTATTTGGAGGTTTTTTATTATTTTTAAAAGAGTGAGCAGCTCCTTCATTTCTGCTCAGACTGACTTTAATCTTAACTCTGCTTCCTTGGAAGTGGCTCTCTTTAGAGACTGTACTTGCAGCTCAGATAAGTACAAGCAAAATATATTCCCTCACTAAAGAAAATCAGAACCCCTAAAACTAGATAAATACAGACATAATGATGTTGTAAAGGGCTTCTGTTAGGCAAGTAAGTTATTTTCTGTAACATTACAGAAGGTCACTTAAATTTAGCCTGACTGTCGCTTCATATTAGCCACTATGTAACAGGCTTATTCAGGATCTCAGAAAGAAGTGAACCCTGTGATTATCTTCTGTCTTCTCATTTATCTTCCAGGTGGCCTGTTGCCAGTGTTTTGTGTGTGATAGCCAAGTAATAAGGAATAACTCTTTTTTTTTTTTTCTCTCCTGCTTATGTTGGTTTTGCTGAGCCACCAAATACACTGTGGACTGCCACTTCCCTTTGATTCTCAGGACGTGGCTTACTGTGTTAGAAATACCTGAAATTCCTATTGATGTTTTGCTGCTGCATGCTGCCTATTTTATGTGTATGTGGCTGTTTTGGAAGCTGATTCAAGGTAGTAATTTAGCCTGGAAAAAGAAATCTCCCTTCAGAAAACCATTATCTGCTCACAGGTCTTATTCACATCAGTAAAGAAGTTATATTGGTACAATTAAGGTGTTTGGAATGATACTTCTCAAAATTATTTTGTTTGCTTGATACTGCGGGCGTGGAAGTAAACTGCAAAAATATCTGCAAAATATTGGAAGACCTGGGATTTTGATACAGAAACTGAAGTGTATCTGATTGTATGCACGAAGACCACAGAACTATCCAGATAATTGTTGTTGCCAATTTCCTGCTGTTGCTGGTGATTTTTGGAAATGTGGTTCTTTACCCCTTCTGCCCCAGATTGTTTCTGAATCTTCAAACGTGGGTTGTGGGCTCTGCTAACGGGGATGTGAAAGATTGGAAAAGTCTTATCTGCAGTGTGTGAAAGTCCTACTCGTGTTGTCCTTGGTTTTGTTTGCTGCAGAGTATTTGTGTATAAAAGATAACAAGTTTTCATTCATCGTATTTCCTGCCAATAGGAACTTGGGCCTACTGATTACAGAAAAAGAGTCCTTGGCAAAGCAATTACAAACTAGCAGGAAAACGTCCTGAACCTCTATCTGTGCCAAGATCCCTTTTCATGGATTTTGGCCAAAGCTGTTATCAGCATAAACTAATACTGGTCATCGTGAGTGAAAGGCCCAAGCTCTGGAAACAAGTGATGTCTTGTGGTTTTTCTAGTGGTGATATTTTTATAATAAGAGGCTGCTCGTGGTAGAAATACTTCTGAGAAGCTGGGAATTGATGTGCGTGAGGAGAGAGCACTGGCATTGCTGATAAATTAGCTGGGAATTGTCAGTCGTATAAAAGAACTCAAATATTGGCTTAACCCAAAAAAATGTGAAATTAAATGGAAAAGTACAGATTTTTCTCTCCGGATATTTGAAAACAATAACAAGCCATGTGAAAACTTGTTTTAAAAATTATTTCTAGAGGGTATGAGTTTTCCAGCCTAATGCAGTGAAGTCTATTTTTATAGTCCTTGAAAACAAAACCTGACAGACCATATTTGCCAGCACTTATATTGCTCTGGTGACAGTGCTTCTTTTTAAAGCATGCCAGAGGAAATGCTCTGTGCTGGAGCATATGTCAGTGATTAGTGGGACCAGTGCTGCAGGATTGAGGTGGAAGAAATATGGTTGTGTGAGGAAAAAGCTGAACAGACAGAACATGAGAAATGTGGAGGTTTATGGATCAGTTTTAGGGTAGGAATGGAAAATAGTTATTTTTAGGGTTATCTATTTGTAGCTGATGTGCTGTCTTCCAAATCAGTTAAGGTTTAATTGAGAGAACAACTGGTATTTTGTCTGTATGTTTCCCTTAATTTCTTCATCATTTAGAAAATTATTGTCCCTTTGAATCTGTCACTGTTTACGTAATGTAGGTATTTGGGTGAACTAGAAAACCCCAGGAAATGAGAGGCCTTGGTACCCAAAGGGCTGAGGCAGAGAAGGATCCTGAGGAATCTGCTGATTTCCTCCAGACCTGACATCTTGGGTCCAGAGTTCTTGTTCATCAAGCCCCTGGCGTGTGTGCTCATGTTCTACTTCGGATAGCTCTTGCTACCTCCTCCTCCTCCCCCCAGAAGCCCAGCAGCCATCCTTGGCATCGACCACCTCTTGTGAAGGACACAACTCTCAGCTCCGAATTCCATGTGGGACTCTGGGTTACTTGCATTTGAAGTCCTGGGGTGAAGGGGAGAGGAGGAGGCTGGTGCCCTGCTGCTCTTCCTCAGGGATCATGGGTGGTTTTTACTCAAGAGCTGCAGGGCAGTAGATGCAGGCCACCCTGCACATAAGTCATGTACCCAAGACCTGGAGAAATCAGGTCAAAAGCCTGTCATACCCAGTCGTTGTGATCCTGAAGGTGCCCACACACTTCACTCGTGGACACAGGCCCCACTGTGGGAATTGCAAGGGCTGAAAGTTGAACTGAGAGTTGCATAGCATGGCAATATTGAAGTTTCTTGTGTATTTAGCCCTTGACCTCATAGATGTAGTCATCACTCTAGTGCTGTGAAAAATGTTTTCCTGCTTTATCCTGTCCTTTGTATCTTGTCACTTATGTTGGAGCACTCAGAATTTTTTTCTGTTCGATATAAATGGGAGCAAAATGAAAATGCCCTGTTCCCTTTTTATCACATTTGATGCCTGTGTTTGAACATTGCCAGTATTTGTTTATGAAAACTGCTTGTTTTCCTCTCTGAAATCTTTTTGCCAAAGCAGCTCAATACAACTTGGATTAAGGGAAGTCGCAAGGGCTTAGAGAATCCCTGAAAACTAGAAAAGGGATGCATTAGACTGCTGCATAGAATTACCCAACCAGCATCAAAATTAGACTGCTACTTTTTCGCAAAGTAGACATTTTGCTATTAATATTTTGAAATATAATGTGAGAAGCCAAGTTATATCCAATTAAATCTAAGTTATAAAATAATTGTCTTGAGTTTATTACACCTATGACTTACCTGCCTTACGCTATTTATTTGTGTAGAATTTCCCCTCACATTTAGGGATTTTGAAATCTATTTTAGCTCTGCTTTTTTGCTACCCTGCAAAGTTCTTGCTTTTGAGTACCTCTTGAGATAATTAGAAAAACAGAATTAAATTCTTTGGGCCCTTCATGGAAAAATGATGGGTTCATGAGGTTTGATTTGTATTTCTATAGCTCACGGGAGGCTTAGTCAGGAATCTGCTTGGAGAAAGTAAAACACCCAAAGGCAGACTGTTTCCCGTAAAGTAACAACATTTGAAAGTATTGTATTTATTTTCCTTCCCTGAAGTTGCTCTGTAGAAAATGCCTTAAAAATTTGTTCATTTTCTGGTACTTGTACCAAAAAAGGGAGCTTCTCAGCGGTGCAGTAATTTGATTTTGTACTGTGTCATAAGTGCTGCCTGGACTTCTGAAAGGGACAGCTGGATTTTCACTGGTGACTGAATCTACTGTTGGGGTGTTTTCAGTCTGATGCGTGGTGTCTCGGTTCTGTAATTGCTTCGTACTTGAATCTGATGGCTCAGGCATGAGATTTCTGGATCCAGTTTTCTCTTCCTTAGTTCGTCAGAGCTGTGAAAGGATCTGACTTTCAAACCGTGATTATAGTCTATCTTTTTGTTTCCTTTACAACTGTTAAAGATCCAACCATTTAAGAGGAGCACAAGGTTACCTCACTTGGGAGCCGCAGCTTCACAATAACAGGATGTCTTCAGCAAAATGTTTTCAAGCTCATGGAAGTTGTATCCGTTTGTAATGGATTCACAAGGGGTTTGGCTGAATCTGCAGATACTGTCTGGCCTTTTTAGAAGAAATACGTGTAGAAGTGGCTCTTTGAAAGGCTGCTGTTTGTGGAAAGGCAGTGGCTCTGACTGGAAAATCAGCAGTGAGGTGTGGTATTCGTTCCTTCTCTTCTGATGGATGGGTGTTGAAAGCTGATGCTCTTGCTTGTCAAGTGTTGTGATGCACTAAGGTGGACTTGTTCATCAGCTCCAGTGATCTCTGTTCAGGAGGGAGAAAAGAACACCAAAGGAAGTTTCCTTGCATCCTGTTTATAAACTTTGTCAGGTTAACATGAATGAGCTTGGGCACGTGCTCAGAGCTGCTGGATTATGCAGTTGGGATTCTCTTCTGGCTTCCTAAATGAGAGCAAAGTGTAACAACATCACCATTCAGTGTATGTGCAAATCTGTTCTGGTTCTGTGCTGTGTCCAGCCAGCAAGGAGGGTCAGGAATTAAATAAAGAGATCAGTTCATGCACCTGGATCTTATTTGAATCAGAAGGTGAAAAGCTTCTAAAGCCTCTAAAAACTCTCAGCGGCTCCTCAGAAGAGGAGGTTGGTTGGCAGAGGAGACTCTGAAGGCTGATTGGTTACAGAGTACTCTTAAAATTTAATGAAATGTAATCCAAGATTTTAATTGCACGTCTGGGCTTATGCATGTAATGTTGACTTAGCAATTCTGCTTAGTACCTAATGGGGCTGAACTCTTTGTGTAACAATGAATCTCCTGCAAAAGATCTTAATCTTAAGAAATACTTGAAAAAGCATGGAAGGAGAGGCAGCAGTTGCGAAGATATCACCTGGTACCTTGAAGCTCCTTGAGTTTTAAGTGTGACTGTGTCATGCATCTGACACAGTTCTTGACGTGATTATTAATCTGTGTCCATAGAATTGCCTGAGTGGCCTCAGTTTTTTTTGTTATGGAGTCAGAAAACTGGATGCTTCAGGTCTGTGGGATTGAATATGTGCTCCCAAGGCTCCCACCCAGGTTCAGGGTGGGAACCCTGTTCTGGAGCAGTAGGTCAATGTGCAGCTGATGCAGGAGGTGGTTGCACTAAAGCAATACTCTTGGGGGTGATGTGGTGCCTTCTCCTGCTTTCACGTGTCAGAATAGCTCTGGTTTCTCTCCTGGTCTACACCTTGAGGTTGAAAGAAATTGTCTGTCGAGTGAACACTTCTGTGTGTATATAACAAACAAACAGTGAGGTGTTATGGTATCTTGCAGTGTAAGGCATTGTCTAGAAACAGTGGCATTGGTTGGATGGGCAGCTTTTAGAAAGAGAAGGGTGTCTGTGCTGTAGCTTTTGCTGCTCCATCTATTTCTGTGATCACTTCTATTACTAGAAGGGGAATGGTTGTACTTTGGAAAGGTTATAAGTTGAAAGAAGTTACAAAACAGCCCAGCAGGATGTAATCTCCTCAAAGTAATCTCTTGGGAGCTGCACGTACTTGATAAGGCATTTCAAGGCCTAAGCCTTTTCTAAAGAGTAAAGGAAAGTTCATTTGGATCCAGACAAAGACCCTTTGACCATCTGGACTTGACTTAATGTTGTCTGCTCCTTGCTCATGGGTGAGAAGGTGCTGTCTGAGCTGTGGATAGAAGGTGCTATGCAACCCTTAAGCTCCCTTGACCTAATTTGCTGGCTTTTTTACTGGAGCATGGATTAGCAGTGGCTTGCTGGTGCAAAAGTAAGCAGCAGTTAATTCTTGTAAGTCAAGTCCTGTATGACTGTGATTTGAGTAATGCCACCGTTTTGTAAAAAAAAAAAGGGGGCAAAGTCTTTAAATGAGCGTGATACAAGAATGTTGGGTGATCCTGGAGCCAAACACTGACAAGGCAGGCAGATTGTGTGTTCAGGTTTGGATGATGCTGGTCACTTCTGACTGCTGCTTTCCCTCTCTAAGTCACGGCTGATCTCGGCTCAGCCAGAGCAGGCTTCCTTGGAGGCCTTAGCGCATTCCACAGGATTCCAGATTGTTCTGAAAATGCTTTCTAAGTGCTGTCTTAATTAAAGATTTCTTTAAGTCAGAATTAAGTTATTAAAATGTTCCAGGCATTTTCTAGAAGTCTGTGAAAGCTGACTGTACATTCTACATTCTCTTTAAAGTTGATCTACAAAGTAATATTGTGCTGCTTGTGGATTACAGATAGGTTCAAATAAATAGATGAGTTTTGGGGAGTTTTTTGACAGTAGTTTGCCTTTATGTGAAATGACACTGCCATTGAGTTGTCCTTTAGGATTTTGCAATGGTGGCCTTTTAGCAGTAACGCAAAAAAAAAAATGTCGAGTGTTCCTGGGAGGGCACTTCCAAAACTCCTGGGTATATCAGACTAGGTAATGCTGCGTTAAGGCAATAGACTGACAGCCATCTAAAAGGCTTTTGTTTTGTTTTGCAGAACCTGTGTTTGTTTCTAAAATACTGTGTGATCGTATGTGACAGATTTTTTGCATGGATTGAGCGCTGTTGCGGTGGGTTTTTAATTAGGCTTTGGGGTTTTAAGGGCACAGAGCAGCTACCTGTACTCTGTGTATCAAACTGAAAAGGCTGGGTATTGGAGGGAAGTGAATTTCTGTAACAGTGAAGCAGATTTCTTAACTTTAAAGGTACATAATGGAACTCTGGCACTGCCTGCACATATTCTGCACAGATTGTTTGTCCTTGCATTTTGCAGGTAGTTTGGAGAAGCTTCAGTAGAGTTGTCACCTTTTCCTGGCAAGCACATTTAACTACTGCGTGAAGATGATAATCAGTCTCCCCTTTACTCCACCAGCATTAGGAAACCTTGGCTGCTGGTTCCAAGATGAAGTCAGTGCACAGGTGTCTTTCTGAGCTTGCAGTTGGCTTTGGCATTTTGCTGCTCAGTTCTATAAAGTTGCAAAGGGTTTTTTTTAAAAAAAAAAAAATTAAAATCAGAACCTCTCAGTTTATGTTGCTTCTGCTGGGACCCACAAGCAGCTGTGGAGCAGCTGATCAAGTTGATGTTGGTATTCTGACTGGAAATGGGAAGAGTATGTCAGGTTAAAACTCAGCCCGAAAACTAATGTGTGGTTATAGAGAGCGCTGTTGTCATGTACATTATCCCAAAATCTTTTACAGCAAGTGAAATGTTAATTGTCTTCTATTTGCTGTGCAATCTTCTGATTGTGTAATTATCTATCCTTATTAAAGGTTTTGCAGTGGGAATGGATGACTGTCTCCAGATTTGCTGTGCAATTACTGTCGAGTAACGGGAAAGCCTGCTGAGGGGTCACTCAGCAAAAGCATTACTGGGAAACTGTGCAGCACTTAGAAGCTGAAGACAAATCCTGAAGTGTCTTTTGTGTTCTGAAAGAAAGATGGGAGGCAGTTCTTAGGAACTTTGCACTGAGATCAGAGGCTAAGCAGTGAAGGCAGTAAGTGAGTGCATTAATCCATGGGGCTGAGAAAAACCTTTCTTTCCTAAGATAACAAAGTTTGACAGGGCTGTTTATCTCCCTTAAGTTTCCCAGGAGGTATGAACACAAAATATGTTGTGCTCAGCCTCTTCTGTCACTGTACTAGATAATTTCTTTGTAAAACATCTTACCTAGAGGGGTCAGGTTTTTAGCACAAGGCTTGCTCCTCTGTTCCTGCTCTGTTCTTGAAAGTGTTTTGCAGATTTGCCTAGTTTGTGAGAGGTGTTTCCTGCAGAGCAGCAGAGGTTACGAGAACTCTGGCGCTGCTTGCATTTAAAAGACAAGGCAGTATCACACCTCTGACCCACAAAACAACATCTACTGGGAAGATGCAGCTGGGGAAGTTTTACACAGTTTTTGGACCACTTCACTGCAATCTGAAGGACAAGTTAGGGGATTTGCATTTGCAGTACATCATTCTCCCAGTGCTCTTGCTCAGGATCTGGCTGCTGGACTGTCCTTAGGGGCACGGTAACTGCTCACAAGCCACAAAGCTGTGCTGAGCATTTCCTATTTGAGCTGATCGTTTGCCTGCCTGTAGCACAAGTTGTTTCAGTTGGCTTCAGCCTTTCCGTTCAGGAATGCCTGTTTGGGCCATAGGAACGGCTAAAATAGCTGGTTTTTTCCAGAATATTTTGCTTGAGTTGTCTCTAAAGCCAAAACCACTGAAGGCTTTTTAATATGGCACTTTGGAATGAGCTAATGCAAAGATAGGGAAAACACGCTGACCTGGTGGCAGTTGAGGGCTTGCATGGCAGCATTCCCTAAAGGAAGGGAGAGGCTTCCCAGAGGACCCTGTCAGTGGCTGGTTGTGTGCACAGAGGTGGAACTTTGCCCCTGTTGTGTTGCCTGAAGGGAGGCCACAGCCCTGTAAGCCTCAGCTATACCTGTGATGCAGGTTGCTCTGCTTTTCCAGCCTCAGTGTTTGTGTGCCTCATGCCCGTCCTGATTTATGGAGCTCAAGAACCTTTGGAGCAGGAAAATCCTATGACCTTGTTTGAATGGCTTTCATTCAGAGGGAATGGAAGACCTGGGTCAAAATTGAGTTTCTGGCTGATTTAAAATCCCTGCTCTCGTTCACTTTGTTTGAGGCAGTAAGCCACTATTTATTTGAGGTGAAGTTTAAAACCCACAATGTAAATTACTTGGGAAGGAATGTCATTTCATGCTCCCATAATGGTGATAACCTGGATAAAACAATTGTAGTAAACTTATTTCTGGGGGAGAAGCCAAGGGAGCTATTCTAACCATGGCACTTTTATGATAACTTCTGGAGCTTACTCCTTGTACCAGAAGGATTATGGATGTTTGACTGGTACAATGAAAACCAGCTGGACTTTAAGAAGTTTAAGGGGTTGTTTTTTAAAGCATTTTTATACAAAACCCAAGAAGTCCAATTAGTAGAATTCAATTCAAAGAAGTTTAAAAATTAATGGTAAGTTACCTTATAAAATATAGATCACTTGAGACTAAACTAAGAGCAGACATATGGTTTTGATTTTTTTTTTTCCCCTTCAAACACTGGCACGGTGCTGAGGCCAGACAACTTTATTTTCCTGATGCATTATAACCAGCTGCAGATGTTTTAGATGTTATCGCTTCTAAATGGGCTCTGACAAATGTCTCCTGGAAGCCAGTGGCTCTAAATATTACATGCACTGTATTCCGAGGAAATGTTGAAAATAAAGTTTTAGGAATTAAATGTTCAGTGTGTGAATCAGGAAAATTTACTTTGTCTTTCTCGGGGGATTTGCTGGCTGAAAACATTCTTTCCTGAGACAGGCACAGATGTTAGTCAAGACACACTTGGAGACTGGAACCACTGTTGCCTCAGATGGTCTTGCCTGGTGTGTTATTTACTGGCCTTCTCTTGCTAATACTGGAAGGTGGACACTTGAAAAGGTACTTCAGCGTTTAACTAAATGCTGACTTGAAATTTGTAACAGGTGTGCAACTATTCAGCATTAAGGGGGGGAGAGGAATTGAAGAATGTATTAAAACATGTGAAAACATTGTGTTTTGGGCATCAGTGACCATGGCAGGACCCTCTGCTACGGAAATGTTTGTGATATTTCAGTTACGCTCCTAAGGATTAAAGTAAATTTTTTTAAGTAAAGATTTTTTTTTTTTTTTTTTTTTGCTTTTTGTCTTTGCTTCATAGCTGTGAATCCTTTGAATCACCCAGAAGGACATCTTCATGTATATTATGGGATACAAAATGTTTCTTGCATGTCAAACGTGTGGCTTTTGGTGGGGGTTAGGGAGAGGGACTATATGATTATTGACATGGGATTTGCATCAGATGTCCTTGACTTCCAAAATTCAGACAGCTTGATTCATCACTGCATAAACCATTCACTCATTTTTCCATACCCTGAGAGAGAGTGGGAAAGTATCTGTGCTTGGCTGTAGACACCTCATTAACATTTGATTCTGTATGCAGCACTGTGAGGTTTTAGTCTGGTCCATGCAGGAGGAGAGGAGGGAGGTGTCCTGAGGGGACAGGCTCAAAACTGGGTAGTAAAAATACCCCTTTTGGCAGGGATGTGCCAAACAGGCTCTGTATCTGATCAGGCTTGTTTATATGTTAGCAGTTCATCAACCAACGGTGGTCCTAATAGTTTGAAATTGTTGGGAGTTTTACCAAAAATCTTAGCAGTGTTTCAAAGGAAGATGGGGATTGCTGAAGTGTTTGTCAGTAACTTCTTTCGTGCAGGGACTGTTTTGGTAAAAGAGCATTTCAGAACAAGGTTCCTTTGTGTATATAACAGGTTAATGATGCGTCCAGTTTGTACCACACAGGGTAACCAAAGCGAATCTCCTTGCCCGTCTGTGTTACCCCTAAAGAGCCTTGCTCCAGCTTTGGTCAGGTTTAAATATAAGCCAGCTTGTGCTCATTGGAATCCCTAGAGTCTGCCTGGCACTGGGGGGGCCATTCCAAGAGCAGATTAGGGATGGCAAACATCAATGGGTAACTGCTTGAGCAGGGACCTGTAGGCTTTGCTCGGAGGGCCGTGGCACGGTGCCCTGCGGCGGGGGAGCCGAGCCGAGCAAATGCAAGTCTAATGATTTGGATTTTGCTACTTCACACCAGTGTTTAAAACTGCTTAGGTATAATCCTCGCAGCAAATCTCTCCTTGCTCGGAGATGGCGGACATTCGCTGCTGCACACTGATTTTTAAGTACCAACTGGTTACACTGAATTCTTGTGCAGCTGAACAAAGGCTCTCACTGATGCCTGGCAAAAAGAGGAGAAGTTTTCATGTTTGATTCTGTTTGTACAGGAGCATGAAGTGGGTCTTTGTACAGGCGTGCTGTAACAAATGCAACATTCAGAGGTTTGGTTTGATACTTGCCAGTTTTGCAGGGACTCTGGGAAATGTATATATCAAATATTGGGCAGGGAAGGGGAATGCTCCTGAGTTTCTGTAGAGCTGCTGGTTGCATGTGCTTAGATGGATATGTTTTCTTGGCCCATAAATTATTACTGAGAAAGTTTACATTGAAGGTTGATGTTCATAATATGAATCTTTTCTTAGTGGTTGTCACCTGAGCCTCAAAGAAGTTGCTTTTCCCCAGTCACCCCGTCACTATCTGTAGAGCTTGCTCTGGTTTCTTGACATGATTTCATCAGAAGAAAAAATCTCAAAGATATTATGTGCCCCTCGGCTGCTGCTGTCTGAATGTTCTTATGCTCAGAGGCCTCTTCTCTATAGTGTGTGTGGAGCCTGAAGTCCTCACATTTCTGATTAAAAGAGAAGCCACAGTTCGTTTTCTGGAACATCAATCAAAAGCACGCAGTATTTTTATGCAGCACTCACAAGATTGATCTGAATACTTTGAAATCCGTGGAAGCAATGAACTTTGGCTTGCATCAGCTTAAGGAAAAGAAAATGATCCTACCTTTGATGGAAACTAGCAGAAAGTTGGCTTCTATTTAACTTGAAAGAATTTGGGGTGGTTTCTCATTGCTGTGGTCTAAATAGAATATCCTAACTTGTTTGGAACAACTACTCATTTTTTAAAATGCATTTAAAGGATTTTTGGAGGTTCAAGTATTTGATTTTCCCATGTCACCACTCTGTACTGTGGTTTCTTCATACTTTCCCCTCTTGGATGAAGCATTCAGGTTACTGCAGTGAGAGCTGCTGTGTAAAATGTTCCAGCAGGTCAGAAGAGTTCTTACAGAGGACGGAGGATTAAGTGATGAAGGCTTTTATAACTACATGAGCATTGGGTTGGTTTTGGGTTGGGTTTTGTTTGTTTGTTGGTTGGTTGTTTTTTTTGTTGTTGTTGTTGTCAAGCAGTGATTTTCCTGAAACTTGCAAAGAAGATTACTTAAATAGGATGGTGTTATTGTGGAATTGTTGTTTATTTGGGATCCTCTTTGGCTGTCACTGAGATTAAAATGTTAACATGGGCTTGATGCAGTTCTGGAAACTAAAACAAGTGTCTGTTTGAATTTTTATATAGGGAAGGTGGTTTAAATTGCAACAACTAATTAGATTCAACTGTTTGGAGATGTTAAAATAGGTGTACTAAGCAGTCAAAAATGTGCGGAATTTCCCACCCACTAGTAAATATTTATTTATTGCATTAAGGCTGGCACTGAGGTTTCCGTTTTGCTTTTGCAGAAGCAACTTTCTGCTTTAGAAGGTTTTTAACCTCTTTGCTTTGATAAGCCTGAAAGTTAGGGGGAAGTGGAGATTGATACGTATTCATGTATGATGGAGTACGAAAGTTTGAATTTAAGTTTGAAAGTGGTAGAGGTGGCAGGAAGAATAGTAAATTAATTGCCTGGATATGCTCTGCTGCCTGGCAAATGACGACCCAGTAAGCAGGGTGTGTTAAGGAGGGCTTTGATGGGGGTTGTCTCAGTAACAGAGGCGATTTGATATCTTGCCCCCATTTTCCAGCCTACTTTCCCCTCCATTGTGCTGGTACAGCCCTGTATGGGGACTCACTGTAAACTGGATCCATGAGATGGGCTGGATTTGAGACAAGAAAAAAGCCTGTTAACAGAGGTCTGCTTCCAAAGATGATGAGTTCAGAATAGTGGCATAATTCAGCAAACTGTTTTTGCTGAGCTGTGCAGAGCAAAAAGGCTGTTGGACTTACCTCTTCAAAGAAGTTGCAAGGATTTATTTCAGACCATGGACAAAAGTGTCAGGATTTATCAGTCTAAGATTAGCTTTACTTGAAAGTACACAGCAGCCTTGATTTTGTTCTGTTATATGAATTGGAAAAATAATTCCAATAAATTGCATGTATTAAGAATCTTATATTTTACTTTTTGGCAAGATTGACATCTCTTCATTACAGAAAGTGTTATGGTCCTTCCTCCTCTTAATGTAATTTGTGAAAATCCAGTCCTACATAGGCTCTTCTGAGCAGCTGTCCCAAATGGGATTACTAAAACATTGACATTTATCTGAGCTTTTTACTTTTATAATTCATAATAGCCAACTGCTCTGGCTTATGCTTTTTGGGATGGTGAACTTGTCTTGCCTTTTTGCACGGTGGTAAATTTATGGAAATACATAAATATTTCCTAATCTGGGAGCATCATATGGGCACTTAAATCTTGAAGTCTCTTTGCTTACTTCAAGTTTCCAGAGATGTTCTTAGAAATAAAAAAGACTAGTTCACTTCATGTGTGGTCCCTGGAGTATTTTATAACATGAGGAACGGGAAAATAGGTCTAGTTGAAGTAATCTGTGAAGGGATACTGAGAGAAGTAAAATCATGAGGAGGGGTGGAAGTATTTCATTGCTCTGTATGCATGGTGAATTTAGATGCAACTGAAAGACCACTCTGGTTGGCAACTTGCTGTGAAATACCAAGACTGACTTTTAGTATGTGTTAGACATGAATTATGAAGTCATCTGAGTCCATATTCAGTGTGCATCTCTTAATAGCATAAAATTATTCAAAGTTGAGTTGTTTCCATGCATTAAATATCTGGCATGTTTATGATTCTCTTGTCTTTCTAGCAAAGGTGGTAACTTCCACATCTAGCATTTTGCTTACATTTTCAGAAGGCAGTTGCTTATATAAATATATATATATATAGCCTTAAAATATGTAGCTTGTCTCTGTGGTCTTGCATGTGCTGACACCAAAAACTAGAACTGTATGTATTTAATGGATTTAGTTTGGGGATTCAGGCTGATGTTCTTGGGTAATGTGGCATCATGTTTCATGATCTCATGGGCAGAGTTTGCTCACAGGGTTAGGTGTGGCTGACTGTGGTTTAGGCTAAGTCATCTGCCTGGTTATTACTACTAGTTCTGGTAAACAGTGTGGTGCTTTTTTCTCCTGAAGGTTGACAACCAGCCTTCCTCTTGTGGTTGCACTTTTACTTAAAAGGCCATCTTCCCTACCACAGCCTGTCTCTGCCATGAATCCTTTCCCTGAGAGTAGCACTGCAGAGATGATGTTTTCCACGAGAGGTTAGTTGATTAAATGCTATGACAAATTATTACAGCTACTTGAAAGCAGTTGCTGCTGTCTTTAATTTCACAGTGTCGAGTTACTCTGTCTTAAGTAAGTGCCAAAACTCTCCAGCTGCCTTCTGTAGAGGTCGTTGTATGTGGCTCACCTGTAAACATGTCCTCTCATTTGGAGGGGAGAACAGATGTTTCTGCCTCTGAAAGATGCTCCAGGCACTTGCTGCAGGAGATGGTCAGCAGGCTGTCAGAAGCAATCTTTATGGGCAGGCTGGTCTTTCACGAGGAGATGTGTTTACAGAGCATGAAATGAACATTTTTGCACAGAGGCAAATAATTGCTTACAACGGAGACTTTAGTAGCAGATTTGAAGCTTGAATGGTTATTAGTAAGGTCAGCTGGAGCACACACGATGTCCATCTCCTGAGCAAAGTCATTCAGAACTTCTCAGCTGTTCATTTATGCTGAAAGGTTTTAAGATGTTGTAATGTTCATGCCTTGGGCTTGTCACTTTTGATGAAAACTTGTGTTGGCCGTGTTGCTACATCTGCATTTCGTGGGGTTCCTTCAAAATTATTCTTGAATGGAAAATTATTTCTTGACTTGCAGAAGGAGAGGCTGAAACCCCCATGCCCAGTCTTGAATTATTATCTGGTAGTACTCTAGCACTGGCAGGGTTTTTAAGAGACTTTATCTGAAGTGTGTGAAACAGGCTGTTGTCACAAGCAAAACAAATCTCTGTGAAAGCTTTTTGTGGTCAGGAGATGGGTCAGGAGTTGCCTCAGGAGGGGCAACAGGTCTCGGGTAGTGTTGGCTGTCCTGAGATGCTCCAGTTAATGCTCTCACTCATCAGGTCAGGGCTCTTTCTTGAGCAGTGATAAAAAATTGTTTCCAAAGAATGGCTATTGGCAAAATTAATCAGATTGATTCTTCACTTATGACACAGATCAAGACTTGAACTTCAGTCTTCTATGGTAATAAGACCAGTTCATCATCACTAATTGCATCTCTTCCTTCCCGGCAGTTTCTTCAGCCTCCTCACTCCTTCAAGGTGACTTCCTCGCTCAACAGATGTGTGTGTCTGACAGAGCGTTTAAAAACCACAGAGCTTGAAGCAGATGAACTTCTTGTAAAAGCAATTCTGTTTGATTGCAATTAGCCACGTCACAGAACTCAGTAAGTCTGACTGATGTTAACTGTGAGTGCTGTCAAACGTCAGAGCGGAGGGAGCGTCTCCTCTCTGCAGATGGGGCTTGAGGCTCAGAGTGCTCTGTGTTCAAAACATCTGTGCTGCTTCAGGAAGGGAAAAAAATTATCAGCAACACAAGGGCCATTCTGAAAACTTCTTTAAAAGGCTGCGTGTTGCACCTATGGTCTTCCCATTGCTTTTTTTGTAGGGCAGTGGGCCTTCTCACTTCATTCACA
Source organism: Empidonax traillii (assembly GCF_003031625.1). Classification (NCBI taxonomy): domain Eukaryota; kingdom Metazoa; phylum Chordata; class Aves; order Passeriformes; family Tyrannidae; genus Empidonax; species Empidonax traillii. The sequence goes on along the minus strand of NW_020955361.1, from coordinate 1,064,023 downwards.
TTGTGCTGAACAGCCTCAACCAAAACCACTTTCAGGAGAGTTATCCTTGTCTGTGATGAAAGCCAGGGAATGTGGCCCTTACAAGGAATATCCAAGCATTGCCTGAACACTCCCCAGAACAATTGTCCTTGAGTTCTGGGAACGCACAAGATCTAGGATACAGATCGTGTCTCACTCCCTGCTCCCATTAAAAGGAGGTTTTAAAATAGTTTATGCTACTTCTGTACAAGACTGAACAGAGATTCACCTTCAGAATTCCTCCAAACGAGTGCAGTGGAGCTCAGTGTTCTGCACACTCTGTGAGCTGTTTTGCCAGCCCTGTTTTTGCCATGAGGTGTTGCACCATAAATTTTCAGAGGACACGAGAGAGATTGTACATACAATGAATTACTCAGACACTCTGTAACACGACCTGCTAATAGCCTGCCCTCTTTGAAATAGTCCCAGCAGTGTGAACTTAATTCTTTTTTCCCAGTTTAATGAGACTTGGTAGAACAAACACCTAAGCAAATCTGGGAAGATTGTATCAGTCATTCTCTGCTGCATCTCATGTATAACCATTCGTTTTATTTCTTTATTGATTTTTTTTCTTTCTCTGTCAATGCTTAAGCACTATTCTTTCAATATGGAGTAAAACTCATAGAAATACTGGATGTCACATGTTCAAGTCAAATTTGGTACTTCTTTATTCTGGTATGAGAAGCTACAAAAACTGTTTCAGGGAATGTCCTGCCGTACAGCAATTTTTCTCCGTCCCATGGAGCTTCATTATAGCGAGGTCAGACTATGTGCTGTAGAGAAGGGAATTTATATTTTATCATAGGACTAACTGCTGTGCTCTTGTAATGACCCTGAAGGACAGTAAATGCTCTAAATAATTCAGCTTCTTTGGAATATAATTCTACTGTGATATTGGAGCTAGGATAGATCTAGGAAAGTCGAAAATATTGTGGTATATTTTAATGGGATGCCTAAGGGATGCTCATGACAGTGCTTTGCCTGCCACAGCCCTGTGCAGAAAGTGGATGGTGAAGATTTCTGAAATTCAGTGGTTTTGGTGTACTCTCAAGGGAAAGACCTCCCTTAAGATCCTTGTGGTGAAATGAGACTCATCAAAGTCTAATTGCCTCTTGGCCCAAGATGGACTATATTAATTTCTCATGGAGTTGAAAAGCCTCTTCCATAATTTCATGTGCTGTAATTTTAATTTCATGTCTTTCCATTTTCTTCTTTGCAGCACTGTGGAAAAGCATGGAAACTATTTGTAATACTTGCCCTTCCTTTCTGCCCAGTCATCTCTGCTCTTGTCTGCACCCCTTATTTTGCATTTTTCTGTGTGTTGTTTCTGTAAATATCTCATGATGAAACTTGCTCCTTTCAAACAGTACGACACAGATTCATGCAGTCATGATGACAGAACAGCTGCTGAACAGCTGCATAAAAAAATCATTGAAGTCTTGCATTTGCACAGTTAATGCCTTCTTTACTTAGCCTTTGAATTGCATCCCAAATTTTTGATGCTTTTTTTTTTTTTTTTTGTGGTCAGGACCGCTTTTGAATTTCAATCCCGTTCTCCAGTTAGCAACATCAGCAGATTTAACAAGCCTGCTTTCCATTCCAGTCTTGAAATCGATAGATAATTTTACGGGGTCTAGGAAGATTCTGGCAAAGATCGTTTTGACACATGACCTGAATGTTTGCATTGGAATGGGTAAGTTTTGATTAGATTTGAGTGAATTCTGATTTGATTATTAACAATAACAAGGCTCAGTATGCTCGGTTTTACATCCCTGAGTGATGCATCTCTTTTCTCTCCTGTCAGCCCACTTGTTACCTGTCCCAGAAAGAAGCTGCTTGTTTCTTCATTTTTAATCCTGACACTGCTGTTAGTAGCTGTTTGTCACTTTTAAGGAGACATCCAAAAGTAATTTGTCACCTTTTAGACATGTACAATGTTTTGGTATCTGCATCCCCAGCCCTGCTCTTTCTCGATTCCCCAGAAGTGTTCATTATCTTTCAGTTATTGGAAATATCATCTGCCTTCCACAGGTGCCCTGACACTGTCAACCAGCTTCTTCCCAGGCCCAACAAATTTATTTTTCCAGTTTCTGTTTTTCCCTTACTGCACCTGAACCAGGCTTGGTGAGTGCTCTGGCTGTGCTGGCACCTGCAGCAATCTGGTAGTTTCTTGCCCCATTACAGTTTGCAGCTGCCCACATGAAGTGGTGATCCTCTAGGAGGGACCAAAGTACCTACACAGGGTCTAGCCTCTAGATTCAGCATTCCAGTGTGGATTACTTCATCCTTTCCTTGCTTTGGATCATCCTCATCTCACCCCAGGGTAGAGGTGTAGACAATTAAGAGCCGTGGATGGCTTAAAGGTATGTGATGTTCACAATTTCATGCTGTGTTTGAAAGGAGCAGAGGGAGATCTTGTGAGCAGCTTACTTGGGAGAGGAGTATTAAACCTGGGAAGTGTGATCAGATGGCACATGCAGTGCACAGGAGCGCTGCAGGGAGTTCTGCCAGGGTTTTCCTTGTTGGGGACAGGGTGGTAGACACTCTTGTTGGGTGTGTGTACTTGGCACTTGAGCTTTTAACTGCTGAGAAGTCTCTAAACATTACTGAAAATGCAAGTTATTTTTAAGGTGCCCAGAACTTTCCATGGGATAACCTTCCCCACATGGTTCATGGTGGGTTTTTAGTGTGATATGTGTGTTCTCCGAGTCATCTTTGCCAACCCATCAACGGCGGCTTAGTTTCCTACAAGAAGTTGAAGACTGAACTTGGGGTTTTTGTTCTCAGCTTTTTGTTCACAGTGGAATAACCCAGCTTGTCCTTGGTCTCAAGGAGTGGCTCGTGCTTCCTGATGAGGAGAATTGCTTACAGGAGCACCGTGGCAGTGCAAGAGTCTGTGCAGGTACTGCCCAGCAGCTCTGCACTGTGATGAACAGCAGGACAGCTCCTCACCACCCTGTCTGCTGCCTCTGCGTGAGGGAAATCCGGGGATCCAGACAAAGCACAAGGATATCAGATGAACTGACAACATAAACGGGGTGGGGGGAATTGCTGGTAGCACGGATCAGATTTTTTTGAGTAACTGGGGTAACAGCAGCAACTCTGAGAGGAGTGTGGTACGCCTGGCGTAGATCTGTGTGTTTCCAGGGTGCAACGTGTTACCTGTCTGAGCAGCAGTTAGGTAACTTTTTGGGAAGAAGTGGCGTGTAAAGTGTTGCTTTTTAGTGCTGATGTTTTCAGTTTAACATAATGCTGTCAAGAAGCATTAAGTTTGGCAGGAAGTCGGTAAGGAATTTACTTCAAAATCTTTAGAAGAGCTTAAAAGGAAAGTAGTGTTATTCTGTTGCTGAAAATGAGAAAATTGTGGTTTTGCTGCATTGCTGCTAAGAAAAAACTGTGCTGAGACTGATGCTATCAGTGTGAATCAGGCAGCAAACCTGTTTTGGAGCACCACCTGAAGTAAAATGTTTATTGAAAAATTTTTTTTTTTTTCTTTTTTTTTTTTTTCTTTTTTGGCTAAACTAAAGCTGTCACAGTGTAGTTATGGAGCCTGTTGGTTTCCCAGTGTCTGGAAGGCAAGTGAGCAATGTCAGCACTGAAGGTATTGCCTGAAGTGTGTGGAAAATAAAATAGAAAAATGCTTGTGTTTCTTTCTGCTTTATTGGAGTGCGCAGGAATTATTTGGCTCAAGACACGTGTAAGTATTGCGTGGACATGGTATTGTTCCTCATGGGAGGAGATAACTGAAAAGTACACTCTGAAAAAACCTGTAAGGCTCTTGATGTCATAAGTTCTCTCTAGAATCCTTTTGTTTGGGGTATTTATTGTGTTTGGGGGTCCTGTGTCGCTTGGCTGTGTTTCCAGATGCAGTTTATTGTTGAGCTGCAGCCGTGATCTGTCTGGGGATCATTCCCTGCATCGGTGAATGCTGCTTGTAGCTGATCTGACATCCTCTGGTTTGGGGTTTGACTTTTCCACAGCTGACATTCTTAGTCAGATTGTGCCTGCTTTCGAATATCTAGTAGGAGATATTTCATTAATTTTTTATGTGTAACTCCTAGTGATAGATAAGGGCTCAAGAAGGGGAAAAAAAAGCCTAGAATACAGACTTTTTCCCCCAGTATCTTTCAAAACTCAGTAGGGAGAAAAAAAACAGTTTCTAAGCTTAATACACAGCTTGCTATGGGGAGCACCATCTGCTGACATAAAACACAGTCTCTGTACCTGGAACAGAACAAAATGGCAGTTACGGTTTTTATTCCAGTCTTTGAGTCATATCTGTCATATAGGTTTACTATGGATTAAATACAGTTTTCCATAGCAGTGAGTGTTGGGGCTTTTTTTTTTTTTTTTTTTTTTTTTTTTTTTTTTTACCTTTTTGGAGATTTCAGAAGAGAGTGGTATTAACCTTTCTGAAGCCAGTGCACTCTGCATGCTGACAAATCTTTGCCCCTCACCAGGCATCAAACTTCCATAACGTGCCCTTGAATTTTGTTCGTGTAAGTTTGGCATCAGCTCAGTTTCCATGAAGTAAGGTAAATATCTGATCTGTGCTGTCAGCTGTTGCAAACCACTGCAGCTCTGCAAGGCTTATGGATGCCTTATGGGCTCTGCCTGCTTTTCCAGGCAAAATCCAGAGCATTTCTGTTTACTGTTATGAACTACAACTGTTGGCAAGCTTTCCAATTGCCTCGCTCATCTTACCTCAGAAAATATGTTCTAGCACAGTCTTGCTTGTGCCTTTTCCACAAAGTGCAAGGCACCCTGGTAGTATACTTTGCACATTGGTAAGTCCCCAAATTGAGTGTTTTTTCTCCTGAAATGTCTTGTCTCCATGGAAAGTACTTCTTCCATTCCATGTGCAACCGGTAGATTTTGTCCTGTCCTTTCTTTATTTGAGTTTTGGTGGTGTTTGTTTTTTTTTTTTAATACCTGTTATGCCAGTTTGTACCAGAACTTATATCAGGGTTTCCCAAGGACCTGGTACCCAACCATGAAAGGCACAAATTGTGGTAGTTCTTCCATCATGGAAATACTTAGAAATGCTGTAAATTGTTTTGTAAACTGAACAAAGTCAAATTTGCAGTCACGTGTTTGCGAGGTCCACCTGCATGCTGCACCAGGCCGAGCTGTCACCTTGTGTTGGTTGAGTGCTGTGGATTTCACCTCTGTGTATTATTTCTGTGTTGAGGGTATGGAATGTTTATTGTAGTGTATCTTAAATGAGATTTCTGCTAGATTATTGGGTTGGCTTCTATGCTTTTGTATAAAATATTTGGAAGTCGTGTTCATCTGAGCAGTCCTTGATTGGCTTAACGTTCCTATAATCTGATCTGGAGTTTATAGCTCGAGTACAGGGAAATCATCAAAATGATGGAATTAATAGGTTTTGTATCTTGCATTTTTATTAGATTTTAATGCAATTATTCAAGTATTTGTGCATATGCAGCATAATCTTTAAATCTTGCTGGTAAGTCAGATTTCAGAAACAGTGCTCTGAAGGGTGTCCTTATAGGAAGCAAAGAGCTTGTGTGCTGTTTGCTCATGTTGAATGGAGTGTGGATTTCTGCAGACATGTGCAGGGTTCTGCTTCAAATGTCCACTTCTAAAATTGATCTCCAAACCAGATCGGTCACTCTTTCTGTGAATATGCAGCTGGTTGTATTTAAGATGGCTTCAGCTGGCACTGAATTTCATGCTCATTGCTTCATGCTCATTGAGTTGCAGCCCAAAACCAGCTCTCAGACACGTGATCAAACACTACTTTAATGTTTGTTCCTTGGGAGAGCTCACCTAGTTTGAAGTTTCCGGAAAGTTTCTGTAAAGCAGAGAGGGCAGGTAGGAGGGGTGAGAAGTCTGTAATCTTACTTGGAAGGGCAGTTCAGAGATTCCTTTTGTCAACATGTTCATTCTGCATATTTGTTGTCCAAGCCCTTCCTTGCTGTTGTGCCTCAGGGAAGGTGAGTAATAGGTTGTTCCCATCCTGACCTTGGGGTAGCCCAGGGTGTGATGTCTTCTTTGGGAATTTCGTAATGTGTTGCTGTACCTTAGAGCAAGGTCAAAGAAATGTTCTTACTGCTCGAGGGGGAAAACAAGAAGGTTTCTGATACAGCTAAATGCCTGCAGGAGCAGATCCCCGACACAGGCTACAGTGGGAAGTGGAGCAGTTCCGTAGATGAGAAGGGCTGTAAACATTTTTGTGAACAAAAAAGGTGAGAAAGCTGTTTTGGCCAAATGAAATCTAAAACTAGGCCAGCTGGGGTTTTAACAGCTGAAAGGAAAGTCTGAGACTGAAACTGCTGTGCTGTCACAAGGTGTGCTAAAATTTGGGGAAGAACTCACTGCTTAGTGCTCGGTGCTGACTTTGGAAGCAGCTATGCCTCTGCAGGGCTAGGTTGAATTGACCAAACAAGAAGTTCAGAACAGCAAACATTGCAAGACTGTAATATTATTTCTAAAGGTAAGTGAAGAACAAAGTGTGAGGAGTTTGGGAGATATAGATGACTAAGCTGGATGTCATATCACTGCACTCAGCTGATGTCTTCGGACTTTAATCAACTGATGAACCAGGACTTTTTGCTAAACAAAATTTTGTTTGTGCTCAGGGATTTTCGGCAATTGAGGTTGAATAAAACTTGTTAACTGAAGGAATTTAAAGGGGGGGGGGGAAATTTCAGTTCAAGCAGTATTGTTCTAGCACTTGACACAAAAAGCTTTCTGCATTAAAAAGCAGAGTCAGCTAAAATTGGGTAATGCTTAAGCAGCAGGCTGTCCCATCCACCAAGGAGTTGGATGCCTGGTGTTCTGCAAGGAACATGTTTCTTTAACAGTTCCACAGTTCCCAAGTGTCTCTGGGCATTCTGCAGAAAAGGCTCTGCTTTGTGCCTGTCCATTCATGGTTCTGGTCCAGCTGTGCTTTCATTCACTGACACAGGAGAAGGTCTAATCCAGGAGTGCCCACAGGATTTGGGGCTCTACTTCTGAAGGAATCAGGCAGGTTATTTCCATACCCTGAAGCATGGCTTTCTCAAAAACAAAGCAAAAGTCCTGTTTCAGGTGGGAAAGAATGTGATGACCAAATGTTAGCGTCATGCAGGAAACTTTAAGGTCTGGTTTGAACTTGTTGCTTTGGTCTGAGTCACAACATGACTGTGAAGAAGAACTTGGCTTTTTTGTCTTTGAAAGCACTTAAACATTCCACATGATGTGCTGCCGTTCAGTCCTGCGTCGCCTTTTAATAGTTCCTGAAATGTTGAAGGTATGGATTATGCTAATGTACCTTTTAAATTTTTTATGGACTGAAATAGCTTCAAAAATTAACCTTTTGAAAACACTAGGGTAGATCACATGACAGGCTTTTAGCAGCTTTCTTTTTCTAGTAGTATGCTGCCTTCTGTTCCAGTAAATGAGGAGCTTTGATTGACTGAGGTTGTGCTCAGCTTCCTGACCCAGGACCAGCCTCCAGCTGATGCTGGTGATATTTTTATTTTTCATTAGCTTGTCTGAAAGTCTCAGCTGTTTTCACGCCAGTACAAAGGATGGAGGCTGTTTGTGCTTTGTGTTGTACCAGTTTGTTGTTCAACACATGCTAATAGAGCTCTGACAAACCAAAAAAAAAAAAAAAAAGGAATTTTATTTCTTCGTGCTACAATAACCCTTGATATCTGTTTATTTATGAAAGAGTTACCTACATTTAGTGTGGATGGTCTCATGATCATTAAAACCTGGGCTGCTTGCTGCAGGGAGAGAGGGGATTCCTCCTTGTTTCTGCCAGACATGGCTTCTCTCAGGTTTTACCTCACCTTGGGTACTGTAGGTTTTGAAAGGCTGAAGAGAATCTGACTATAGGTGTTTCCTGTTTCTGCTTTGCTATGTCACAGATTGTGACAACTAGGGTGCACCCAAGTGTGCACTCTTGAGTGTTCCACCGAGTTCACCTCGGGCTGCAAGTTCCTTTAGTGATCAGAGGAATGGTTTCTATTTGCTCTCCCTTTCCCTGCTGTTTTTCTTTAATTGTTTTGTTATCTTTAACATCTTGTTGTAGGCTTATAAGTGCACGAGAGACTTGTTGAGGTGCTGGGATAAATGAAGAGGCTGGGATGGAACAGATGCTCTCTTTAACACTGTCTCCAAAGATCATAGTTTCTTGGGTCTGATCACAGCTCCTCGTTTCAAAAGAAAATAATAAATAAGCAAAACAAGTGTTTGAACGGAGTTTGAGATCTGCACAGCACCATGATTTGCATATGTGCTTCAAGTCTCTTTTCTTCGTGTGTAGAAAACTCTTGGCTTACATCTCCATCCACACTTCTTTTTTTTTTTGGCTGCAGCCAGGCACACTAAATAGTGATTAAACAAAAAATTAAAATTCCATTTTTGTGCATTTGGCATTTGAATGCTGATCAATTGCTTTGGCGGCGCGTTAAGTAACAGTGTGGTAGACAACAGAAGGGGCTTATTTACAGCAATCTGTCTAAATCCATTTTCAATGTATTGCTTAATATGCCTTTCTACTTTAGTTCATTTTCAGTTTTTAAAAAATGAAGGCTTGAAACAGGCAGGAGAACAGTTTAAGATATTGCTGCAGAAGTAATCACTCCTTAGTGGTAAACAACATCCAGTTCTTAAGGAAAATGTGCTTGAGCTGAAATAGAACTTATGGGCTCGTTGTAGGACTTAATGGATGGAATTCAATGGCTTGTGCACTTACATAGTCTGACTAGATGATCATAATGAAGCCTGCATGATTTGAAATGTGCTTTTTGCATGTTGCTTACAATTGACCATTTTAAAAAACAGTGATATTTTTGCAAAATGGGAAGCTAACATAGAGCAAACCAGAAAATTGCTGACCTTTTTCATAGAGACAGAAGTCTAGATCCATAATGTCCATTTACCCTAACCATGCAGCATGGACAGCTGCAATGGTCAAACAATGATTGCTGCATTCCACTGTTAAAATTCAGATAAGGGGGGATATGCTCGTGAGTTTGAACAAAAATGTTGTGCCTCTTGTCATGCAGTTAGAATTAATGGAAAATTAGGATGAGAGTCAAAACTGAGGTGAAATACAGCGTTATATGTATGGTATAGCTCCCCATAAATGAGATGCTTGTTTAGTAGTTAAAGCAAAAGTCAGTCCTAGGAAACTTGCTGTGTTTTGCAGATTGCTTGGATATCACAGTCTAGAGCGTCTGTTGAAGGAGTATCATCAAGTTATGTAATTTGCATAATTGAGTCAAATTCCATGCAGCATCCCTGAAGGAAACCACTAAAAAAGGCAACATTCTGGTCCCTGTATGCTGTGTCTGTATTTCCAGAGCTCAGATATCTTTTATAAAAAAATGAAGGGGAAAAAAAAAACAACCAAACAAAAAACAAAATGAAAGAAAGGGAAAAAAAGAACTTTCAAAACTGCATCAACGTCAGCAACCTGCCCATTGTCCCAACGAGAGGGACTTTGAGGACATATGTGCACATCTTCCCGCTGCCCGGGATGGCATCGTGCCCACAACCCTTCACACTGTTCTGCCAGTAGTGATGACATGAGCATAAAATCTGCACTTGGGGAGGGGAGGCAGTGTTTTATCGTTCACACTGACTTTTTTTGGTAGTCTGTTGAAATTAGGTTGGTCTTCAAAGTGTGGTTCTGAAGAAATACAATGCTAATCAGGCTGCTGCAGCTACACCTTCCCTTTGGGGGCTGTGTGGATCGTGAGGGCTGGCAAGGTCGCTGAAGCAAAGACATTGATATTCATTTTCTAGCACTGAAAGTCACTTCAAAATTAATATTTAGACACTGTTGACAGAACTTGTCAGTGACTCAGCAGACTTTTCAGCTACGGTGTTTTAATAGCGATCTGAAAAACCAATGTCAGCATCCTATGTTTGCTTGCAAAGGATACTGCTAGAAACATTCTAACCTCTTAACATTTACCCAAGTTGAATTAAATTTAATGGGGGATTTTTGAGCTGGATTGGCTAATGTAGCTCCTCTGCCCAAGACCAGGAAAAAAGCTCCAGAATGCAGCACATCTGCCGTTACCATCTGCAGCTATGTCTGCTCTTCAGGATTCTAAAAACTACTTGGAGATGTGTGTCGATCCCACAGAGGTTCCTGGTGTGTTTGTCCTGTGTGAATCTCTTTAGGTGTTAGTTGTGCAGGGCAGTAACAGCATGAGCTCTGCAGGCAGAGGAACAGATAGTGACTCACCCTGCACAGTCCTCATTTTACTTTGCCGACACCAGCATGTGGAGGGATTACTTCTTGTAAGTCTCCAAGACTGAGAGCTGTACAGAGCCCGTTCCCCGGGAGCTAAGGATCGATAACTCTTATTCTGTGTACTTCTAAAGTCCAACACTGCAGTTTAGAAAGGTCTGAATAACTGATATGTGTACTTCATAGTTTCTTTCTTGCTTAATTTAAGGTTTACAAGTCGCTGACACGCGTGGCCTTGACATGGTTAGCTTAACCCAGCTCGAAGAAGTTTTCATGTGTAAATTTATCTCTGAGATACTACTCGACTTTCTCCTGTCTTCCTGCCTGATGTGTACTGTGTGTAATACAGTGGCAGTCTCTGTGACTTCCCCCCCCCCCCCCCCTTTATTCTAACAGCCCTGGAGGACAGCGTGCTACTGCCTGCTTTCACTCAGTATTGCAGGGTTTAAATTGCTTGCATTAGGTTGTTGCTTGCTCTGAGGATGTTTACATGCACATTGCTGACCTCTCTGAAAAATGCCTTGAAGCTGTGCAGAAAATTTACTTCCCTGTTCACGTTATCCTACACTGAGAGCACAAACACAAGGATCACTGCAGCCCAGAGCCTGGGGGTGCTCACACTGAGCAGGGATGGCTGGAACTGCTTTTTAATGGCTTTTAGGCTGCTGCTTGGCCAGATGAGCATTGTCTGCTTTGGTGGTACAGCTGTGTAATGGTAAAAGAGGCCCCTCCTGAAACAGCTGATTGCCCAGCGGTGTGGCTTCCCTTAGATACTGGTGTAAGTCCTTTGGGGTGTATTTCAGACTTGTGTTGTGAGGCTCAGGGTCACACTCTGTGTTCCTCCTTTTGGATCTAGTCCCTGGACACTCTGGCAATGGTCTCCTCTGCGGTGGTGGGTGGGTTTCTGGAGTAACTACTGGTAAGGGATTTTCATGTGTTCAATCTCAGCGAATGGCAGAAGGGACAGTGGCATTGTAAGTGATTCTGCTGGTGTGCACATTCAGTCCAGAGTGCTATAAACAAGAGACAAAAAAAGACTTAAAATATTGAGGTTTCAGACTTGCCAGTTGTTCCTGTGCCCAGTATGACACTTGTGTGCAATCCTAGTGCTCAGAAAGTTGGCAAAACTCTCCTGGCAAGGAGGTGCTCTGGTCTGTGAAAGCTTTCCAGGGCTTTTCCTGGCAGGGGAGTATCCTGGAGAGGAGGCTGGCCAGAGAGCAGGCCTGGCAAAGGATGGTTCTTGTAAAACAGAGGCAGATACTTACCAGAACAGCAATGTGCTCTGTCGGTTATTTAGTGGGGATGATAAGAAGGGGTGACATGTCCAAACAATTAGAAACCACTGTGGTGGCCAGATGAGTAGTGATGCTGGACTATTGCAGTAGCACAGTGTGGCTGATTCATGGTGCTGAAGATTTTAGGGCAAAAATAACCAGGCTGCCACTGCTTCTTTGTCACACAGCTGTCATCCAGACCTACTCACAATAGCTGGCACCAGCTAGCAAGGGTCCGGGTAGAGTCTGTGCAAATTATCCCTGAGGTCGTTAGGTCAGGTGGAGCCATGGGTAGATGCTGATGGGTTTGCCTGCTCCTCACCCACACTGTGCCCTGGCTCATCACACCCTGAGGGAGCATCTCAGACCATCTCTGCTCACACCCACTTACACGAAAGCAGCAGGAACCTCCTGAGGTGGGGCAGCCATTAGGGTTTTGGGTGGGGTATGTATTTCAAGGTGTTCTGTGATGGCATTGCTGACAGCAGCCCCAGAGTGACCCAAGGACTAGTGGCACGATCTGTGTTTCCTCAGAAGTATTGTTGTCCCCAGTTTGCCCTCCCAGTGCTCTCTCGCCCGTTTGGTTCCTGGATCACACATTCATCTTGACACTTAAAAGTTCCTTCTGCATTATCAGCAGGTAGGAATCACAGAAGAACGGTGATGTTTAATGGGACAGCTGGAAAACCACAAGGCAGGTTAAGCAATTTAGTTTTATATTTATGTTTGGCGAGTTCAGGTGAGCCCTTCCTTAACAGAAATGTGTGGTTCTTCACACTGCTCTGCTGCTCTGGGGCTGTACGTGCCTTCTGCTGCCTCATGGGAATCAGGGAGGCTTTTGCAGTGCCTCTCATGAAACCTCTTTCCTTCAGTAAGTGTAAGTCTTCAGCCTGTGCAGTCAGAGGTGAGCTGGAGGTGTTGGATTACTGGTGATGATCGTCATTTGCCGACTTGTTTCCAAAGCACTCGTTGCTGTTGAATTTTAGGAACAACATCATGAAATAGGAGATCTAATTGGGTTCAGTTCAGGCTCATGCCTTGTGTAGGATTTGCTTATAAGTTCAGCAGCAAGAGTCTTAATAAATGACCTTTTAAGTCTTATTTTGATTTTATTCAAGTGTGGTAGTGTGCTCATTAATAATGATCCTGCAATAGGTCTCCCATTACATCCTATTTAATTAACAGAAAAGCTGTAAGATGTATTGGATGTTTTCGAAATGAAAATGGGAGTTTTTAATAGATTCCCTGATTAAGAAATACTGTTCTGCATACATGATGGTGCCCTGAAAAATATCACTTAACAGCTTTAGATAAAGTACTGTTCTGAGACAAGCAAAACTCGCTTCCTCCCCCTTTCAGGCTACAAGCCACTTGCTTGTGATGAACTTACCTTAAGGAAGATGTTTAATCTCTTCTTTACAGGAAAGGGAGGCTGTTAAGGAAGGCTTGCATGTGTTGTGTATTTAATGTATCCAATCTTTTATTTAAAAGGCATCGTATGTGAGGCAAAAGAAAGATGCTTATTTTGCTGATGGACAAAGGAAAAAGGACTGGCATAACAACGAAGCTATAAGGAGGGACTCTGAGCGTGTAGGTATGTAAGATTGCTATAAAAATGTTTAAATACTGATTGTAATTTGATTTTGTTTGGTAGGCTGAGTGTAGAGCAACATGTTCAACTTCAGGGTCAAGATGATGTTCTTGACATGATGCAGCAGTTAAAGCCAGTAATCTGTTAATCTTCAACTCTGTTAATCCCAATTAAATTCCTTTTCCCCCAACTCCACAATAACCACTTTGAGGTGAAAATGTATCAGTAAACATCATGGTGTTTTATGACAGGTGCAGTGTTGATTTTTTTTTCTTCTTTACAAAAAAACAAATAGTTCTTCTCCCAGAAATGGGAGATCCAGAAAAGAAGAAGAGGGATAAGACAAATGTTCTGGACTATAACATTCACGCAGGTTTTATTTCACAAAATAAGGGCCCATTTTGAACACCACAGGTTTACGCTGGTGTGTCTGCAAAGGGCTCTGCCCCTCGGTGCAAGAGCTCAGGTTGTAAATACGCATATCCATCTGTGCTGAAAATTCCAACAGTGCTGAGGTATTCAAACCGTATGGATTCTTCCTGCTGTGAAACAAAAGGTGTTCTATAGATCCATCACAGCATTGCCATAACTCCTTTGTCGGTTTCTGGTGTTAGAAGGAATGCTTAATTTCTGTGATTTGCACAGCTGAGTGGTTTGTAGATAAAATCGATAGATTGACATGTTGACCCGGTGCTAAAATATGACACAGAGCACAAAACTAAGGAAGGAATTTTTAAAGGACTGTAAGATGCTCTTTTTTTGCTGTATGGATTAGTTTCTGGCCTGTTAAGCACTAATTAGTAGTAATGATGTGTGTTTACTTTCTGTCTATCTATAGGAAATGGAGAACAGGGAAAACCTTACCCGATGACTGATGCAGAGCGAGTGGACCAGGCATACCGGGAAAATGGCTTTAATATCTTTGTGAGTGATAAAATTTCTCTGAATCGTTCCCTTCCAGACATCAGGCACCCAAAGTGAGTATACAGTTTGGATTTCTCTGGGTGAAACTTTGCAAGCCCTAAATTAACACATCTGCAGGAGCATGTTCCTTTTTTTATTACAGACTCTCATACCTTTGTTCATCGACTGTAGTCCTTTCACAGCTGGGTCCTGCAGTCTCCTTATTAAAGAACAGTGTATAGTAATTGCAACAGGAAACAGAGGAGACCAAATCTGGGGGGAGAGGGGGGAGAAATCCCCCCTTTTGATTCCAGAAGACTTAAAATTACCAAAGACTTCCAGCCCTGTGCAGAAGAGATTTTGAACTTAACCCAGAGGTGGCTACTTCCTTCACCTCTTGAAACCTAACAGTTCAGTTCCTGAGCCCCCTGAGAGAGCCAAGAGCTCTTAGCAACTAATGAGGTGGAACTTCTTTCTGTAGTGAAACTGATGTCAATGTCTGCCTCGGTTGACAGTGCCCTGAGTGCAGTCAGGTGATGGCTTTGTCACTAAACACTGTCCCGTTCGTATGTTGGGCATTAGCTGGAAATGATCATGAAGTGCTCAGGAGCAGAACAAGATGGGAGCAGCTCCACTCAGCTGTGTATGAAGAGTTTTATCAGATTTGTGGATTATTTCCTTGGGCATCTTCCTCATAAAAACAGCCTCATCAGGATTTACAAGTAGAAGCTTGTTCCAATTGAATGCTGACTTTCGAGTTTGTCTGGTTTTGGACATTATCTCTTAGGATGGTGATAAACTGGATTTTGTGCAAACTGGGAGGAGGTTTTTCATTAGCAAAGTGCTTCAGTTAGGACTTAGCTGTTGTTTAGACAAAGCAGAAAGGTTTTTAAATGTTGTGTGGAGTTCTTAATCTGAAAGCATTGTTAGGCATTTGAGTCTAAGCTCGTTTTGTGTAAAGCTGGTTTTATCACAGTTTAGTAAATCTGAATTCAGCGTCTACTTTATTCACATAATTTCCAAAAGTCAGGTTTTATAACTTGTTAACTGCACAATTGAGATATTACCTCTTCAGCAGTCACAGCAAACTAATCAAATAAACTGGCTTGACACTCTTTCTCAATATATACACATAAAACAAAGTAGGGAGTATAGCTCCATAAATATTTTAGGCATGCAGCTGAAATGTTTAGACATAAAGATAAATCAGGTAACTGAAAATGTCTGTGGATCAGCCCATACTCAAGTTCTAGTAAATACAGTTTGACTTTACTAATCTAAATTCTGCCTTGGCCTCCATTTACAGGGTCTTCCTTGGGCTCTGAGAACTTAAATGTCAGACAATGCCAGTATTTTGCTGTCTGAGGGTTTAATATATTACCTCACGTTCCCTATTGTTTCCTGAAATTGCCGACTCAGTGTTGCTAATTCTGCTATTTAAACTTTTTTAAAGTGTGAAGCTTCCAACTCCAACCCCAGTTAAAATTACAAAGTGAAGTATCTACTTAAGCAGTGATTAATGATGCTGCTGCAGTAGTTTGCTTGTTGCTTTGACATATCAGTGTAGTAGGTTGTAATTGTGGAGGCCTCGAGGAGAGGATAAACAGCATGTGCCTAATGGATGCTGGGATTAGCTGGGCAGGGAGCAGGGTTATGTACAGGGGAGATATGCAGTAAAGGAATTCATGACTGGAAAGGTCTGCTGTGCATTCTCTGGGCCCATTAAAAGAAGATATACTTGGAATGGTGTGGTTTGTGTTACTTGGGAGGTTGATGAGGGCAATTTATAACAAAGTTAGGCTGAGACCTAGTCATAAAGCCACAGACCCTTAAAGGGTATTCCAGAAAGAAGGGAGCTGTGTTTTCAGAGCCTTTTACATACAGTGAGGTAATAGAGACTTTGGAGATGTGCCTGCAGACAGCAGGGAGTGTAAGGAGAAGGTGAACTGGGGGAAAAATGCATTATCTGTCTTGTCCTAAGCTTTGAGGCCACAGCTGGGATTCTCTCAGCTGACCTGGGTGGGGAAGGACAAAGAAGCAGCTGGTGTGTGAAATGGTTTGTGTGGACTTTGATATAGCAAATAGTGTGTCACCTCTGCTCTCTGTTAATTGTGGGAACTGAGGAGCTGGGGGATGATGTGTACTGGATCTGCCTGGTGCACACATACAATTGTTTGTTTCAGCAGTCATGTCTTCTCCTGATAACATTTTCTTTAAGTGCTTCTGGGTTTTTTAATATTAAATACTAATTTTGCAGGTCTTGTAAAGCAATTGTAGATGTGGTAGCTGGAGGGAAGCAATTTCTCTCCATGCTTAATGGTTAAACTTAATAGCTAAAGTTTCCCGCTTGTTCAAGTTGGTCAGAAAATGAGAATTCCAGTTTAAGAAGAGTTAGAAAAGATTCAAGGGCTCTTGGCTCATATTGGAACAGAATTACAGCCAGTATCCATCGGAAGAAGGTTAGGATGGCAATGCCAAGGGCTGGATGAAAGCAGTCCATGCAGCTTTGGTTTGCATCTTGCATCTGTGCGTTGCAGCCACAGCCTGCAAGCTCTTGGCAGCACCCCAGGACAATTCATTACACCCAGAATAAGCTACTGTCCTCTCACACAGGCACCAGAGTAACTTCCTGTAGCCACAGATGTATTGAGCTTGTATAACATAGGTGCATCCTTCTCCCTTCCCTGGGAAAGGTACCAGGAAAAAGCTGCCCCTGCCAGAGCCGCTTTTATTCCCGTCTGCCCTTCCGGAGAGCAAGGAGGGAATTACTGTGTGTGAGCCCTGAATTGTGCACACATCCTCACTGAGGGTCTGCAGATCAGCTCTGGTGGTTGTGCAAGAGGTGCAGTGTTGTGTCAGGGCAGAGAGCAGAGTGTGAGCTCCCTCATCTGCTCCTGGGCAAGGGGCAGCTGGTCCTGCTGCCGCTGTCATTACTACACTCCAGGCACATCCATTCACATGACCACCTCTGTTTTGCACTGGACACATGAGGTTCTAGGAATGGAATAGATTTTTGAGCCATAATGAAGAGCTACAGGTATTTTTTTTAACTACAGTTGCTCGCTGTGCGGCCTTTGATGTTACCTATTTTTATAAGGTTCAAACTCCACTTAGGGCCCCATGAGCAGGAAATAAACACTGCCCTTCATGCTGCAGCTGGAATTTTCTGTATGAAACTGCCTTGAAAACAACCTCACAAGGAAAGACAGCATTAGCCTTATTTCAAAATTAAGATTAATTCTGTGGGGAAATTCCCCAAATTCTCCATGTCTCTGCAGACCTAACTCTCCAGCTTTATCCAGGTCCTCTGGTGATTTGTGTTCAAAGCCCACCTGCCTTCGCTTCTGCCTGCAGAACTGATCCCCCTGACTTTGTGTGTTGCTAAGGGTCATTGACCATTAACAGTCTCCACTTCTCATGGAATTTCTGGGTCTGGCTTTGGCCAGGTAGACTAGATCAGGTCAACACTGGGTTGATAAGTCCTGAAAGTCACTGGATTTTTTTCAGGTACTTCGCATCAATTTGGGGAGTAAAGAATGAACTAAGTTACTTGATGGTAATTAGTATGGAAGTGCTGGTGTTTTTCAGCAGCTCCTTTTGACTTGCTCTGTCTGTGTCCAGCTGCAAAAATAAGCTGTATCTGGAGAAGCTTCCGAACACGAGTGTGATAATTCCGTTCCACAACGAAGGATGGTCCTCTCTGCTCCGGACAGTGCACAGTGTCCTCAACCGCTCCCCTCCTGAGCTGATAGCAGAGATAGTGCTGGTGGATGACTTCAGTGACAGAGGTATGGTGGTTTCTGCGTGACAGCACCGTGTTTCCCTGCCTGAGGGATCGATGAACTTGCAAATATGTGTATAATGACTTAAGGTTTTTCACTCAGGTGAATCTTGCTCTAGTACATTTGAAAGCAAAAAAAAAACTCATGTTCCGTATTCAGGGTGTGCTGGTTTAGCTGTTGCTGATGTGGGCTGTCCTGTGATGTAAAGGGTGGTGTGAAGAAAATAGGGAAGATAGTTTTAATATTCTGCTAAGGGCCTGTGTAGCCCCTAGCATTAACTCCAGGGTTAAACGTATGATGCTTGGAATAACAAAATAAGTGAGCTGTTCCCTCCTCTTCTTAAACTTCACTCCTTATTTTGTCCTGTGTTGCCTGAAGTAGTCACTTTGGATTGGGTTGAAGTGCCTAAATGCAAAGGGCTGGAGTTGCTGGCACAACTCATCACCACAAAGGGAACAACCACTTGTCATTGCAATGTGTGCGTGTGGTTACTGAATCCACTTGTTCTGTAGCAGAAAGGCAAGAGATCTTTTTTCTCTGAACTGTTTAAATGCTACGTGATCCAAATTAAGCTACACTTTGTCTTGTAGTTTGCACCCTTGCTGTGGTGGAAGAGGCAAGTGAAGGAACAGAGAATGCCTCTGTCTTGTAGACATCACATAGCTGGAGAGATTCCGTGGAAAGTCCTCTGAAGTAGCTGGTGTTCTCTTGTGTTGAAGAGGGTACAGTGACTTTAAGGGGTTATGGTCAGATCTAGCAACTCTATCTTCTCCTTTAAAGTTACTAAGACTATTTAGTTTTATGAGCTGCAGAGTTCAAGCCGCTGGTATTACTCAACTGAGGGAAAAAAAAGCTCTCCATACAGATACTAAAGGATACATCTCCAAAAAAATCTGACACGTGGGAAGCTGCTAAATGAGCTTGGAAACAAGCTTGTGCACATTCAGTGTTCTGACCTTTACTGACTTCCAAATAGGCACTACCCAAAGCTGTAGTGTTTGTTCCAAAGTACTTCTCTCATTAGTTTGGAAGCAAGGCATGCTGCTTTGAACAAATCAATTTTATATGAAATAGGTATTTCTTTAGAGGATTTTCAGGCTAAGCTGGGGAGAAGAAAAATCCACCCTCCTAACAAGGTCTCTTTATTGCTGCTCAGTCTAGAAGCAAATTAGACAAGCTCATGCTGTAACCACAGCTAAATTGTACAAATGGGGTGCTTTTCAGAGAAGCAGAAATAATGAAATCTGGTTTCCTGTGGATCTGTTTTCCTTGTTCTCTAGATGTGCCCTTCCAGCCAGCCCTCCTGGCTCCCACCCCTGCTCCTCATCAATCTGTACCTGTGCTG
>NW_020955361.1:1042597-1044595 GCF_003031625.1 Empidonax traillii | reverse complement strand
AATTAGACAAGCTCATGCTGTAACCACAGCTAAATTGTACAAATGGGGTGCTTTTCAGAGAAGCAGAAATAATGAAATCTGGTTTCCTGTGGATCTGTTTTCCTTGTTCTCTAGATGTGCCCTTCCAGCCAGCCCTCCTGGCTCCCACCCCTGCTCCTCATCAATCTGTACCTGTGCTGTTTGTCCAGCCTGCTCTTGCTGTTCCACCTGTCTCTGATAAGATACAGCCTCTTCTCTGTCGGGTTGCCCATCTTTCCTACAGAGGTTGCAAGAAGTAGCAGAGATCAATTTGTATGCAGCATCTGTTGATAGGTGTATATAAAAGACTGCCGGTGCTGGACACTGAGCTAGATTGTCAAGGGAAGAGAATGACACTCAGGCAAAGAGAGTGCTAATAAAAACCTGCTGTGTGTTTTCTGGATGTTTGGGTTGTGTTTTTTTTTTTTTTTCTTGGTTGGTTTGTTTTTTTAAACAGTGTTTCCCTGTTAGCACAGTTGATTTATGCACGTTGGGACAATTACTGTTTAGGATGAAACATTTTTCCTCCAGTACTGTCAGTTCTGTATCTGCATTTTTCTTGCTTAACCACACTGGGGTTGGCTTCCACATCCCTCACTGGGTTTAAATAGATCTTAGTCTCCAGAAGGCTGTTAAGTCCTAAACACCTGATCATGACTTGAAAGGCTGATGGTTACAAATTTCTGGTTGTGATTTATCCATTGTATTTATTAAAAATAATAATAATAATAATAAAATCCAAACAACAAAACAAACACAAAAACCCAACAAACGCTTCAGCCCAATAACTGCAAATTGAAAGTTGAATGCATCAAACTGAAACACATGAAGGAGCAGAAGTTCCAAGAAAACTTTTACTTTGCATTTTATATGTTTGTAAAGGACACATTCTTGGATTTGGACTGTTAGGTCACTGCCCTGTTTATCTGTTTCTTCTGATTAAACTGGGCAGATAATAAAAACCCTGTGTCCAAGCTGATGATCATCACAGCTGTGCCACAGAACTGGTGGGCAGTAAAAAGAATGAGAAGAGATTTCTTGATTTTATTTTTTCTTTTAAATCATAAATGATTGGTCCTCTGCATTTTCTGCAAAGTGGAACGCTGTGCTTTTGTTTCAAATGCTAGTCCTACAAATTTGTAACAGCATCCTTCTTTTAAAATTACAGAATCACTGTTGGATGTAGTGATAGTAGAGGCCACATTTGAGATCAGAGGGGCATAGTAGGAACAGTAAATGTCATCTCCTTCCCCGAAGAGATCAGTAAATAGTCACCATAAACTCCAGTGAAAAGCCAAAGGTGGACAGGATAATCACTCAATAAAAATCTATTATTAGGGTTTTTTATCAAGAGGTTACTCTGACAAGATAAAACATCAGATATCTTTGCTGTACCTGTGATGGCCTTTCACTCGAGAGTTGTCTAAACAGATCTTTTAGCACTTTAACTCTTTAAAGAGTAACCTTCATCAGCTTGGCCCTCCCTGGCAAGGAGGCAGTATACACTCTCTTGTTCTGTGGGTGGTGATGGTGCTGATCCATCAGCCTCTTTCATCCCTGTATCTCATACATGAAATAAAGAGGACTTTGGTAATAACAGAAATAGTAAGTGTGGAAATCTGGCTACTGCACACTCAACTGTTTTTCCTAACAGATGTTATTTTCATATGTTTTTCATCTGGTTTTAAGCTTGAGAATAAGGAATTTCTGGTGTGTCTATGAAGAGGGTTGAGAAGTTGGCTAACAAAGTGACAGGAGAGTGAAGACAGATTTCTGGGTTAGTTGGTGGCTGCTGTGGTCTGCAGCAAACCTGGGGGGCAGCTGTGTGGCTTTGCATTATTGGAGATCGTGGACAGATGAATCATCATCTGGAAGTGTCAGCAGCCATTTATTTCTTAATTTGTTTGAGAGAGACAACTCTGTGACCTTTAGCAATAAACATTTTTCATCCAAAAAATGCTGTCCTGATGACAGCAGATC